>NC_056627.2:84248036-84558036 GCF_002870075.4 Lactuca sativa | reverse complement strand
TTCGTGCTATGTGGGACTCTGAATAATGGGAGTTAGCCATTAGGCGAATACGTAACGTCACATGTGATCAGGGTTGAATAATCTTAGAGTGCCGGATTTGATCCTACTGCACAGCTCTTGTTTGAGTCCAACCGTTGTAGGGACGAGTCGGGTACTCGAAGGATTATCTGAGCCTCGTCAAATGTGATGGTATTCGGGTAATGGCTAATTGGGATTACAAGGAGGCCTGCAGCAGCTGAGGACTGGATAGGGTAGAATCAGAGATTTCCCTAGGGCAAGCCTAGGATGAGTATAACAGTGATCAGCAGTAGTGAAAAGGATTTGGTGGAGTCGAGGCATTCCTTGAAGAAGGTACGGATAGATGTGGAAGGTAGTATGGGCCCGTACTACTGAAAGCAGAGGATCCGTACCCGAACCAAGGAAGGACAAGATAAGACCAGGGAACTTGTAAGTAGTTGTGATCCCTCAAGAAGTATCAGTATCACTAATGATTGTTGTGATGTATTGCAGAATGGTGGTACTTCGATCGAGGCCGGTAGATGGCAGTTCAGGAGAGGGGTCAGGTTCGGGATCAGGTTCCGAGCAGGTAGATGAGGGACAACGCGAGTTCATCGCGTCAGAGATCACCAGGGGTATCCTTGAGTCGACTCTCATTATCTTCAGGTCGATCAAGGAAGGGATCATCGAGTTGATGGAGGATCGCCTCAGGGCGTTCAGGAGCGACATGGCATCTGGCCAGTCGGGTCCTCGCACACTGTCCTTTAAGGACTTCAGGGGCAGTGGTGCGCCAGATTTCCACGGGGTGAAAGACCCCACTGCTGCCAGGAGATGGATTGCAGACATCGAGTCTGCACAGTTGACTAGCTTTTGCCCCGAGGGGTCGAAGGTGAGGTATGCAGCAAGGTGTTTACGGGATTGAGCCCGGGATTGGTGGGAGTCAGTGGGTGACTCGTTGGGAGCCTTAGCTATCGAGGCTATGACCTGGTCGGACTTTGTGACTAGGTTCAGGGCAGAGTTTGTGCCGGCTGTCGAGCTTCAGCAGTTGGCCAGGTAGTTACTAGACATGAGACAAACGACGGAGACTATGGCGGAGATCATCGCCAAGTTCCAGGAGAGGGCTTTTTTGGTGCCCCAGTATGCTGGTGACGAGTATATGAGAAGGACCCTTTATCATGATATGCTACGAGCTGACATCCGGGAGCATGTTAGCTTTTCAACTTGCCCTACCTTGGACTCCATGATTGCCAGGGCGAGGGAGAGAGAGAGATAGATTAGGAGCACATCCGGAAACAGAAGACAGAGGAGGGACAAACGGGAGGGGCTTCAGGGAAGAAGCCCAAGGGATCAGATGGTAGGCCGAAAGGCCAGTCAGGACCGAGCCGCTGCAGGAAATGCGGCAGGCCGCACGAGGGGGCGTGGAGGATGGGATCATCAGGCTGCTACAAGTGTGGCAAGTCTGGGCACTTTAGCAGGGATTGCACTGTTCCGGCAGCAGTTATTCAGACATCGGAGTTGTTGTGTTTCCACTGCAACCAGAGGGGCCACAAGAAGGCCAATTGCCCCCAGTTGACAGTTTCAGCGCCGGTGAAGGCGCCAGCTCCAGCGACCCTGCGGATCACGGATGGCCGGCAGGGCAAGGCAGAGACTTCGGTGGTGAGGAGCTGAGCATTTCAGTTGACTACCGAGGAGGCACGCACCGCACCCGATGTGGTGACGGGTATGATTCTTTCCCTCTATTTTATTTTTATGATGTTATGATATTGATATGTGCTCCGTATGTATATGTGTGCATTAGGATCGTTCCATGTGAATGACATCCCAGTTCAGGTGTTGTTCGACTCGGGTGCATCCCGATCATTTGTTTCCCTTGCACTTAGCAAGAAGTTTCATGAGACTTCGGGCGAGTTAGATTGCCCTTTAGAGGTAGAGATTGCTGATGATCAATCGGTGCAAGCATCGATGGTGTTTCGAGATTGCGTATTGCGTTTGTTTGAGGAGCGCTACTTGGTAGACTTGGTTCCCATTCCGTTGCGCGGGAACAAGGTGATTATAGGCATGGATTGGTTGAGCCCCAATGGGGCGGTGATAGATTGCGCGCAGCAGGTAGTGCGGGTCAGGACCCCAAGCAGGGGAGAGTTAGTGATTCATGGCGAGAGGCCGCAGTATGTTCAGCAGCGAGGGCGAGACACTACCTTCCGTAGGGATGCACAGGATATGTCGCGTACGTGATGGATACCCGGGAGGCGGGTAAGGCGACAGTGAGCGAGGTTCCGGTGGTGCGAGATTTCGCATATGTTTTCCCAGAGGAGCTTCCTGGGATACCTCCGGAGCGACAGGTGGAGTTTAAGATTGACCTCGTTCCTGGTGCGGCTCCGATAGCCAAGGCACCGTATCGGTTGGCTCCTCCTGAGATGCAGGAGTTGTCTACACAGCTGCAGGAGCTGTTAGACAAGGGATTCATTCGACCGAGTAGTTCACCTTGGGGAGCCCCGATTTTGTTCGTGAAGAAGAAGGACGGGTCGCATCGGATGTGTATAGATTACCGGGAGCTGAACAAGGTAACGGTAAAGAACCGTTACCCGCTCCCGAGGATTGATGACCTCTTTGACCAGCTTCAGGGAGCATCTTGGTTCTCCAAGATTGATTTTCGTTCGGGTTATCATCAGATGAGGGTTTGGGAGGAGGATACGCAGAAGACCGCGTTTCGGACGCGCTATGGCCACTATGAGTTTGTGGTGATCCCGTTTGGGCTCACCAATGCTCCTGCCGCGTTCATGGACCTCATGAACCGCGTATGCAGACCGATGCTGGATCGGTCTGTGATAGTCTTTATCGATGACATCTTGGTTTATTCCAAGACCCAGGAGGAGCATGAGGAGCATCTGAGAGAGGTGTTGGAGACCCTGAGGAGGGAGAGCTTGTATGCCAAGTTCTCCAAGTGTGAGTTTTGGTTGCGCGAGGTGCAATTTCTCGGACACCTTGTCAACCAGAACGGGATTCTGGTCGATCCGGCCAAGGTCGAGGCCGTGATGAGATGGGAGGTTCCGAAGTCTCCATCTGAGATTCGGAGTTTCCTGGGATTAGCAGGCTACTATCGGAGATTTATTCAGGATTTCTCCAAGATAGTCGTACCCCTGACGCGACTGACAAAGAAAGCCGTGGTCTTTCGATGGGGACCCGAGCAGCAGGCTGCATTTGAGACACTAAGACAAAGACTGTGCGAGGCGCCGATCTTAGCCTTGCTAGAGGGCGTAGAGGATTTTGTGGTATACTGCGACGCGTCCATTTCAGGGTTGGGCGTGGTACTGATGCAGAGGGGGCATGTCATTGCCTATGCTTCGAGGCAGCTCAAGCCTCATGGGACGAACTACCCGACACATGACTTGGAGTTGGGGGTGGTGGTTTTTGCCCTCAAGATTTGGCGGCATTACCTCTACGGGGTTCGATGTACCATCTACACGGACCACAAGATTTTGAGGTACCTCATGGATCAGCCGAATCTGGACATGAGGCAGCGTCGGTGGTTGGACGTGGTGAAGGATTATGATTGTGAGATCCTTTACCACCCAGGGAAGGCCAACGTGGTGGCCGATGCGCTTAGCCGCAAGGCGGCGCCGATCAGGGATATGTGCATGAGGATGACCGTAGTGACTCCCTTGTTGGAGCAGATACGGGAGGCCCAACAGGAGGCTATCAAGGAGGAACATCGGAAGAGCGAGCATGTAGTGGGTCAGGTTTCCTCCTTTGATTATGATAGTCGGGGAATATTGACACTACACCGTAGGGTGTGGGTGCTGTATCACGGAGGCGTGTTCCAGATTTTGATGGAGAAGGCGCACAAGTCCCGAGTCTCTATTCATCCCGGGGCGACGAAGATGTATAGGGATCTTCGTCTAGATTATTGGTGGCCCTGCATGAAGCGGGATGTGGCATGGTACGTTGAGCGGTGCTTGACTTGCAGGAAGGTCAAGGCCGAACATCAGAGACCGCATGGCAAGATGCAGCCGTTGGATATTCCACTGTGGAAATGGGAAGATATCACGATGGATTTTATCACGAAGCTTCCCAGGACCGCGCGTGGAGTGGATTCGATTTGGGTCATCGTGGATCGATTGACCAAGAGTGCTCACTTTATCCCGATTCAGGAGAGCATATCGGCCGAGAAATTGGCCGACATCTATATCAGGGAGATCGTGGCGCGGCACGGGGTGCCAGTATCGGTTATCTCGGACAGGGATGTGCGTTTTACTTCCAGATTTTGGAAGAGATTTCATGACGAGTTGGGCGTGCGTGCTAGACTTCGGTGGTAGCTGGGATACTTATCTTCCCTTGGCCGAGTTTTTATACAACAACAGCTACCACGCGAGTATTGACCGTCCCGCATTCGAGATGTTGTACTATCGGAGGTGCAGGACCCCGATATGCTGGGGTGAAGTAGGCCAGAGAGTCATTGGGAGCACCGAAGTGGTGCTCAAGACGACCAAGAGGATCCAGCAGGTTCGGAGCAGGCTTCAGACTGCTCAGAGTCGGCAGAAAAGTTACGCCGACAAGCGCCGATCCGACCTGGAGTTCCAGGTTGTGGATATGGTTCTCCTAAAGGTGTCGCCTTGGAAGGGCGTCATTCGATTCAGGAAGCGGGGCAAGTTGGGCCTGAGGTTTATTGGGCCGTTCAGGGTTGTAGCCCGGGTGGGCAAGGTGGCGTATAGGCTGGATTTGCCAGTCGAGCTCAGCCAGATCCACAACACTTTCCATGTTTCTCAGCTGCGGAAGTGCCTAGTGGACAACTCAGCAGTAGTGCCGTTAGAGGATATTCAGGTTGATGACAGCCTAAATTACATTGAGCGCCCAGTCGCAATCCTCGACAGGAAGTCGAAGGATTTGAGGAACAAGAGGGTGGAGCTAGTGAAGGTGCAATGGCAGCAACGCAAGGGTTCAGAATGGACTTGGGAGCCGGTGGACGAGATGATGGAGCATTACCCCGAGCTGTTTCAGGATCGAGCAACAGACTTCGAGGACGAAGTCTAAAATAAGTGGGGGAGATTTGTAGCACCTGGTTCCTAGTACGTAAATCTTATTTGAGTATTTTCCATTTTTAGCCTTGGACTCGATAACTCATAGGTCCGACTCGTCGAGTAGAGACGGGACCCTGGGACACGTTTAAGTTGGTGACTCGGCGAGTCCATATTTCGGACTCGACGAGTCACCGCTGTTGGATGAAACCCTAAGTTTCAGGGGTTTGCACCCTATTTAAACTCTCATCCCGCCCCAATCTCGCCCCCATTCACCCTCAGAGCCCTATATCTCTCTCTAGCCTTGTTTCCTTGTGAGTTTGAAGTGTTTTTGGTGGTGTTCTTGAAGTTTTGAGGAGAAAGAAGGGTGAATCAAGAAGAGGAGAAGGAGGCCAAGCATCTCTGTGTCATTCCAACATTTCCCCTGAGGTATAACTCGTTTCCCCTCTGTTTGTAAGCTTATTGTCCCTTATAGCTCCATTAAAGTCCTCTTTGAACCATTTCCAAGCTTGTGTATGTTTGAGGGTTTGTAATAAGCTGATTGACCTTTAGATCTAGGCATGGTTGAGCTCCAGGAGCTCAGATCTACTGTCTTTTTGGAACCATATTGCATGAAAAACCTAGATCTACCCCTTTTGGTGCATTTTGGACCTTAAAACACTCATGGTTGTCTATTTACATGTAAAGTTGGAAACTTTACGTGATAATCAAGCCCTAGGATCACAGATCTATGTATGGCATGAACTGGATTCAAGCAAAATCAACCATATAGTAATTGCATGGTAACGACTCGGCGAGTCATTCATCTGACTCGACGAGTCGGTTCGCGAGTCTCCGAGTTTGTCCCCTTTTCGTAGTGTCGAGTGTGAGCAGTGAGTCACGGGGTGTGACTCAGTGAGTCGGAAGCTGAACTCATCCATGGAGGAACTCGGCGAGTCAATGCCCTGACTCGCGAAGTTCAAGGCAATCTCCTTAGATCAAGAACAGACTCGGCGAGCTGTTCATACAACTCGGCGAGTCTTAGCATAAGTGTTCATCGGATGAAGATGAACTCGACGAGTTGTTCATACAACTCGGCGAGTAGGATGAAGGACTTGAATATCAGTTTAGAAGGAGAACTCGTCGAGTCATCGCCTAACTCAACGAGTAGAAACGGGATTCAGGACAATTGTTTGGGTAGGGACTCGGCGAGTTGGAGAGCCAACTCGGCGAGTCGGGTCAACTGAAAGTTGACCCTGACTTTGACTTAGGGCATGATCAGGGGTAAAATGGTCATTTTACCCAAAGGACAGTTAGTAGTGTTTGAATGATTATGTTGTGGGAATTACAGCCGGAGGAGTTCCAGAGCAGCAGCAGCAGCAGTAGACAGTCAGTTCCCGATCAGATCAGCAGCTACTTTGAGATGAGTTACCTTCCAGTAGCGGTGGGTCTAAGGCCACAATGCCGGCCCACCAGTAGGAGACGTATGATAGATGATTGTCTCTGTGATATCATCTAGGTTTGCTACTACCTGATATGTTAAATGCTAATATGATATGTTATATGTGATAGTAGCATAGTTCGGTTGTTTGGACCGGAGGGTAGTCAGACACCCCAGATACGTCTGACAGTATGTGATGTTATGTTTATATGCTAGCATGATTTGTTATATGAGTTAGAGGTAGTAGGAGGGGAGCAGTCCTCGAGTTCGGTTGTTAGGACCGAAGGGTAGTTCAGACACCCCAGATATGTCTGATAATATGTTATGTTATGATATGTGATAGTAGTAGCAGTAGGGGTGAAATAGTCCCCGAGGATCGGTTGTTAGGACCGACGGGTAGTCATCACCCTAGAATGACTTGACACGGGTAGTCAGCACCCCAGAATGGCTTGACACGGGTAGGACGACACCCTAGAATGGCCACACGGGTAGGCGGCACCCCAGATTGGCCGTACCGGGTAGTCAGGCACCCCATAATAGCCTGGCAGTATGCATGATATGTGTTGTATGGTATGTGGTACGATGGGGGAACTCACTAAGCTTTGTGCTTACATTTTTCAGTTTTGGTTTCAGGTACCTCCTCAGCTAGGGGAAAGGAGTCGACGCGATAGCAGCATGTCACACACACACACACTCTTGTTTCCGCAGTTATGAGTTTACCCTGGGATTGATACGCTGATATTTCGATTGGTTGTATGATTTGGCTTTTAGACAAGGTTTACGTTGTGATGTGGTTTGATCAAACAATGTTTTTAATTGTTAATGTTTCTAAAGTAATGTTTTAAAAACGAAATTTTTGGACGTGAAAATTGGGTCGTTACAGATAAACTTAAGTCTTAATTTCTAAATGTATTTAGGTTTTGGTTCTGATTACGTTTTTATAGAGTTTGACCAATAGAGTTTTTCAGTTTTGTTTTCGAATTTTGTTTTTTGAACCAAAAAAACCCAAAATAAGAATAGGAAATTGATTTGTATGTGTGTGTGATTTTCGTTTTTTGAAATTGATATGTGTGTTCAAGCAGACGTCTTATTACCTAGAAACCTTCAAAGAAAGAACAACTCATGAAATCTTCAATCGATTCTCTTTATTCCGTTCATGGAATCTCAATTGTAATCTATCAATTTCGATTTTCTATTGTAGGTTTTTTTGTGTTGAATATCGATCGTACAAGTCTCACGAATTCAAACTCGGATCACAACAATAGAAAAGTTTTGGCTTGCCAAATATGTTTGATGTCGATCGAGATTCTATTAAACAGAAAAAGAGAAGAATAGAACATTTTGATTTTGGAAATGAATCAGAGATCTAGAAATTGTGATGCGAACAAGAAGAAGAAACCAACGTGTGGTGTTTGACTGTGTTGAAATTTTCTGATTCGTTGCTGGAAAAAATTGTAGCAAAAAAGATTTAAATCATACATATGATTCTTGGATTAGTTGATTGTGTTTGTGTACACTTGGTCAAGGATTGTAAATGAGCATTGGAAGTTGCCGAAATTTGGTGGAAGGTGAAGAGGATGAGTCGTCTGGATCTAGTGGAGAGAGAGAGAGAGAGAGAGAGAGAGAGAGAGAGATAGAGACAGAGACAGAGAGAAAGAAGAGAAGAGAAGAGAGATGTGGCCCCAAATTAGTTAATTATTTTATTTTTTATTTAAATTAAATAGAAAAAGCATAAAAAAAACATATCAGAATGGCATAAATAGTCTTTTCAGTTTACTAAGGGACCAAAAACACAAATAAACTAGTTCAAAATGACCATCAATCCTAGAAAATTGTGGTTTTGACTAAAACCTCAAAAAAATACATACCACAGTGACCATTTTTACAGTTTTGTAATAAGTACCAAAAAGCTTTTAACCAACGTGTGTCTGATGTTGTCATTTCTTTTTTAGATTGAAGGTTCAAGTCCTACCACCATATATAAAATAATGTAAAAGTAGTTTAGAAGTATATTTGTTGTTTTAAAAAAAAAAACTAAAATAAATTAAATCCATGACGAAACCTTTATATTGGTAGTAAACCTTGGTCATATACTCTCTCCAAACCCCACACGCACATATGGTGTGTGCTTTCTGTATGTATTCTATACTTTTAAACTTGCAGTATTACTACCTTTATACAGAAGACTTGGCTCAACCTTGCATGCTCGAGGTGAGGGGTCAATCAGTGAAAAGCAAAGAAAGTTCATTGAAAAAGCTTAATGGTTTTAAAGCTTAAAAGAAAGTTGATTTCACAAAGCAACCTGCTCTCTCTCTCTCTCTCTCTCTCTCTCTCTCTCTCTCTCTCTCTCTCTCTCTCTCTCTCTCTCTCTCTCTCTCTCTCTCTCTCTCTCTCTCTCTCTCTCTCTCTCTCTCTCTCTCTCTCTCTCTCTCTCTCTCTCTCTCTCTCTCTCTCTCTCTCTCTCTCTCTCTCTCTCTCTCTCTCTCTCTCATGAATAAAGCTGATGCAAACAACTAAGCCCATTTCTAGCTTCTGTACAGAAGCGAACCATATTGATCAATTGGTAGCTTCATCTGTAAGATAAAGGACATAACCCACTAAAACCTACTATACACCGACATGTTAGAAACCGACCACCACCACCACCACCTTCACCACAACCATCACCTCCCTCATGCACCACCTCCAACTTCATCAGATCATTCTCTTTCTTGCAAAAGAAAAAGACGTCCCGCCGGTACTCCAGGTACCCATATTTCCTCACTTGTCACTTCTCATATTCATTTATGCTGAAGTACACGTAGCTTTAAGAATCAATTTTTCCGAAGACAAAGTTATGATATTTCATTATATTTTCAGATCCAGATGCTGAGGTTGTGTCGTTATCTCCCAAAACTTTGCTGGAGTCAGACCGATACGTGTGTGAGATCTGTAACCAAGGCTTTCAACGGGACCAGAATCTTCAGATGCACCGAAGGCGACACAAAGTACCATGGAAGTTACTGAAGAGGGAGTCGCCGGAGGTAAAGAAAAGAGTTTTCGTATGCCCGGAGCCTAGCTGCTTGCATCATGATCCTTGTCATGCTCTCGGTGACCTCGTAGGAATCAAGAAACACTTTCGCAGGAAACATAGTAACAATAAACAGTGGGTTTGTGACAAGTGCTCAAAGGGTTATGCTGTTCAATCTGATTATAAAGCTCATCTTAAAACTTGTGGCACTAGAGGCCATTCTTGTGATTGTGGTCGAGTTTTTTCCAGGTTAGTATATATACATATATAGCCTATTTTAGTCATTTTTTTATTTACTGATCTCATATATTCTTTTGATTTTTTGGTGTCATCATGCATAGTTTTCAGAAACATGGGATAAGAAACCAAAATTCCTGAATGCTTCTTATCTGAAAATCCGTAACTTAACGAATTAATTAATAAGCTCCGCCATAATAAGTTCTTTAACATTGAATGTTTTTGGTTTCTAGTGACGCTTTTGTGGATGAAAATGTGTCTATAAATATTATTGCAGTTTGACTACCTGCAATATACAATAACACTATATATGAACAAGTTCCGAGGATCTATGATCTAATCTTTTTGTCTATATACTACTATCAAAAACTTTATGATTAAGAGGAATTTATTCGATTCTTTTATTGAAACATTGGCTCTTTAATAAAAGACATAGATCAAACGTTGGACCAGTTCAAATTTTGTTTAAATTTAATTAATAAACATTAAAACGTCATAATCTAAAATATCCATCTGCTCCGATCCTTCTCTCAGTATTTAAGTATACTGTGTGCTTCATGGTAGACCTATATATCACCTACGTGACGAAGCTTTGATTCTTCCCTTGATTAAATCTTTGTGTTTTTCAAGAACAATTTTCGTTTATTTTATTTATATAATATTGGAGCTTTTAGTGATTTCACTCATTTGTCTGTATAGAGTTGAGAGTTTCATCGAGCACCAAGATGCTTGTGTTGTCAGGCATGCTCATCCGGATTTAACAGTATTCCAGCGTATATGTTCGTCTAGCAATGCATCAAACACTAGTCCCTCAAACGACGAAAATTTGAACATTTTAGGAGTAATGCCAAGAATGCAACAAATCCATTATCACCACAAACCTTCCCATTCACAACCTCAAGAAAAGAATATAGAACTTCAGCTTCTACCATCGTCGTCGTTATTTGAACTGAAGAACAACCATGAAACCCATTTGAAGCTTTCAATTGGAACCGAAGTTAGCTTTCATACAGATGAAGAAAAAAAGATGAACATGGCTATGACTGAAAAGGCATTTGCAGATGAGTCGAGGCAGCAAGCGAAGAGGCAGATTCAAATGGCGGAGTTGGAATTCGCGAATGCGAAGAGAATTAGGCAACAAGCTCAAGGAGAATTAGAGAGAGCTAAACGTCAGCAAGAACAAGTTGCAAAGAAAGTCAACTTGACCATTTTAGAGGTCACTTGTCATTCTTGTAAGCAACGTTTCCAAGCTGCTAGTAATAAAGCTTCAACCACTATAGCTGATGATACCTCGTTTGGTTTGAGTTACATGTCTTCAGCAGTAACTGAAGGAGAAGGTGACTATTAGTTTTTCCTAGCAAATCTCTCTCTCTCTCTCTCTCTCTCTCTCTCTCTCTCTCTCTCTCTCCCAACTGTACGTGTGTTTATAGATGATTCCATTTATGTCTTTTCATTCTGATGAGAAAAAAGGAAATAAGAAAAAAAAGAAAAAATAGATTCCACAATAGGTATATATTGGTGTAATATGTATCTACATCTCCTTCCTCTTTCATTTATTTAGAGGTCAAGCTGCAGCTGATCTGTTTTGGCACTATAGATAATTAATTCCATAAAATGAGGACTAAATGATCAAGCTACAGATGATCTCTAGAGATTATGTATTAGGTTGCTCAAGTTATTTTATAACTATCAATGTATTAGTTTTGTTTATTCATTCCTAAATAAATAAAAAACCAAATTAAAGGATTAATGTGGTACCCATCTAATTACAGCTATTTAAAGTTACGAAAGGAAGGAGCTTCTGAAATCTTATCATGGCAGCCCTCATAATTAAAGGGTTCTTGCAGCCTTGATAAGTTCATCGTTTGTGTTTTTAGTTTGTCTTTATGGAAAGAAAAAGGTGACAAATATGCATGTTGATGCCTGAGAATCTGGTGTCACCAATTAACTTTGAGTACGTGGTTTATAAACTAGGCTCCACCTATGTGTCACAATTTCGACGCCATTTTGGTTGTTATATCATCTCATGTCATCTCCACATCATTCTCTACAGGAGATATTCATCATACACACTTTTTTTCTAAACATATTTTAGGTCTAATACAAAAAAAAATTTCCTTAAAATACTCAAGTATCATCAACGCTTTTATATTAATTCAAAAATTAAAAGAAAAATTACTTCTACTACCTTCTAAATATATAACATTTTTTATTATAAAAATCCAAATACATAAAAAAATCTTCTTCTAGCTTTTAAAATGCAAAATTAATAATATTATCTTCAAAATCGATCTTGTTTAACATATGTTTCTCTATTTATAAAATAACTAGTCGGTTCAACATTTCTTTTGACATCGACGGACTTAAGTAACTTTTCAATAACTCAATTTTTAAAAACTTATTTCTACAGATGCAACAGTTATAAAAATAGTTAATAAAATTATATATGCAATAAAAACATTCGGATAACAATCAGCAACTTTAACAAATTTCAAAATTTCAACCACGAACTCTATATTATTCGATCGGTAGAGTCATTTGCGACACTTTTAATTCAAAAAAAAAAAAGTTCACTTGAATCCGTATCATAAAAAATGTCATAAGAAAACCTAATTGCAAACTTTATACAACATTCATTAAGTTTATTTTCATCTATTGTCTTTAAATTCTTTGAACCATATAAAAACCCAAAAGTACTTTCAAAATACTTCAATTGTTTAGTTCTAGTATTTAGTGAAACGCGATTGCAACATCCACAACAAACACAAAAGAGAAGAACGCGCCTTAAAATGAGAAACTTTGATGATGTTTTACCTTTGAATCAAAATGGTGCTTTATTATTGAAGACTTGAAGCTACAACCAAACAAAAATTAAATCAAAATAATTGAAGAAAAATAAATAAAAAGTTTGCGGTTAGTAATTTATAAACAAACAAGAATTAGAATAAAATGTCAGATAACATTTTGATGATGTTTTACCTCAATGTCACAAGAAAATCCGGTTGTCACTGTGATAGTTTGAGACCCGAAATCAAAATCTTAAATAGTGAGATTTGGGTTGCAAGTGACAAAAATAAAAAAGATTTTAGCCACTTGAATAAAAAGTCAGACAGCTTCAAAACAAACATAAAAAATCAAAATTTACCTCAATGGAATCAGAACACAGACAAGTGAAAATAGAATTTTAGAACATAAATCAGAATGTTAAATCATGAGAATTGGTCTACAAACAAACAAAACTAAAAATATTTTACACTTGTAGACAACATGAATTAAAAATCAGTGAACAACTTCCAAAAAAACAAACAACCTTGAGATTTACCTTAATGATCATGTCACAAATTGTATTGTAGATAATTGTATTTTTGATAAGTGATTTGTGAATATAAAGAACAATAGCTTAGAAGATTAGTCGTTTATAATATAAATTAGAAAAAAGAGTGTGAAGCATTAGAGACAGAAATCGATTAAGGTTGAATACATGTTGAACGTTGAGTGTGAATCAATGAAATTGATTAAGCATGTGCATCAGAGAAATTGATTTTATGTTTTAATTAGGTGGCAAAGACGATTAAATGAGAAATCACCTTGCACATCGCATCTCCTCGCAATTCACACCAGTCATTTAATTAAGACAAAATTTCACAAATTGTCCTAATTCTTTTTGGAATTTCCATAATATAGTTCTTACTATTATTATTATTATTATTATTATTATTATTATTATTATTATTATTATTATTATTATGCATGGATAGTCCATTTGGAGCAAACATTGCACGTAAACTGTCTTTGATGTGGATGTCTATTAGATGGATTCGTTAAGTTGAAAGAATTTTTGATAAAAAAAATTTATATCATTTTTTGAAACTTGGCTGAGGACCATTTGTGACATTTTTTCCAACAACCATTTGTGAAATTTTAAATAAACCTATTAAATCTTGTATTAATTACCATAAATCAAATAAAAAGACAAAAAAAACTAAAACATAGAAAATATAATATTTATATAAAAAATTAACTTATAAAGTTTAATTATCATCAAAATATATTTTATTTAATGTATAAATAGTTTTGTTGTCTAGATTTTATCTAAATTATTTAAACTACAATAGATCATTTCATTTTATATTTTTATCTGAAAAATCCAAAGTATAAGAACATCATTTTATTAATCTTTAATGTTTATAAGATGCCATACTTAAGATTTAACTTTATTTTCTTATATAAATATATTTAATTTTTGGGTAACATGAATGGTCCATATAGTTTGGGGTAATTTGCACCTTTGGTCCCTAATTTATTTTTGTTGCACGCTTAGTCTTGGTAAAGATAAAAACACTATATTGCCATTTTTTATTTATTTTTATATTTATTTATTACTTATTTCTTATTTTATATTGCAAAATGTTTAACAAATGAGGTGGGTCCTACCCCTAACCCTCACTTTTGCCCATCGACAACTAGTACCTCTGTTCACTATAGTTACCGCCACCAATCTTCGTCTTTGTCGCTTACCTATATACTCATATGGTCATGTTCACTCACCATGAAAACATAATTAACACATAACCTAAGTCAAGAAAGCTAGTGACACAGTGCATTATGATAAAACCCATGCCATGAAGACCGAGGTGCGAGGCGAAGACCGAGACTACTGGACCGCAAACTCCGAGGCCGCAAGCTCGGACTGTGAACCTCGGGCCGCAAACACCGTAACCTTATCCGCCGGCCGCAAAGAAACCCTAGCCGCAAGCTGTTTACGACCGAGAACCCTTCAATGGCCATAAACCCTTCAAAAAACGACATTTTTCATTCCTTTTTGCTCCAAAACTCGATCAAAAACCCTTTTTTTATGAAAAACACGAAGAACAAACCCCCCTTATTTTTCAGAGATCTATCCAAAAATGCAAGAATATTTCGAAAATAAGATCAAATTATGACCCAAATCTGACAAAATTGACTAATACAACTTAGCTCTGATACCAATTGTAAGTCCCTAATTTGCCTGTGTATCAATCATATCCGTTTGATGGTGCGAAATCCCAATCAAACGGATGATGTCAGATCACAATAAGAAGAGAAGGAGAATAAGAACATGATGAATCTCAATGTATTAATGAATATAATGATGATCCGGATACAAGAGATTCACACACACTAACACACAATAGTTCTTCTGTCTCTCTGGCCGTAAACTTTCTAGGGTTCATCAATCCTACTCCTCACCCTAACACCTATATTTATACTTGGAGAACGTGGGCCGGATAACATGGGCCGTAAATGGGTTTATGGCCGTAAACTCAACCGTAAACATGACCGTAAACTCCAGAAATATTATAGAAAAATATAATTGCCTAGAAAAGCAAAGTATAAACCATATTTTGACCCAACAATATATATATACACTGGAAACCGATATTATGAATCTGGAAAGCATAGTCTGTAAGTATAATCACAGTGTGGTGATTTATGTATCGTGACTCGGATGCGAGAATAGTTTGACATAAAGTGAATGGTGAAGACAATGTACTTTGGGAATTAAGCAGCACGACAACAATAAACACGATGTGAAGAAAATACATTGTCAAAGTCTGTTACTAATATGTTAAATTCAAAGAAGCTAGGAACAGAATCATGAATTCCATCTTTAAATAAAAGAAATATTAGTGCAGAATTTTAGTTAAGTATGTCTAACATCCCATGTTTGAGCCTATTAAACTCTAGCCTAGATAAAGCAAATTAATGGATTCTTTGTCTTAACTTTTAGCGAATAAAACAAAGAACACATAGGAAAAACAAGTCAAACTAATCTGACTTTGTATGAATGAGATATGATTGTTCAAAGTTAATTAAAAAATTCTGCACAAAGCTAGAATGCAGGAAAATTTCCAAGTCTAGAAATTTAAAGTATTCAAATGCTTCTTTAGGACTATATGACTTGAGTTATACACATCAAAATCAGTTCATTCTTGAGCCAAAGCTATAGTTGTGAATGAGAAGAAGTTGTTGCAAGTTGATTCAACCCGTTTGGAGAGCGTATGAAAGAGTTACAACAATTTAAAGTTGACTACTGGTTAATATTTGGTGCTGTCAAAAATAGAGTAGTTGACTCTTGTTGATTTCTTGATAAATTTGAAAGTTTTGAGTAAATTGAGTATAATGAACTTAGAATAACTTAATAAAATATGAGCTATAAGATTTAACCAAAATGTGACAAGTTTTGGTTGAGAAAAATGAAAAGTTACTTAATTTTAGAAAAATGTAAAATTGTCCAAAATCTATTAAAGAACAAAATGAAAAAAATATGTTGGTATCTAAATGTCTGTATTGCCTTGGAAATATGTTAGGATTAGGAAGTTACAAACATAATAAACTAAAACTTAAAAAAAACATTTTAGGCAAAGTAGAAAAATGGTCAAAAGAGGCAAAACAAAAAAATGCCTGAAAATGTCCCATGAAGCTTTATGCATGTTTTGAATACTCTTAGCACATATTTTAGATATATGACATTGCTTTATACACATGGATGCATGAAAATGGAGTAAATTTTCCAAAATGGACAAAAGGTTTAATTTGGCAAAACTGGTTATTTAGCTTCATCGAGTATAAATAACTATTGGAATAGAGTTGAAAGATTTGTTAAAATGAATAAATGATTATAGTCATTTCGTTATATGAGAATTGGAGAAATATTCTTAAATAAAGTCTCTTGATAAAGAGAAAGTACATTGCATAGACGATATTTGGCGATAAAGGGACGATTTCTTGGCTAGAGAGTTGAATCTTGAAGACAAATTGAAGGGATTAACAACCAAGTTTTATCTTGAGGAAATAAATGATGGGTATACCAGATAGTGTAAGGGGTCGTTTAATAGTTGTTAACTAAGTTAGAGCAGACTGGGTTAGAAGCTGGTTGGGTTAGAGTTCTGACTGAGTTTACATCTGACCGAGTTTATGTTGTTTGATTATTCTTCTGAATGACTCTGGTTAATGATGAAAATGCCAATATTACCCTTATACTCTCTCTCTCTCTCTCTCTCTCTCTTGTGATGGATAAAATACTTCTAAAAACAGAAACTATCACATAAAATCTAAATTACACATATATCACTTAAAATCCAAATACACATTGTAATACAAAATCCAAATTCAAATACGAATAAAAAGAAATATAATAATTTTCATACAAATTTAACGTTAACCATTTGAAAGTAGTTGATTAGCCATCTTGTTACTCAAAGTAGCCATATATTCAACAGATTTTGAACCTGATTATATGTCTTCTACGTTTTGGCCATCACTTCCTCCACCTTACAGAGTAATCATAACCATAGTGTTCTTTTCTAAGAAATAAATAAATGATTAACATGTCACATTGTAAAGCAAGATCACACCACTATACACACAAATATGCACACATAAACATAAATATATACATATATACACATATACCCATAACAAGACATTTATCATCTAACAATTTAACAACAACAAAAGAGGATCATAGCAATGGATTTAATGTAACAAACAAAAAACTAAATCACAACATACACATAACAAGGCACATATCATCTACAAAAAAATATATCAAAAAATAGCCAAAAACATGAACAAAACAAGAACAAGAAGGAAGAAACAACAATCCAATCGAAATAAAATCACAGCAACAACAAGCCAATCAAAAATCTCAGCAAAAACTCATTAAAAAAACTCGGAAATTAATTTTTATTTATCACCAACAAGCCAGGAATACGATGGGAAAAGCATAGGGAAAGAAGGAAGAAAACTCATAAATCAAAATCGAAATAAACTCAAATTCTCGTATGGAATAAAAATCAAGAACAAAAAGGAAGAAACGGTACCTGGTCATCGGAAGTAACGTGCTCCCGTTGATTCATCGGGGGGAAGAAATCAAATGGAAGTGAAGCTGGGAGGAACAAGCCCGCTTTGCTTTTATGTTTTGCCAAAAGAATAGGGGAAAATGGGAAGTCCACTTTTTCTTATCCCGGTCCGTCAATTGAAAAGTTTGGACCGAATCCTATGAAAAATGTAGAGCGAGTCTCTCATTTTCTGATACTTATCAAACATATCAATTGGCTTTTTTTTGGAACCAATCCCTCTTTGCGCCCGATTAGACCATATATTAAACAACCCCTAAGATATTTATGTTATTATTCATGGTTTAGTATGGGCCCTAAATTAAATAACCAAGTGTTAGTTGGGAATCATCAAATATTATGAATAATATTAGTTTTAATTTGTAATATAACCCAAGTATGATTACGTGGATATGCCTTTGCTTGATAAAATATGCATGATAAAATGAGTGAAGAAATAGAACCTAACAGACTTCGTGTCCATAATGCTAAGATGGCTTCGTACTTTAGGATAGTCTTGGTGATCGTAACATCCCAAATATTAATTTTTAGATTTAGTGGTAGTCATAGTGACCGAAATACCAATATGTTGGAAACTATTGATCATGGTGGTCTTGGTTACAGTAATACCATTGATAAACATGTATGATAATAGAAAAGGAATCGTGAAAAGTATGTTGGATGTTGCAAGCACTTTGGAGAAATTGTAGTTAGATGGAAATCAAATTACGGTATGCTATAGTAATCATTGGTATAGAAATGATTTATACTTATATGCGAATGCAAGGGGAAAATAAAGTAGGTTTTTATAACCTAGTGGTAACCATCTTGACGGGATTCAATGGACGAAATCTCCTTTAGGGGGAGAGATCTTGTAACACCTGTTTTTCATAACATGTATTACTATAAAGAAAGTACAAGGATAATGAAGAAAGGTTGGACATTGCATAGGAATGTAAGAAAATAGCAAAGTATATTGTTATATTGTATTAAATATAATAAGTTGGAAATAATAAAACTAGTGATTATTTTTTTGCGTCGAAACTTAATATATGATATTGGAGTTTTAAACATAACGCAACATGTTGATATTATGTTTTATGCATGACAAATGAGATTTAAGACATAAGTATCATCACCCAAGTTTTGGTTTATCAAAATATGACTTTTATCATAAGATGCATAAAACTGAGTTCATAAAATAAAATGAGTTTATTCTATAAATTCATGAAATCATAAGTTTTTTATGGTGAAAAGGAGATTTAAAATAATGATTTTATAACTCATCCATAACTCCAAGTCTTAAATATAAAATGAAGTTTTATTAAGTCTATTATCATTTCTTAAAACTGATCTATGACTAAACTTTAAAACATCGGATTTAGTTTATAGTAGATCGTTGCTAATGGCAAATAAAATGAAGTTGTATTTGGCACCTAAAAACCTCATAACAAGTGATATGAATTTTATAAAATGGTTCATGAATTTTTGGATGCATGCAATATTCATGAGACCATATTTTTATAAACTATAATTGTAAAACATATATAAAACCTTTTCTAAAAATGCAAGTCATTGTCGTCCTTTTGAATAACACTCGTTATCATTTGTATGGTCTCAGTGTCACAGGGTCACTTGGTCATTAGGATTATCTTATGATGTTCGGGGTAGTTTGGTATTTTCTGGTTTCTAAAGGGCCACCTTGTCACTGGTTAGTTACAATAATACAAGTTGTTTCAAGTATGATGACTTGATCGGAATCTTGTGTGATAAAGGTCACCTAAGCTTGAGAGGTCCGAGGCATAGATGGGATAAACATGCCAAGTTAAGAAATAGTTGTTTAGGATCCCATAATCTAGGAGTTACATATTGTATGCAATTGGTAATCGCTACCTACCGAATTTTATTAAGTTTATGGAATAAAGGTCACCTAACCATTACTTGTGTCATTAATTCGATCGTAGACTTTAATAAATTAATGTTTTAAGAAACAATAAAAAGTATTAATTTTTAAAGACTAAACATTAAAAATATTAAATAAAACTTTGTTAAATTCTGTTGATAACTGTTAATACTCTTACGCCCTGCAAAACCTCTCTCTTGTTGAGTTTCAATAGACAGTAACATTTGATGGTTATAATTTCTATAACTGGTGTAATATCTTGAGGTTCTACCTTAAGGATAAATAGAAATTATATATACTAAAAGATCCCATACTTGGATAACCTCTGCATGACCAGTCTGTCTGATCATGATACTCTGATGGAAGTATTATTGCGATGAGGTTGATCTGTCTCACATCATAATTGAGTAATTAACCTTGACTTGCAGAAAGTCTTGGATAATTATGAAACATATTAGATGTATCATCAAGTAAACTAGATATCCAATCAGGATACTAGAAAGTGCTTCAAGTTTGTTCAAGCATTAAATAAAAGGAAGTTTAAGAGATTTTGTACTCAAATAAACTTATAGTTCAATTGAGGAAAATACATCATAAACCCAGAAATCAAGAAAGGACCAAACGATTAGTGTTGTTTCTGTTGTGGAAGAAACTAGATACTAAAGGAGGAGTTGCTCCTCTTATCTCATCGAGCTGAAGAAGTCTGACCTGGACAAGACTTCAAATATCTATATGATAAAACTATTTATCTTTTCGTCATTCACTTGAGTGTGTTATACTTCAGGTGACAAAAATAATTGATATTATGTGATGATGATTGGAAGAAATAATCAATTGATTACAAACGAATGGCATTTCGTGTTGAAGATAACAAGCGATGTTATAGTACTTTATTTAAACAATAGATGTTTTGTACCTATTTGTGACAACCCCAAATCTATTTCCGTTACAAATCCCATTTTCACTAACGGAACGTGTCACTATACGTTATTTTCTGTAATGTTTGGAATCGGCAATATCCGAATGTCTAAATTTAAGCATGGCTTGATATTATCATAAGAAATATAACTCGTATGTGTTAACCTCGTTTAACCTAATAGAATTGTATTACCTTTTCAACCACTTCACCCGGGTAAAAAGTTTTAACCCAGTTAACTTTAAACATCGGGTAGCCGTGTATCGGGTGCGATACCCGAGGCATATGAAGTGAGTGTACACAACATTTGAATACTCTTTTACCACACACCCACTCTCTCTCTCTCTACTTTCTCTCTCTAGACTCGAAATCGACCCCGATTCCGCTAATTTCCGACTTCCAAACGTAAGTACTCATCCTCTATCTTAATCTAGTCGTGTTTCATTGAATTTAGGGGCCAAAATCATGGAAATCAAGGACCATAAAGGAGTTTACGGCCTAAGAAGCTCCTTAGGCCGTAAACCCCCAAAATCATGCCAAAGATCAAGTTTTTCCTTCTTTTAAGCTAGTATACTAATTAAGGCATATATCTAGAAGAGTTTGGACACTAAAACACAAGGATTTGATGCTTAAAAAGGAGTTTACGGCCCAAGCTTGTGCTTAGGCCGTAAACACCTTAAACACCCCAAAAATCTTGGATTTAAGTCCCAAAAACTCATCTAGGGTGTTTAGTATTTTAGCCTTGACACTAGTAAATGTTTAAGTACATCAAACAACACCATTTGAGGACAAAATGAGGAGTTTACGGCCTAGCTTAAGCTTGGGCCGTAAACACCCAAAAAGTTGTGTCAAACAAGTCCCTAAACCACTCAAATGCATGTAAGGAATTTAGCTAAGGTCTTTGGAGGTGTGTTGTACCATTAAACATCTCATTTTGATACCAAATGAAGAGTTTACGGCCAAGGATGTTCTTGGCCCGTAAACTCCCCAAAAATTCATGCCAAATTGTTCCAAACTCACTATAGGGCCTTCTAGGATTTATCTAAGGCATATGAGACCATGTTGTACCATTAAAACATACATTTTGAAGGGTTTATTGGAGTTTACGGCCCAACAACAAGTCTTGGCCGTAAACTCCCCAAAAATGTCACAAATTATGATGTTTAATCCTTCCCTTTTGGTCCAAAACACACACCACTAAATTAAGGAAGTGATATAAGGCCTTATACATACATTTTGGAGTACCACATGAGTTTACGGCCAAGCCTAGGGGGATTACGGCCGTAAACTCCCAAAGGGTGGCTTTTAGGCCATAAACTCCAAGGGAGTGAGCTCTTAGACCTTTCCGTAAATCACTCATGGCCTTGTACCACTCCCGGGAACCTTTTCTAGGCCTTAAAACCCCGAAAACGATGCTAGAATGTCTGAATACTATAATGAAAAGCATAAGATGATTAACTTCTTGTAAAATACATATTTCATATGACATTAGGGTCCTAAAAGGTGCTCAAGTGGTTATTTGGTATCAAACGCTCAACCGACACTTTTACCCAATTTACCCGATTCACCCGATTTCCGCGATTTTAGGTGAGTTCATACCCCTTTAATGAACCTTTCAAGTGTTTTACATGTTTTAGGGGGGAGATACAAGTTGCTTATAAATGTTTATGTAAAGTTTTACAGAACGATTTCCGAGTTACAAGGATTAATCACATGTGATTCACTACCCTTAGTTCAAATCACATGTGATTTGTCCCTATGCCTTATAATAAATGTTCTTTTGGAAAAATACTTTTATTAAATCAATTTACTTATAAAATGTAACCACTCTGATATATTTATATAAATAAGACTTGGAGGACTTAGGACCGATATCTCGCCTTATTTCCTGTTCTTGTTTGATTGTGGGCTTAGGGTAGTAGTTATCCGTCCGACTGTCGTTGATTTCTTACTTATATAATCTGCATATCAGTATGGGATACGAATGTTACTGCTTTCACTTAATGCTAAAGTCACTAATGTGCTAAGAACCATCCCCACTAAGATAACCATAATAGGTATGGTTATGGTCGCTACAGCTACTACTCGCTAAAGTCATTACTATCTACACTATAATACTCACTATTACTAGACGATACACTAGTAAGAGAATACACTATGATCAATACTAAAAGATCTCTACACTATAACAATAGAGAAAACACTAAACAAACAATAATACACTAACCCGCTACGAGATACTCTATTCGCTATCCACTACGCCCGGAGTGTTGCAGCAGGGAGACGACTCTACATGTATAGATCTATACGGGGCAGACGCTATTACATCCCGACTGTTAATCTCAGTCCGCGTCGTGCAGGCCCAGGGATGCCACTACTTCACTATATTGTGCATGACTGGGAAGGTCATGGGATCCTCTATTATCCTCACTATTAGTAATATACAAGGAATACACTACAACTACTCTAAAATACTACACTAAATGCTAAACTGCATCCCGAAGTAAGTAAGTATCTATCACTAAAGGAAGCTTGCACCTCTATCAGTGATTACAGATTTAACCTATTCTATCACATTTGTTATTTGGAGTTTTGCCAATATAGTTTTACAATAAACTATTTCAAAGAAATGAAGAATGCATCCTTTTCACAGATTGTCACTTACAATGCATTTTCTGGAAAATATGGGATTTTCTAAGTTTCTACTACTTATGAACATAAATGATACACTTTAGCACTAATGCTTTGTATACAAAAACTCACACTAAACTCTTATGAACTCACCAGATTTATGCTGATAATTGTTTTCAAAATAACTTGTATCTTCAGGTCAAAGATAGACAGGTACAGACGCGACATTTTTGGAGAAGGTGGAGCACACAAGACCCATCTCTTATTTTTGATTTACTTTTGGGTGATTGTTAAACATTACAAAACACGCTTGTAATTAAATTCACTATGTAATGCTATGGTTGTATGTTTCTTGTTTCTACTATTATGCAATTGTGATGATACTGTTCACTACGTCATCCACCCCGAAACGTATTCCGCCGTTATCGGTTTTGGGGTGTGACACTATTCTTATAGGGACATGTGTAACATACACGTTCAGTTATCGTGTATTGTAATTATAAAAGTGAATAATATTACGAAATATTATGTGAAATTGAGTGCTGAGTTATAACAGATAGTTTTTACTAAGAAATGAAGTAAAACTATGTTTAGGATCACTAGAAAAGTATTGAAAGTCTTATAAGATTCCAATCAAAAAGCTAAATAGTGAAATTTAACGAAAATATAAGATTCCAATCAAGCTCAACCTTCGCAAAGCCTGGTTTTCAATATATCTCCCGGTTTTTATAGAAGAAAGCCATTTATAGTAACAAAGTGTTGCACAAATTACTATTTTAACCCCCGGTTATTTCAAGGTGAGTTCAATATATAGGAACAATTGTATGTTATGTGTTATATGTGCTATATGCTTTCCCGTTGTAACAACGTGAATTTCCAAAACAATTTTTCATTCCAGACATAATAAATTTCATAAGATAATTTCAAAAGTCATTCAATCAAACGTTATCTCAGAAATGATATCCCAGAATCTCAAACATATGGATCTTCATCAGTGTGTACAGATCATGTCGGCGCCTTTCCGCGATCCTCGCTAGTACCTGAAACGCATATCACACAACACGGTAAGCATTAATGCTTAGTGAGTTCCCCAAAATACCACATACTGCACATATGCCACTCAAGGCTATAACTCTGTAAGACCCTCTTGTCAATGTGTCTTAGTGGGACCCTCCAGCCCCATAGCTTGTTGGACCCTCCGGTCCTGTCTATATAACACATAACATACATACAAAGCACAATAATCTCAACATACATAAAACACATAAAACCCTCTAGCTTGCATATAGATACCATTCTAGGTAATGTATAGTGAGAAGACTCACCTCACACGATGTCTAGTAAACCTTATGGCTTGATAAACTCGATCGGCCTCCGTCTAACACATAAGGAAAACATTTCTAATTAATAATTCCTCTTGTCCTCATCTCTAAAGAATGGGTAGAAGACCATTCTACCCCTCCCTGACCTCTCTTGAACCAATTTGACCAAAACCCTAAGATCAACTGAAGTCAACTCTAGTCAACGGTCAAACTTTGACCAAAGTCGTCGAGTGCACTTGTGTGAATCAGCGAGTCCAAGTGTGTCCTCTTAATCCTCATAAATCTTCACTCGACTCGTCGAGTTAACCTTTCATTCGACGGGTTACCACTGGTCACAAATCGCGGGGCAACCCTACTCGACTCGTCGAGTCCCTTTATGGACTCAACGAGTTCCCTCCATGGCCAACACTCAAAAGCCTTCTGAGGTCAGATCTACTTCTCTAACCTATATATATGACCTTCCCAAACACAATAATCACATAAAGGTCCAACCTTTACACTCATGCAACACTCGTAAGGCTTCTTTTTGTGAAATAGCTTCTAAAATGGCAACCTAGGTTCATATCACCAAAGGAATAGCATAAAGCACAATAGATAGGACTCTATGGACCTCTTAAGGTCCAGATCTAAGAAGAATTCCACCTTGGGACCTCATATGCTTCGAATTCAAGCTAAAGAAGGCATAAGAAAACCCTAGATTCAATGATTCTACACAAAACAGAAGGAAGGGGCGAAATAGTACCTCAGAATGGAGATCCTTGCTTGGATGTCTCAGAATAACAACCTCCTTTGGCCCTTCTAGCTGAATCCCTTCTCCTCCTTTTCAAAAATCCCACCAAAATTACTTGATTTCATCATAAGAACTCTCCCTTGGCTCCAATGGCGATTTAGGGTTTCTCACAGGAGATATGAGGCGCATCCAAGGTCATTAGTTCCTTTAAATAGGCTCCAACCCCAGAACTTAGGGTTTTCTCTGCCCAGTACCTACTCGACGAGTCTATACTTGGACTCGTCGAGTCTGCTCATTAAGTCCAGGTGATCAACCCGACATGACTCGACGAGTCAGACCTATGACTCGTCGAGTCCCTCCTAAATCCTCAAAATTGAAACACGGACTATCATACCCGAAATTCCAGATGTTACAAATCTCCCCCACTTAATTTGATTTTGTCCTCGAAATCGCTTCTCAAAACACCTAGATAGAAACCAAAACCCGAAAAGCACCTCTGAAAGGATCTCACACCAAAACGATATCTTCCTTCATGGATACCTGAACCTGACTAGGAACTCTTAAATTCGAAGCAAAACCGGCCCCTCTGCCACTAAGATATCCCTTCTGACTTCCAAATATAAACCTAACAATCAGGAAAATTCTAGTGGCCTGGCCCGCCGCCAGACCGCCCACTCATGCTATTACCATGATAATCACCCCTCGAACATCAAACCCTGATAACTCACTGCTCCTCTAGTTCTCAAAAGACAAAATTCAACAATCGGATATCAATCACTCATACCAATGTACCAAACAATCTGGATCACGCCCCAAGGAACGAAAAGGCTCCACATCCCCCTAGGGCTCACTCACCGAGCTACTTTCAGAATCCCTCCGAACAATAAACTTTCAACACCCTGTTTTTAGACCCAAGAAAAATCATGCTCTATTAGAAGTCCTAAAACATCCAGAAATCGCAACCCTTCACCTTCTCCCAGATATCTCTTTTACAACAAGCACCTGGTCTACTCTTGACCCCACTGTTGTACCTCCAAAGGTTGCCCCCAACGAATACTACAAATCCCAACGGATGATCAACTCAACCCCGACCTCTGTCGTCTACTTCTCATCGATCCATGCATCTCGTGATGCCTCCCATACCCAAGTACTGGCCTACACAAGTCCAAGACATCAGATGACAACACTACTCCTTAACATAGAACCTATCTCAGAATCTAGAATCTCATCTCGCCTATACAATGCACCACCAGGGCCAAACTCAACATGAGAGTTTGGTCTGACCCAGAGTTGGAACCACTTGTCCCAATGAAGCACTCAACTCAGAACTCATTCCCCGTAACCCATGCGTACCTCACTTATCCCATTCCTTCGGATTGCAATGTCCACACCTTAATCAGAACATAATGATTCTCGATCATTGAGGAGACCCCGGTCTTGCCCCTGGTCCGACCACCAGGCTTCCAAAGACTCATAAATTAGGGCCACCCCATGCCTAAAACTCTTTTGCGTCGTGCTCTGATCAAAGAGTACTTCCTCATAAATTAGGGCCACCCCATCCCGTAGCATCGCAACAACCTCTCTCTGACTAGTGAGTACTACGGCTCCCCGTAGCATCACGAAAACCTCTGACTAGTGAGTACTACGACTCCTCGTAGCATTACAACAACCTCTGACTAGTGCGTACTACGGCTTCCCGTAGCATCACAACAACCTCTGACTAGTGAGTACTATGGCTCCCGTAGCATCACAACAACCTCTGACTAGTGAGTACTACGACTTCCCATAGCATCACAACAACCTTTGACTAGTGAGTACTATGGCTTCCCGTAGCATCACAACAACCTCTTGCTTCCCCACAATCTCATTTGCACATCAATACCATACTGCCTTCACTTACTCATATTCCGTGGACCAAATCATAGATAGGTGCATGCACTTACCCGAATTATGCATCACTATATCTGACGACAATCGTCATAATAAAACACCCTTCTCTGCTACAATCCATATTCCTGGACAATCTCACTTGCTTCCGTTAACTGAAAGGGCCCCCACTGAAATTATAGATGCTTGACCCACCATTTTCCGTCTCCACTCAAGACTCAGAATTATCCGAAATCCAATGCATTAAATCCGGATACCTTGATACATCACCATATAACCTCATGCCATCTCGCCTCATCCACTGATCTTCCTGTTCCACAACCTGAAATTGGTTGTCCAATCAACTTCTGCCTTTCCTACTTGAATAAAAACCCCATCATTAAACCAGAAATCCTCAACCGCTGAACTCACCCTACAAGCCAACCATCTCGAATTCACCATTATGACCTCGAAGAATTCCCGTTCATCCTGAGGTCTCTGACCAATGGTCACTTGCCGTGGAGGCACTCATCCTTTTCCAACATAACACATGCATTGTCTCGCTCTGCACCTTGACCCAATCACCAATATCCATGGGCTCATGAATCCTTACCACAGGTTTCTATATCCAAATCTCTAACCATTCTCGATCGAATCTCTGATCCCCTCAAATAAATACCCGGTTCTCCCCCACTTAGGGTTCGAACCATCCCCAATCGCCGCACCAACAATCTATCCCACAGACTATTTCCACCAGTAACATCGCACCTACTCTTGGAAGGTGTTACGCAACGCTCGATCATCTCCCGACAAAGATCGAGTACTCTAAATACCCCGAAACTCAGATGAAATCCTCAGAACTCCCCATCATGACTGCCTCTAGTCATTTAGAATCTCACACCATTCCATCCCCAGACCTCCCAACTGTCCAGTATTAACCCTGACTCTTAGTCTGGAAGTAATGATCTATTGTACCCCTCAACATCGACTCCTCAACCAACGTTCCATCACGTCACTTATCATAAGAGCAGAAACCATATTTCCACTCTTGATACCCATCAAAGACAATAAGGGCCACCACCCTAATATACTCCTCTTGATCGTCCGACGCTGCAGCTAACACATTCCCTACTATACTCAATTAGGGTGTATCCTAGTCCTTGACCATCCCAGTCCCCACTGACGACCTGTTCGAGCTATATTTTTACCTCGCGACAGACCTACTACCATATACTCTGGTTGAAGATCACCACCAATGCAATCCCATAGGGCTCACCCCCAAACCCAGAAACTGAAATTTCAACACCTCGTTTGTCTCCCACATAAAACATAAATAGCACCACTCGGGTCACAGAAAGTAACATCTCCACTATCGGCCGGTCACCCTGCCCAGACCGTATTTTCCCATAACGCACCATCCTTACTCATCCTTGAGTCTTGCGACTCCAACTGGCATATCACCAACAATCTCTCGGAGCTCACTCGATTTTCCCTTACAAGGGATGCTCCACTAAAACTCGTTCATCATGGCCTTCTAGCCCTACTCCTTCACCTCTGATCTCAGTCTAGAAAATCACCACGAAATAACCGGTAAAAACTAGAAACACTAACCGCCACCTGTCATGGTACTCAAACTGTGTAGCCACCTTTTGATCTGCTATGAATCATGGTACCCGTACCATGTCATCTCCTCTTAATCTACTACTAATCATGGTACTCGAACCATGTTCCCTCTTCTCAATCCACATCAAATCATGACACTCGAACCATGACATCACCTCTCGACCTGCTACAACTCATGGTACTCGAACCATGATGTCACCACTCGATCCGCTACTTATCATGGTACTCGAACCATGACATCACTTCTCAATCCGCCACTTATCATGGTACTCAGACCATGACATCACTTCTCAATCTGCCACATCTCATGGTACTCGGATCATGACATCACCTCTAAATATGCTACTCATCATGGTACTTGAACCATGACATCACTTCTTGATCTACCACTGTAGAGTCCTCCAGAATAGCCTTTCAGATCACCACGACCATCTCGTCATGAATCATACGGTGAATCTCATCTTCGCTAAGACCGCTGCTCTCCTGTGTGTGTTGTGTACCAACCATGATGTCTCCCAACATAAAAGAAATCAGAGACTTGCTCGAGTATACTTGCACTCGATCACTCAGCCCTACTTGTTCCTTAGCATCCCAAGGATTCTTACTTGGACTGCTCACTGATTCTGTGCTGCCAGTAGTACGGGACCTATACTACTTTCCACACCGCATCAGCATTCACCCCAAGTCCTCCTCCTAGGATCCCAAATCACAAGTACTCTATGTCTTGCTAAGCATAGGCTACCTTCCGGTAGATCGCTCATAAGCTCCTCACTGCTACCTACTCGCTCTCGAAGTATCTCATAGAAGCAGCAATCTCCTAGGCTAAGGCATCACAAATCAGGCCACTCTAGTCCTAATATGAATACATATCCTACTCTATCATACATAGCATATCACATAATATCTCATAACACATAATGTAAGGGTATTTTGGGAAATCACCACTCGGGCGCTGACTGATCGTACACACTGTTCCTCCTGCCTTTCTCAAAAATCTTTTATTCTTTTAGAAAAAAAAAAAAATTTTATGAAAACTTCCTCAAATCCTCAGTTTGAGTTCAGTTACACCCGAGGGTGCATCCAAATCCCTCAAACCAAGGCTCTGATACCAATTTGTAACAACGTGAATTTCCAAAACAATTTTTCATTGCAGACATAATAAATTTCATAAGATAATTTCAAAACTCATTTAATCGAATGTTATCTCAGAAATCATATCCCAGAATCTCAAACATATGGATCTTCATTAGTGTGTACAGATCATGTCGGCGCCTTCCCACGATCCTTGCTAGTACTTGAAACGCATATCACACAACATGTAACGCCCGTAGACCCGGGCTTATCAATCGAGATATAATAGGGGTCGAAAATGACTTTTCGACAAAAGATTATTTAGAATAAATAATCTTAACGAAGTTGTAGAATATGTCTCAAGGGTTCCGTACATATAAAGAACACCGAAATCCGAGTTATAACGAAGAAGTTATGGCCCGTCGAAGTTTTTACGGCAAAACCGGCACGGCACCGGGAGACGTAAATAGTGATTTTTTGATAAAGGACTTTTTAGCCTATCGATCCAAATAAAAGTTTTAGTATATGTTAAACCGAGAACATACAAAAAAAGAACGCCCAAATCTGACTTCGTATGAGGAAGTTATGAATTTTCTAAGATTTGGCATAGCAGTGCACGACCTGAAACTCGAATTTTAGTTTGAGCGGTTTTTGACCTATGCGACCAAAATGATAATTCCATATCTCATTAAAAGGAACTCAATGGTAAAAAGATGGACGAAAACAGAGTCCGTATGTAGAAGTTATGAATTTTACGCGGACATTTAACAGTATAATCTCCTCGTACTGTTAAATTTAAGATCAGTCGAGAATTAGCCAACGGAGTAAAAATGTAAGTTGTAGAGATTATTTTTACCTACGCGTGGATATAAAGAACGTCAAAAACGGAGGTCGTATGTGAAAGTTACGGATTTTAGAAGTCGGAAGTGTGTTGTGCGAAAATGGGTGATGTGACACAATCTTGACCATTGCTTTCTCCCCAAGTCTTGCCACTAGATGGTGACACGTGTCACCAAGTTCAGCCAATTTTCACGCTATAAGTAGAACCTCTCCTACCCTCATTTTCAACACACCTTTCTCATTCTTTTTTCTTTTTTACTCTCTCTCTCTAGAACCTCTCTCTAGCCCCGAAACCCCCTAAAAAGGCTAGGGAACCTCCCTAGCATGAGGCAGAAGCCGCGGAGTGCTCGACGGCTCCGAGAAGAAGAGCTTTTCGGCTTGGGAACACTGTTCCAAGCAAAGTCCGGTTTTCTATAAAACCCGCTGTAAGTGAGCTACGCCTACGCTATTTTTAATATATCGTTTATTTAATTATAGTAACGTTATTAGGAACTTATAATAAGTACTTGGGCTATTATGATGGGTTATATAAGTATTTTTTAACGCTTATATAATAGTAATAATATCTAGACTATTAATTAATCTCGGCGAATAATAGACTAAACTCTAGTGGTAATAATACTAGGTTTCGTCGAAGGAAATTATTTTTAAGAAGCGAAGCGCTATCTGAGTTCGGGTTCACCACCTTTTCAAGTGAATGCATAGTCCCTTTCATGAACATGATTTTAATACAAGTATTAATTAAAGTATTAAATAAATATTTGCTGAAGAGTTTATGTGTGAGTGCATAGTCCCTATCATGAACATGATTTTAATACAAGTATTAAATATATGTTAAAGAGTTAAATATTTGTTGAAGAGTTTATGTGTGAGTGCATAGTCCCTTTCATGAACATGATTTTAATACAAGTATCCATTGAAGTATTAAATATATGTTCATGTGCGAATTATTTGATGTTGCTTGGGATACTTGTTAAAGAACGTACCTGATTATATATGCTGATTTAGGATAAAGAGTAAACCTAAATTAGTTATGAGGAATATTGGGTAGTGTTTTCTTACGAGAACGAGTGAATTATACTCAGAGTATAAAACCTTAGTATATGTCATTGATCCGGGAGCATGGATTAGACATAGTCATTGTCCCTAGTCTGAGAGTATGGATTAGGCGTAATCATTCATCATTAATTCGAGAGTATGGATTAGTCATTCGTCCCTAGTCCGAGTGTATGGATTAGGTAAAGTCGTTCTTTTCTGATCCAGGAGTATGGATTAGGTAAAACGGATAATCTTAGGTCTGAGAGTATGGATAGTCTCGTTGTGAGGATCGACGGGGTGGGATAAGAGTTGTTTATATATATGGTGAAATTGTATATTTTGTGAGTTTTAAACTATATATATGGTATAACATTGTGGGATTGAAATCCCTATGTACTCACCGGGTTTCCCAACCTGACCCACTCATTTTATTTATATCACAGGTGTTGATATGAAGTCACGTTACATTGAGATATTAAGGAGATATAAATCACGAGTGATAATGAATGTAAGTTCTGTTTATGCTTATGTTTCTGTATCGACGATGACATCCCAAATTTTTTAAAATGAATAAAAATACTTTTCTTCGGAAGTGCTTTGATAACATATTTATCATGTTTTACTGGGAACAAATTCCACAACATTTTTATTAAAAGAGGTACTCTGATTTTTATAAAGCATAAACAAAATCGGTCTTTTCTGGTCGTGAAAATGGGGATGTCACACAACACGGTAAGCATAAATGCTTAGTGAGTTCCCCAAAATACCACATACTGCACATATGCCACTCAAGGCTATAACTCTATAAGTCCCTCTGGTCAATGTGTCTCAGTGGTACCCTCCAGTCCCATATCTCGTTGGACCCTCCGATCCGGTCTAGCTCATTGAACCCTCTGGTCCGGTCTGAATTGTTGGACCCTCCGGTCCGGTCTATATAACACATAACACACATACAAAGCACAATAATCTCGACATACATAAAACACATAAGACCCTCTGGCCTGCATATAGATACCACTCTAGGTAATGTATAGTGAGAAGACTCGCCTCACATGATGTCTAGTAAACGATTTGGCTTGATAACCTCGATCGTGACTCCGCCTAACACATAAGGCAAACATTTATAATTAATACTTCCTCTTGTCCTCATCTCTAAAGAATGGGTAGAAGACCATTCTACCCCTCCCTAACCACACTTGAACCAATTTGACCAAAACCCTAAGGTCAACTAAAGTCAACTCTAGTCAATGGTCAAACTTTGACCAAACTCGTCGAGTGCAGTCGTGTGACTCTGTGAGTCCATGCGTGTCCTCTTAATCATCATAAATCCTCACTCGACTCTTCGAGTTAACCTTTCATTCAACAGGTTACCACTGGTCACAAATCGTGGGGCAACCTGACTCGACTCGTCGAGTCCCTTTATGGACTCGGAGAGTTCTCTCCATGGCAACACTCAAAAGACCTTTTGAGGTCAGATGTCACACCCCAAAACCGGAACGACGGAAACGTTCGGGGGTGGATGACATCATGTCAAGTATCACAACACATGCATTATAGTAATCAAAGTACAACAAGACATTGCATTAATAGTAATAATTTTACACGGTTACTTTACAATACTTCAAAGTAATACAAGTAATAGAATAAATACAGCGTGGTACTAAGCTATCTTCATCAACAGCTCCGGGGGTGTACCTGTCTAATGCTAACCTGAGAATACAAGTTATTTGAAAAGCGAGTATCAGCATTTTTACAAATGCCGGTGAGTTCATAAGCATTTAGTGACATTTATTCAAATAACTTTATAAAGTAGTAGTTTAAGTGTTTACTGTGTATTAGAGTTCTTTCTAGAAAATCCTATATTTTCTTTAATAAAGCAGCCTTCTACCAAGACTGGTCAGTGTTATGTGGTAAAAAGTAGTTTTCCCTTAATTGTTATCATTATCAAAATACTAAATTTGATTATTAAAGAAAGCAAGAGACGTCAGGGAAATACATATGCCTCAGCAGTGAGGACTGCTGACTAAGGCAAAGGAATCATAGACTCCAGGAAAGTATAGAACAAACGACACGCCTGGTTCAGTCTAACAAGTGGAGACACAGACCCCAGAAGGCACCAAATGAAAGGTACAACTGGTAAGGTCTAAAACAGTGAATACAGACCCCAGACAATATCAAATGAAAGATGCGTCTTGTAAGGTCAACACAGAGAATACAGACCCCAGACAGTATCAAATGAAAGATACGTCTCGTAAGGTCAAAACAGTGACTCTGAAAATGAGATACCAGCATACAGTGTAAATTACCGGCGAAATAGCGTTACCTTAAAGCCAATGAATTATAAGGTAACCCGGGATACTAGTAACCATACTGACTAGAGTACCAGACGCCCTACAAGCGTCTAAAATATGACATTTGTCACCCGTTGGCTTGGTAGGCTGGGACTGTAGCTAGCAGTCTGGGTGCGGGGTTGTCAATCCCGTATAGATCTATACACACAATGTCCGCTCTCCCTACAGGAGATTCTGGTTACCAACTAGACGACGGAGAAGGCCGTGTCCTGAAGATGCATCCCAAATAGTGGGTAGAGACTTCCAAATAGTGGGTAGTGTGTAAGTGCTGAACTAGAGGTAGAGACTTCCAAATAGTGGGTAGTGTGTTTCTAATGTAAGTGTAGACTAGAGGTAGAGACTCTTAACTGAACTGACTAGAGAATTCATGTATGTCCATACTCATATACATAATATATAACTATGAATCAAACGACCTTCGGACGGCCATCCGATCCCACCAGACCACATCTCAACGAAGAAAAGGAAATAGGGCGGACGAGCCTTCCTAAGTCTTTCAATCATTACTTATATGTACCTATATAAGCACAAACATACATCTAACTACGACTGAGTGTGTATCAAGTAGAAGTGATTCTTGTGAAGTAGGAGTGTCTAAGAGGTGAAGTAGGAGCGGTCGCAAGTGAAGTAGGAGTGTCGAACAAGTATAAGCGTATCACGAAGTAGAGACGACAATAAGTGAAGTAAGAGCGTCTATTAAGTATAAGCGACTACAGGTATAAGTGAAATAGAGGCAATAACAGGTATAAGTGTATCATGAAGAGAAAGCATTATCAAGTAGGAGTTTAAAATACATGAAAGCGAAGCAGTAGCAACAAATAAGTAAGAATATATGTCGAAAAAGGAAACTTTGAGGAAAAGCCTTTATACTCGGGGAAAAATCATAATTTGTATTCTTTTGTAAAATATGTTTGAAAACCTTTGGAAATCTTTCATAAACCAGTTTAAAATGAATGAGGATAAAACAGTATAAGTAAGAGTTTTGAAACAAATGAAAACCTTTTAGAAAACCATTATAGTGTCCTACTCGGTAAAACAGTGTATAGTGTCGTAAAATCTTGTGCTTGCGGGTTATCAATCACATGTGATTGATATGATAACTGGCATGTTTAACTTGTATTCCCCCCTATAAAACATGTAAAAACATTTAAAAGTTTCATTCAGGGGTATGAACTCACCTGGTGTAAGTAGGTCTGACGAAGGTGTCGTTTGGGCGTTCGGTGTCACGTAAGGACTCGAACACACTCAATGACCTATTTAACATATGATAACATATCTTCACATACAATTAGTATATTTAATACTAATTAAACACGTATACGCACTCAGAGGAGCGGAAAACACTTTGGTTAAATGTTTGGGTGTCCCGGGTAGCATCTAAAGGTGTGTATGGCTTAGGAATGGAGTTTACTCTCCGAGAGTAAACTCCCAACACCATGTTTACGGCCCAGGGACTACTCACCATGATTTTACGGCCGTAAACTCATGGTGAGGGGTTCTAGTGTGTTTTAAGGCTTCTAACTTGTTCATGGAATTATTCTAGGTCCAAAACTATATAGTATGAGTGAGTTTAAGGTCTTTAAGGGCATCTTAATGGAGTTTACGGCCCAGAGACAACTCCTAAGGGAGTTTACGGCCGTAAACTCTCATTCCTTGAGTTTATTGAAGTTTCAAGCCCCTAATACCTTGCTAGTAATTTATAATGAAGTGTGAGGCCATTTGGGGGAATTAAAACTATCATTTGGGCATGTTTAGGGGTGTTTACGGCCTTGGTACATACCTGGGCCATAAACTCCCTTTAATCCCCCAATTTCTTGTGTTTAAATGGTCTAAACCCAAAAGGATAAATCCCTAATTTATGTATTAAATCCAAGGGTGTTTTAGGAGTGTGTTTGGGGAATTTTAACCACGTTAAGAGGTGTTTACGGCCTTGGCATATGCCTGTGCCGTAAAATCACTTTTATGCCTCAAAATGATTGTTTTACTTGATCAAACACTCCTAGGCTAAACCCCCAATTTATTTCCAAGCCTTTAGGGACATTTTGGGGTCATTTTGGCCTCATTTAAGGTGTTTATGGCCTAAGGAGGAGCTTAGGCCGTAAACTCCTCTTCCCTAGCTTCTAAGTCCGATTTTTGGGCTATAAACACAAATCATAATGTTTAGAATAAGCTAGGGTAAGCGGACTTACGATTTGGAAGCGTTTGGTTGCGGATTCGGGGCGAAAACGAGTCTAGAGAGAGAGAGTATAGAGAGAGAGGGTGGAAAAGCTCCAAATGGAGTTTACTCCCCTATATATATGGGTGGGAGTTGGAGCTCAGTGGAATTCTACCCAATACTGTCGTTATACGGGGCTTTTGGTCGCACCCGATATAGTGGTCGTAATAATAAAACTAACTTTTTCCAATTAAATGGAAATGTGTATTATGTGTTTTTATTTCCTTTTATCACGACTTAACGGCATATTAAATGTAAACAAATGGAATGTTTATTAACTTGACGACCTCTAATTAACGGAACTTTTATAAACTGGAATATTCTGTTAACGGTAACGGGGAAATGTAACGGAACAACTTGGGTTGTCACATCAGATCTACTTCTCTAACCTATAGATCTGGCCTTCCCAAACACAATAATCACATAAAGGTCCAACCTTTACACTCATGCAACACTCGTAAGGCTTCTTTTGGTGAAATAGCTTCTAAAATGGCAACCTAGGTTCATATCACCAAAGGAATAGCATAAAGCACAATAAATAGGACTCTCTGGACCTCTTAAGGTCCAGATCTAAGAAGAATTCCACTTTGGGACCTCATATGCTTCAAATTCAAGCTAAAGAAGGCATAAGAAAACCCTAGATTCAATGATTCTACAGAAAACAGAAGGAAGGGGCGAAATAGTACCTCAGAATGGAGATCCTTGCTTGGATGTCTCAGAATAACAACCTCCTTTGGCCCTTCTAGCTGAATCCCTTCTCCTCCTTTTCAAAAATCCCACCAAAATTACTTGATTTCATCATAAGAACTCTCCCTTGGCTCCAATGGAGATTTTGGGTTTCTTACAGGAGATATGAGGTGCATCCAAGGTCATAGGTTCCTTTAAATAGGATCCAACCCCGGAACTTAGGATTTTCTCTGCCCAGTACCTACTCGACGAGTATATACTTGGACTCGTCGAGTCTGCTCAATAAATCCACTTGATCAACCCGACGTGACTCGGCGAGTCAGACCTATGACTCGTTGAGTCCCTCCTAAATCCTTAAAATTGAAACACGGACTATCATACCTGAAATTCCGGATGTTACACCCGTGATATTTTTATTTACTATTTTGATAGAAAAGCTATACCTCTAACCCTATGATCAGTGAAAGGACTTAGATTTACAGTGGTATTGATATGTTATTATCCTGGGTTATTTTCCAGTGTTATTGTTTACTGCTATTTTGATAGCAAAAGTAATACCTTTGACCATGTGATCAATGAAAGGACTTAGTTTCACGGTGGTACTGGTATGTAGCCTCTGACCATGTAGAGAATGTCTCCATCAGAGAATGACTTATATTCTATTGTATTGGCAAATGGTTAAATAGGGAGTAAAAACCTGGAATCTACCCACATGCTAAACAGGGCGTAAAAACCTGAAATCCATTAGAATGATAATCAGAAATTTGTATGTCTTATGTGCCATTTGGGCCAGAGTTTTATTGATGTATATCAAGTATTGAAATCGTTAAGTCTCATTGATCGTAAATCTTTGAATCAAATCTTGAGTTGATATTGAAAACCTGACATATGATATGTATATGCTATTGCTGTTATCATTCCTCTTTGCTTCTGTTATATTGGTATATATATATATATATATATATATATATATATATATATATATATATATATATATATATATATATGGCATAATATTATATTATATATTTTATTGAATTCACTAAGCATCACCGCTTACCTCTCAATGTTTACAAATTTGCAGGAGATTAGTAACCAGTATAGTCATATACTATTGGAAGGTTTAGAATAGTTGTAATATTACTTTTGTATTTAAGGATCATGTATGTATAAAAGTATAGTATCTTGGGTAGTTCTGTAATATATAACACTTTGTAATAGTCAGTTTGTATCCAGTCGTTTTTAATCACTTTATCAATGTAAAATATTGTTTTTATGAATATGCAAGTAGCATGTTTTGGAATAACTATATTGTCAAGTATGAAAGTTTGGGTCTTTCAGAAATACGAAAGTGAGGGTCTTTCAATCATGGTATCAGATCAGTGGTTTAAGTGAACTAAATACCACAGATTAGTATTTAGACTTAAACTGTTGGAAGTTCAATATATGAACAAATTCATAGTAAGTATAGGGATACAAACCATAGGAAATAATTAAGTGGGGCATTAGGTAGTGATAAACCCTAGCATTCTAACATATTAAGTTACTTCAAAAATTTCAGAGAATTAGTTTACGTGAACTAGGAATTTTGAGAATTTCTAGATTTAAACATGGATTGTTAAGTGAAGATGATATGATATGTATCTAGTATACTTTAGGTTGAATACCTAATGAGGAAAAGCACTAGAATATTATGAGGAGAAAGTTTAAGGTCTGACATCGATAAGTTTATAAATAAACGATCACGGGATATCGTAAAATAGTAAATATGAAGTCTTATCGTAAATAGTGTATTAATACCAATAGAGTGGTATTATACATTTAAAGTATGTTTGATGATATAATAACATCTTTGGAAGAAGATGTGCGTTTGAAACACGTTTGGGCGAGATAAATGTGTTGGTACAAATCCATGAAGTTGTTCCATCGCTGTCCAGATTGAAGCAGTGATTGTTTATAGAGTCGGAAGAACCGAAGCTGGTGATAAATACTTTGATGGTATTGAAATTAATGTTGTACAAGATTTAGAAGAATTAAATGAAGATCAAAGGAATGGCCAATGAAGTTTTTAGACTTAATAGGACAATACTTTGTGATGTAGTATGTAGTTCAAGTAGTAACTTTATACAGGATGCTCAGACTTAGAATTTAATAATACTGAGTGATGATTGACTTCTATCACATCCATATAGAATTTATATTGTGTGTTAAGCCGACTTTAACATACATAATTAGGATGGTGAATTAAGTCATTTAGTAATAAAAGGTTAAGTAACTTACTTGTTTAAGTAATGTAGAATGCTTAGTTGAAGAAACATTACACCCATAATATTGTATGAGAAGAAATGTTGTAGTTAGGAATGACAGAGAACCAAGTTGAAGCTAGTAGAGCTTGCTGTGATGCTGCTATAACGTAGACTTCTTAGGATAGACTCCTATGAAGTGGACTTAAAAGATACAACCATGAGAAGAAGACTTACTCAGCTACAAGAATAACGATGTCATGGAAGGATAATGAAATGAACAAATGTATATGGTCAATTACATGAGTTAAAATATGATGCAAGTAGTTGGAAACCATTTGTCTCTACACTGCTAGAGTAAATTTTGGGTGTAGTATGTCTTGCAGAGTAGACACTACCCGAGAAAGAATTTATATGAAGAATTGGAAGTAAAATTTCTATCGACCTATGAAAAAGTATTAGAATATGCTAGATCAAGCATATACGTAAGCAGAATTCTAGAAGACGAGTCTAGGAAATCTAAATATGTTTGATAGAAACGCGGAAACCCTAGTTGAGTCTAGGAGCAATTGTTGTATGTATTTGTTTGAACACGTTCATGTGTGATAAGTTGTTTTGTGATTTTAAATGGTGACTTGGAAAAATTGCGAGACAATATTTGGGACGAGTATGAGTAGGTGTGAATGATAGTAGAGGCCTATATTATCGGAAGCACAGGACTCACGCTTGGATCAGGGAAAGTCATAAGGTTACCAAGAAGCGAGTAAATGATTCCGTTTTATTTATTTATGTCGTTACCTTCGTTTCGGTAATGACTAAGAAGGTAATTATCATTCAAATATTAATGTCATAAAGAATTGAGTCCGATTAATATAAATCTACAAAGAGGGAGTAGATTGGTTTAGAAAGCCATGTCTTGAGTAATGACAAAAGTTCAGTCAAGAAGCAGATGGTCGAGAGAAATATAACAATATTTATTAAAGAATTGAGCAAACATCAACTACAAATGTTACCTGTTACGAAGACAATGAAGAATTTAGTTATTCATGGAAGGATTATAGTATGAAATCCGTGATTTCGTAATCAATCGGAATATTCTGTCATTTGACAAAACTGATTTGTATACCCGAAAGCACAAGCACGAATTAAAATATGTGGTGCTATTCTTTCTGTTCTTAAGCATCCACGTGTTGATCAAACCCTCTTTGTTTTCTCTATTCCATCAGCTTGATTTATTCGATTTAATTCTAATACAAGAGTTTGGTTTGTTATGTGTCTTGTGCGTTATAAAATCAAAGGTCGTTAGAATATGACCATTCGAGTTGTTGTTGTAGCAAAAGTAAAGACCTTATCTTGGGTTTAGTCTATAAACCAAGAAGGAGCAGGATTTTGCAATGAGAATTGAGTTTTAACTCAAAGATTAGGATCAATGGCCCAATAAAGAATAAAGAGTGGATGTAGGTTTGAGCACCACTATTAACTAAGAAGTTTGAAAAGTTTCACAATAGTTTATTAAATCAAAAGTTAAAGATCGTACATTTAAAAATATCACAAATGAGGTACGTTAGGACCCGAATGTTGTGACTAGTACTTTTTCTCGTAAACTCTAAATTTGCTCACGTCTTATTTAATTTCGATGTCTCGGATTCTTTTGTGCCATGTAAATTCGCACATTCCTTACAAATTGCTTGTTACGCATTTGTCAAATCATTTAATATAGATACCATAGGAAGTATACATTACTTGCTGATAAAGTTTATAGAGATTATGTCATAAGAATTGAAAGTTATAATCTTCTTGCTGGTATCTCCTTGCCCAACTTTGATATTATTCTCGGCATATATTGGTTATCAAAGAACCACGCAGAACTCTTGTGCTACGAAAATATGCTTCAATTGAGAAATACACACAAGTATACTTGGACGAAATTGTGGCGAGACATGGTGTGCCACAAAAGATTATTTCTGATCGAGATACTCGCTTCACTTTTGGGCGACTCTGCAACAAAAATTAGAATCTCAAATTGTTCTCAGCACAGCTTATCATCCCCAGACAGATGGTTAGACGGAGAGAACAATCCAAACAGTAGAAGATATGCTTCGTGCATGTGTCTTAGAGTTCGGTAGTAACTATGAACATCATTATGTTGGCATAATGTAGGATAGAAAATACTAGGAGGCCATGGATTGATTCAATAAAAGTGGCCTAGGATCAACAAAAGTTTTATGCTGAAAAGAGAAGATGACCCATAGAATTCCAAGTGGGTGATACTGAAGGTATCCCCGTGGAAAGGTATTATGAAATTTGAGAAGAAAAGGTAATTGAGTCCTAGATTTGTTGGACTTTTCAAAATTATCTAGAGAATTGGTCAACAAGCATATCGCTTGGAATTGCCAAAAGATTTGGTAGATATACATGATATATTTCATGTAAGATATCTACGTAAATGCTTGAGCGTATATGATGAAACGATTCCATTATCTGAGGTGAAACTAGATAATCAATTAAGATATGTAGTAAAACCTGAAAAGATTGTAAACGAAAGAACGACTAATCTACGTAATAAAGAAGTGGAGTTGGTGCTTGTCAAGTAGAAACATCATCGAGGCCCAAATTATACATGGCAAAATAAGAATGAGATAAGAGCGAAATATCCCCATTTATTCTAATCGATGTAATTTCGGGGACGAAATCCTCAAAAAGATGAGGTATTTGTAACATACATGTTCAGTTATTGTGTATTGTAAATTATAAAAGTGAATAATATTACGAAATATTATGTGAAATTAAGTGTTGATTTCTAACATATAGTTTTTACTAAGAAATGAAGTAAAACTATGTTTAGGATCACTCAGAAAGTATTGGAAGTCTTATAAGATTTCAATCAAAAAGGCAAATAGTGAAATTTAACGAAAATAAGAATCTCTTTAGAAACATTTAGGCGAAAACCTCATCGAAATCCGAGTTATAACAAAGAAGTTATGACCAATCGAATATTCGCGATAAAACCGGCACGGCGCCGAATGACATAAAAAGTGAGTTTTTGATAAACTACTTTTTAGCCTTGGTGATATAAATGAAAGTTGTAGAACTCGTTAAAATAATAAACTTTCATATAAAGAACTTTTAAATCTAACTTCGTATGAAGAAGTTATGATTTTTCAAAGTTTCGGAATAGCAGTAGATAGCTAAAAACTCAAAATAAAGATCGAGTGATATTTAGCCAACACAACCTAAACGATAATCGAAGTTCTCGTCAATAGTAGTACAACGGTAAAAAGTCTGACAAAAACGGATGTCGGATGAAGAAGTTATGAATTATTAACGGATTTTCCTGTCCCGGTCTGTTATAAATAATAATATTGAAATTGAAGTCAAAATTAGCCGATGAAGTTTAAACGAAAGTTGTAGAGCATAATTTTTCCTATGCGTGCATTTAAAGAGCATAAAAAACGGAGCTCGTATGCGTAAGTTATGAATTTTAGAAGATTTTGGCACAAAAATCGAGAATAATTGCGAAAACCGAGAAAATCGCATGAATAGTACCCGTACACGTCTCCCGGATTCTTGTATGCGTGCCCCGTGTCAGATTGTGATACGACCGAATGAAGGCCCAACCAAAGCATGTCGTGTCAGAGTATGATGATGAAGAAGAATTTTAGAAGGCTATTACTCTAGTTAGCCAACAGTTCAACTGCATACAACCTTCCTCTTTCCGCAAGAATCAACATTTCAACAAAGCTCCATTCAACCGTAACTTCGGTCATCAGAACAACAACTCTCGGTATCCTAAAGTCTCTCAGAACAATCAACCCAAGGAGGTACCACAGTCTGCTTAGAACAATGACTCCGATACTCAATCAGAAGACAAGACTGATGTTGTGATTTGTCACAAATGCAACAAAGAAAATCACTTCGCCAAAGACTGTAAGGCCAATGTAGTCAAGAACAGAGCGTTCTATCTTAGAATGGCTCAAGAGTTGGAAGAAAAAGAAAAGGCAAGGGCATATGTGGCTCAAGTTAAAAGAGACCACAAAGTTTGGTCATCAGGAGATGAAGAAGAGACCATCAGCAGTGTTAAGGGAAAAGGGAAAATCTGCATGCTGGCCACTACGGATGATGATGGGTCAGCGATGTTGAAAAAAAACTACTGCTACATGGCGAAAGATGGAACTCTAAGCATCGTCGAACAGGTAAAACTTATGATCCAAACTTTAAATTATAACATGCATGACTATCAACCCTACATAGATGATCTTAATGACACTTGTGTTGTCGTCCTTACAGACTATAACAAAGCCCTAGATGAGAAGAACATTGCATCCCAAGAGATGTTCCATGTGAGAGGAAGACTGGATAACAAGAGACTTAAGATGGAAATGTTAGAGAGGGATCTAGAGTTAGAGAAAGATGTTAGAATGTTAAGTGAAACCCAATTTGAAATAGCCTTGGATCAAAGAGATTTAACTCAGAGAGAAATTGTACGATTGAATCTCTTAATTGAAAAGTTGTTTAATGAAAGTGAGGCTATTGAAAATTTGGTGAATAATGGAACCATGGACAATACATATAATTGGGGTTGGTGAAATGGATATCCTACCGCAACGGATTCCTCACCCCGGTTCAACAAAGACAGAGTGTATGTCCCTCCTGATAGAGAATTTCATTTCCATGTCAATGACAAGACTTTTCCCGAAGATATCAAAACTCACTTCGGTAGATTACACAATGTGAGCAATAATTGTGTCATTGAGGAAATTGTGCCCGAGGATTCTAGTCACACATGTGATCAAACTCCCATCAGTGGCACCACTCACTCAAATTCTCAAACTTCATCCGAAGTTGATGAAGAAATTGTTGTTGAAAACCCCGAAGTCTCAAAGGACTTTCCATCTTTGTCCTCAGGCCATAGTGTTCCACACTATAGTCAATTGTCCCAGAAGTGTCCGACCGTAGTCTCATCTAAAACCTACTCTGTGGTAGTCAAATCATCTTCACCGCAGTTGAATAACAATGACTGCAACTCTTCAGTTCAAGGAACTACAACTCTTCAACCGATTTTTCACGAATTACCTATCAAAAATTTTGAAGTAGGCCAATGCTCTCAAATTCTAGAATCCTCAAGTTCTGATGATTCTAGTCCGTGTTTTCAAAATTGTTCAAAAAATCTCAGGAAACCGCAATTGAATAACAATGACTGCGGTTCACCAAAATTTTTGGCAAAAAGAGCTTTCAAAGAAGAAATTAGATCTCGAAACAAAAGCAGACAAAGTTTTTCAAAAAATAAGAAACATGTGAGACTTCCAAAATCCAGGAGTCCAGAAAAATTTGTTTTCACAAATTACATTTCAAAAAACTCTTCTTTCATGAAAACAAACAAAAAGGAAAGTTCAGTTTCAAAAGTCATTCCTGCTACTTCTGACACAACCCAAAAAGGTGTCAAATTTGTAAGAAACTACGTATTTCAGGTCTATTCCCAAAATGACCCCAAATGGCAAGGAATTTTACCCACTCCAACAATTTTAAATCACATCAAAGCAAGTGGAAAGGAATTTTTCCAAATCCACCTGAAAAGACTCAAAGATTTCCACATGTGAAACCTCGTTCAAAACAAACTTTTCAGAAATCAAATGTCAAATCTTTCAAAAGTTACCCACCTCGGACCAATTTCAAGTCCTATTCACTCCATAAACCGCTGACCAAGCACAATGTCAGATTCAATGACAAACCCTCTTTTTGTAAATGTCAGTGCAGCTGTCAAACGTTTTTACCTCATGACAAGTCAAATAAAATTCAGAAATCTCATACTTTTCAGAAACCTCGTAATGATCCGAATCTGAACAAACACCCAAGACTAGGTCTAAAAGTTGACAAAAGACCTGTCCATGCAACCTCAGACCATGTGTGACATCCCCAAAATCATGGCCAGAAAAGACCGGTTTGTTTATGCTTTGTTTAAAAATCAGAGTTACATTTTAAATGAAAGTGTTGCGGAATTTGTCCCAAAACAAAAATATAATAAAGATTTATCAAAAGCATTTCCATAGAAATGTATTTCATTAAAAGACTCGGGATGTCATGTTCGTACAGATCAAAAGCATAAACAGTACAATATAAGCCTTACTACATTATTTCATATCTACAGGCCTATATCTGTAATCCCTCGTCCAAAACATCACACCTATGCTCATGCGCCACTACCTGTAATACATAAAACTGAGTGGGTTAGGCTTGGGAGCCTGGTGAGCACATAGGGTTTTCAACCCACAATAAATAAGTTTATTAATCAATCAACAATAACCCGATTACCCGTTCCCGTTATCCTCACTTTACGTCCCTAAACACCTATCATAAGGGACCTAGCCTAAGGATCATCATCGGGACGGACACTACTGCTAAGGGGATTCCCCGGCAATAAATGTCCTAAAGGCAACCATGTGGGGGATGGAGTACACCGGTGAACACATCGTTCACAAACACCTACATGTTGCGAGCCTGCTAGTGTTCCACTGGATCAGACCGAGGTTACGCGGGGCATAGCTTCTTCGTACGCGGGGGGTAATAGCGAGGCTTCGTGGCATGATCCGAAGCGAGATCTGAGACCTTCATCAGACGGCCCACAATGCGCCACGTCACTAGTCTCGTACCAGTTTTCGCATTTTCATACTTCAACTTTAAAAATTCGTAACTTTCTCATACGAACTCTGTTTTCGACGTTCTTTATATGCACGCGAAGGTGGAAACGTACTCTACAACTTTCGTTTAGACTTTATTAGCTAATTTTGGCTTGATTTTAAATTTTATATTATTAACGGGCCGGGACACGATTGGTCCGTTAAATCCTCATAACTTCTTCATCCGACATCCGTTTTCACCCATCTTTTTCTCGTTACGCTACTCTTAATGAGATCTTCGATTCTCGTTTAGGTTGTGTCGGCTAAAAACCGCTCGATCTAATATTCGAATTTCGGGCTGTACACTGTTATTCCGAAACTTCAAAAAATCATAACTTCTTCATACGAAGTCAGATTTGGGCGTTCTTTTTATCGATGTTCTTAGTTTAACATATACTACGACTTTCGTTTAGATTGCTAAGGCTAAATTTCGCTCTATCGTAAATTCACTATTCACGCTTCCCGGTATCGTGCCGGTTCTGTCGTGAAACTTCGACGGGTCATAACTTCTTCGTTATAACTCGGATTTCGGCGTTCCTTATATGCACGGAAACCTTGAGACATATTCTACAACTTTATGTAGAGATATCGGGATTATCTCACACTTTAATTTTGACGCTCATTTTTATTCTTTATTAATTATACATTTATAATTAACTAATAAACACATAAACACACATAATTCACATAATACTCAAATATTCCATCTTTATTACTTCAAAAAGAGTTACAAGAGTTGACCTAGACTATTACATTGACAAAAATGCTTAGCCCTGAAACCCGGGTGTTACACCATGCATCATTTAAGAATACATCAATCGTCCCTGGCTCCAAACTTGTTTGGATGCCTAAACTAACCGTGTAATTCTCAGGCTTTGTGCAAGGAGGAACAAGAAGAAGAATGGTTAATTGACAGTGCCTGCTCCTTGTACATGACCGGAAGGTTAGAGTACCTTCGGGATTTCAGGCCTATATGTAATGGTGGAAATGTCACGTTTGGCAACAATGCAAACGATGTCATCCGAGGTTACGGTGTTCTCACTACGGGGAACTTTTCCATTTAGAAGGTTGCTTATGTAGAAGTTCTTAAACACAATATCATAAGTGTTGGCCAACTATGTAAAGCAGGACATGGTGTTGAATTTGATAATCAATTCTGTTACATAATGACGAGTGACCACAACACTTGCTTAATCAAATCTCGCTCCGAAGGCACGATGTACCATCTTCATGTTTCTCTCATCATTGGCAAACCGCAACTGTGTTTTCTGTCCAAAGCTATATCTGAAGTTTGCTGGCTATGGCACCGCAAGCTAGCTCATCTCAACTTTCGCTACATCAACAACCTCGTCACAGGAGAACTAGTCCGTGGTCTCCCCATTCTCAAATTCAGCAACGATACTCTTTTTCCAGCATGTGAATGCGGTAAACAATCAAAAGTAAGTCGTCCTCTGATAATGGATTCTTCAATCACTGAACCACTGGAGCTATTACACATTGATCTCTGCGGTCCTTCAACCGTAGCCAGTCTTCACCACAAAAAATATATACTGGTTATTGTTGATGACTACACATGCTTCACATGGGTCTTCTTTCTTAGAATCAAATCAGACACACCACAGATCTTCATTAACTTCATCAAAGAAATCGAACTTCAAATCAAGCTTCTAGTCAGACGCATCCGTAGTGATAATGGAACTGAGTTCACTAATCATCTTTTGAACAGTTTCTTGGTTTCCAAAGGCATTTCTCAAAACTTTTCAGCACCCTATACACCGCAAAAAAATGGTGTAGTAGAAAGAAGAAACCGCACACTCTTTGAAGCAGCCAAATCCATGCTTAACTTCGCCCAACTTCCTCTCTACTTCTGGGCAGAAGCAGTAGCAACCGCTTGCTTTGTTCAAAACCGAAGTATTGTATGCAAGCGTCTCAATAAAACACCATATGAAGATCTTAACAATCGCAAACCCAATGTTCGTTTCTTTCATATCTTTGGATGTAGATGCTTCATGATCAACAACAGAGACCAACTCAACAAGTTTGCACCAAAGTCTGACGAAGGTATCTTCCTTGGTTATTCTGCTAACAAGGTTGCATATCGAGTGCTCATCAGAAGAACAAGGTTGATCATCGAAAGCTTCGATGTGAAATTTCATGACTCTCACATCCGCAGTGCACCTCCATCCACCGAAACAACTGCAATCATGGAAAGTGACATTCCAGCCACTTCCGGACCTTTGAATCTAGTTGAAATCAACTATGATGATCTGTTTGATCCCATTGAAACGGCGAAACTATCTGAAGTCCTAGTGTCACCCGCAACTCAACAACAACATGCCGACGTATCTGGACCATCTATATCTGAAGTAGTATCGCTCAATACTTCCACCTCTCCGGTTGAGGGGGAAAGCTCTACTCCGGATCTTATAGCAACCGTTGAGGTTCCAAACCTGATGCTGCTTACATTCTTACCCGAAGTGAAGCCTCACCATCAAACGAACCTTCGGAGGACTCAGATGACGAATTCATAGAGAATATTGACACTTGATCCGATCCAAGAATTGTCACTCTCCCATCCGCATTCCAGGGGGAACCTTCTCAGGTTCCAGAGGAACTCCCATCCGCAATCCAGGGGGAACCTCAACCTCTGCCAATTACTCAAGAAAATTCTGCTCCAATAGATCAAGATGATTCAGCAGGATGCTCTCAAATCCAGGGGGAACTGCCTTCCCCAACCGCAGATTCCTCTGACATCCAAGATATTCCTTCTACCGCAGCTGCTGATCAACTGATGCCATGTCTTCATGTATTGACAAGAAACCACCCACCAGGCTCAATTATTGGCAACCCATCCGCAGGTATCCAGACTCAGTCGTCCAAGGACTTATCTGAACACTGCCATTATGCAGCATTTATGTCTTCGGTTGAACCTTGAACGATCAAAGAAGCTTTGCTTGAACCAGACTGGATAGCCGCAATGTAAGAAGAATTAGAAGAATTTGAAAGAAACAAAGTATGGCAACTTGTTCCTCTTCCACAAGGTCATACTATTGTTGGTACAAGATGGGTTTTAAAGAACAAGCTAGACGAATCTGGCTCAGTCATCAGAAACAAGGCAAGACTTGTTGCCAAGGGCTACAGTCAACTAGAAGGCATTGACTACGATGAAACGTATGCTCCGGTAGCATGCAAAGAAGTCGTCCAGATCTTTCTAGCATACGTAGCCCACAAAAATGTCAAGGTACACCAAATGGACGTTAAGAGTGCTTTCCTCAATGGTGAACTAAAAGAAGAGGTTTATCTTCAGCAACCTCCAGGCTTTGAAAATGTTGAATTTCCAGAACACTGCTATAAGCTTGAAAAAGCAGTCTACGGTCTGAAACAAGCCCCAAGAGCTTGGTATGAGACACTCTCTGAATTTCTTGTCTCATCCGGGTAGAAAAGAGAAGTGATTGATCCCACATTATTCAGAAAAGCAAATGGTGACCACCTTATGTTGGTACAAATATATGTAGATGATATCATCTTCGGATCGACTGATCAAGGCATGGTAGATGAATTTGCAAAGCTCATGACCAACAAATTCAAAATGAGCATGAATAGAGAGATTAATTTCTTTCTAGGTCTTCAAGTCAAACAAATTTAGCAAGGAATTTTCATTCATCAAGAAAAATACACCACCGAACCTCTGAAGAAATATTTAATGGACAACTGCTCTTCTGCTAAGGTCCCTATGGCATTCGGTTATAAGATCTCTGTTGATCCCTCTGGTGAATCTGTGGATCACAAGACTTATAGAGGTATCATTGGTTCGCTGATGTACCTCACCGCAAGCAGACCTGATATTGTCTTTGCAACTGGTGTATGTGCAAGAAACCAGGTTGATCCTAAAGTGTCTCACATGACCGCAGCCAAACAAATTCTTCGGTATCTTAAAGGAAGCAAATGTATTGGCTTACGGTATCCCGCAAGCAATGACTTCAGTCTTCAAGCCTTTACCGATGCGGATCATGCAGGTTGTAAGCTCGATAGAAAAAGTACATCCGGTGGATGCCAATTCCTAGGAGGAAGACTTGTAAGCTGGTCCTCAAGAAAACAAATGTGTGTATCTCTCTCTATTTCAGAATCAAAATATGTGGCCGCAGCCAGCTGATGTTCCCAAGTTCTTTGGATGAAGACCCAATTGCTAGACTACGGGTATAGAATGCTGCGGATACCAATTTACTGTGACTCTGAAAGTGCTATAGTGATCTCTCATAATCCTATTCAACACTCCAAGAAAAAACATATTGAGTTACAGTATCATTTCATCAAAGATCATATTCTGAAAGGTAATATTGAACTCATCTTTGTTCCTACTCATGAAGAGATTGCTGATGTTTTTACAAAAGCTCTTGACTCTACAAAACTTAATGCATGCTTACAAATGTTGGGAATGATGAATCCGGACCCGCAATTCTTTATGAAGTGTTAGCTACCGCAGACCATCATTGGTCTCCGTTGCGGTTCTAACTGAGAATTACATATGATAGATGGTTTTAGTACCGTAATCTAGGTACCGCAACCATATGTCATACGTATCTCTCATGGATTTTAATGTTCTTTTATTTCTAACTTTTGTACAAGTGTTTTCTCACAGATTCTTTCTGAAATCTTTCTTTGCTCATCCACGATGGAGTTTCTCAACCGCAATGATGTTTTCATTCGCAATCACCTTAAATAAATTCCAACAGATTCATTAACTCTCATTAACTCTCGAATCCTTGTGTGTTATTTAATGATCATTCATTAAATAAAATACAAACATTCCTTTTAGAAACTGCCACATTCCTTTTCTGAATAAACCTAGGATCAGACCTATTTTAGGGATAATGATAAAAATAACGATTCCCACATCAAACCATTCTCAACCTGTCTTTTCTTCTCCCAACCACGTCCCATCAGTTACAACATTCTCTCTCATCAACCCACGATTACCTGACGTATTACCATGCGTCAAATCCGCCATTAAATGCAAACCCCTTTTAAGATTTCTCAAAATCTCTTCAAAAACTGTTTCATATTCGTGTGGCTGAGATTCAATCCCAGAAACATTGATTCCCCCAAAAAAACCCCATTCAACTTCTTACCCCCTTCTATCTTTTACCTAGGGTTAAAATTCTTTTACCCCCTTTATAAACCCACCTTCTTCTCTAAAATCGTTTACGCTCTCTGTAATCGATTATTCTCTCTCAAACTCTCCAAAACTCCCAAAAGCTCTCAAGAACTCCAATCTCACATCTCTTAATGGCGAAATTAGGTGCATCAAAGAAGCAATCCAAGGCTTCAGGCTCCATGACTCAAACTGGTTCCACAACACCAACAATCACCTCAAGCAACTTTCGAGCAGTGTTTGAAGATCATCAATCGTATAATGCTCCAACAAAACTGATGATCAAGCATCTCAAGAAACACATCTCATTTGACCCATTCGACGCATTCACCAACCTTGTTCCCGTTTCTACACTCTTCAAGTGTGCTCTTTCTGCATATAGACCACTGGAAAACCCACAAGAAGTGCATCTTAACCTCATTAATGATTCTCTGGTCATCTTGACCAAAGAGAAGTTCTTGGCTGCCATAAACCTTTTGATTCATCCTTCCATCAAGATCTTCACACCATCATTATCTGACATCACCACCGCACTCTACCAAATGGGTTATCAGAAACCGATCCGAGGGATTGGTGAGTTCAAGAAGAACCAACTGCCTGCGGTTTGGCAGTTCGTATGCCACTTTGTCATCCGTTGTCTGTCCGGCAGAACCGAAGGCATCGACAACATGGGCTTAAAGCTGTTAGAATTGGTATGGAGCATCTTCACAGGCCACGATGTCAATTATGGCCAGATTCTTTGGGATGACTTCCTCCAATACATTCCCAAAGAGCACCCCAGAGAGAACCCAACCGAGCTCACCTTTGCTCGATTTTGGTCTCTATATATTTCTGATCTACATGCGGATGTTGGTCTCGACATGGGCAGTGACATCAACTTCTTTGTCACCAAGGATCTCAAAAGGTACAATCCCTCTTCTAATCAAACTCTTTTTGGACCTATCCGCAGGCTCCCTATTCACATTCTTACCTTGCTTGGTCTTGAGACTGCTGATGTCTCAGATCATATAGAGGCTACGGAGGGTATTATCCCATACCCTTCTACCCCAACTCTTCCTTCTACTACCATTATTCCTGAGGGTACCGCAGCCCCCTCTGCCACTACACTTTCTAACATTTCTCAACGGAGAAAATCTGTGGCTTCTAAAAAGAAAGCTACCACACCCAAGAAGAAAGCCCCAAAACAAACTGCACCTTCTAAGAAACGAAAAGCCAAAACCACCACTGTATCGAGCAGTGATTCTGATGAAGATAGACAACCCATAGATATCCTCAAGAAAAGAAAAACAACCGAAACCACTGGCCAAATGTGTGACCGGACTTATACTGCAGCCTCTCAACAGGCTCCGGTAGTCCTTGGGGTGGCCGCACACCCATTCAATACCTCTATCGAATACCACTCAACCTCATCATGTGAGATTGTTTCATCATCTTCTTTATCCGAACATGGAGACAGCCCCCCAGTTTTATCTCAAGTAGATAAATCTGGAAAATGCCCTAAGGTCTCCAGGGCTTCCAGATTGCATATGTTTTCTTCTGAGGAGTTAGACTCCATCCTGTTGCAAGTATCCCAAACACTTCAAACACCACTCCATCCGCAGGGCATCTCTTTCGCCCATGCCAGAACTGGGCCGAGGCTAGAGTTGACCACGGGTCAAGGAGAGCGAGGAAGCCCAGGAAATCCTACCCTGCTTACATCTTTATCAGGTGGTTTAGGCACTGTGAGCACTAATGTGCCAGGATCCGTGAACCCAAGGGACACCTTGGTGCGAACACAAGGAATTGACAGCGAAGATTCTAGTGACTCTTAGAGTCGGTATCAGCCAACTACTGATGCTGAAATCAAGAAATATGTTGCTTTCAAAAGAGCATTCCAAGCCCGCAAGGAGCAACAGGTAAAACAACAGCAGCAGAAGGAACAAGAAATCCTATCTGTGGCTAAGTACTGGGCAAATGCCATCAACAATGCCCATACTGCTGCCACAATCCAAAAGGTTCAAACCTGGATGGATTAAATGGCGGAAACTGTATTGAAAGCTCAAGCCTCAACCGCAGCCGTAGGTACATCTAAGGTTCCTCTTACTTCAACTCTTGTTCCACCTACCGCAGTCAACCCATGTTAAGATGAAGAGCCGGCTATTAAACTCAGCTCGGCCCCAACCTTCGGTTTTGATGATGAAGACATCCAAGAGGTCAACAAACCAAATCCTTCCGATGATGACCTAATGATGTTCGAAGAAGAAGAAGAATCCAGCGGTTCTTAGCACTCAACTTCTAAGCCCAAGGAAAAGAAAAAGAAAACGAAGAAAGCTATTGTCACCAGAAAAGAGTTTCTCAATCTCCAAGCCAAATTCGATCAGATTTTAGCTGCGGTTAAACCTACTCAACCTCCACCTGAAGATATTCCAAGACCGCAGCCTCTAATTGAACGAATTGAACGACTTGAGACAAGAGAGCGTATGGCTGCTGAGCGCATCTCTCTCAAGGTCGAAATGGGGATTCGATCTCTCGACAACAACCGCAGGGCCGATCATCAAAACTTTATGGCTACAGCGGAACGCCTCATTACTGAGGTAACCGCAATCAAACAAGGCTTACAAACAGCCATTGTGGATCAAACTGCACAGTCTCAAAGGGTGATAGATGAGACTCACACTGCCTATGAGTCCACTATCTCTATTCTTCATGCAACGATCAACCAGATGCAGAAATCCGTTACCTCAAATTTCCATGGCCCTAAGATACTTCAGCTTACCAAAGACATACATCAGCTACTCTTCAACTCTGCCATTCCAAACAACTCACAACTGGCCGAAACGATGAAAATTCACTTTGCAGAAGTCTGTGCCAAAGTGGATGGCCTCAAACAATAGCTTGAGGAAGCACCTACGATGCATACCTCAAGAGGGGGAAGTGATGAAGAAGGCCATCGCTCTGATATATCCATTCGTCAGAGCCCTCCAATCACCACAACAAAAATTCCCACACCGCAGCCTTCACCTCCACCATCTCTAAATTTTCCATCTCCCCACTCATCACCCAAACACACCCTCAACAGACTTGAGACTCCTCCTCATTTCAAAAACCTTGAGGAACATATGTCATCAGAAAGCTCCACAGACTCCCCTGCTACAACTCAAAGAAAACAAGACTGGAAAGCAGCCAAGTTAGCTGAACTTATCTGGAGAGAGTGCGGATTCGATACTATGATCGATGAATCGCTGATCAACTCATGGGTCAATCCGCACCGCAGGCTGCTAGATGAAGACTACACTCCCCATCTCACGTATGCTGAACCACCATCCGATGGTTATTGGGATATTCCAATCTCTCCCAATGCCAAGTATTTTGCTGTCATTGAATCCTTCAACCGCAACCTTCCTGATCACAAGCGTCTACCAATGGAATTTGAAAGACTCACTCGCTTCTATGCAAAGCTTGGCTCTTCAATGGAAAACGTATGGTCTAACGATAAACCATCCGCAGTGAAAAACTACAAGATGCGGAAGTTCATGAAAGCTGACTTTGCTCAATTCACTCTTACCAGAAGAGAGCATGACTACATCCGCACCCAGGTAGACTTTCCCTGTATGAACCCTGAAGAAATATTTCTCATTGCCATAGTTTTTCAGAACAAAGCAGAGAAGCATCCGAAGATGCAGATAGCTCTTGACAAAGCCAAATCCTTTCTTAAGGACACTGTTTGTGACTTTACGAAGATTGATGCGGACATCCACCCCACCATCCTCAAGAAATTTGACCTTCCACCACTTGAACCAGTTCCAATGCTTATAGAACGCTATGAAGAAAGATCTCTAGGCGCAACCAACTTTCCAGAACTTGGCATCATATTCAAACGGAAGACAGAAAATGTCAAATACTTCATTCCGATGAATGCCATGCACCGCCTGCCCAAGAAGCAACTTGACATCTGCAAGACCGCAGTAGAAAGATCAAAGCACACTACTGCTGAAGTCATGTTTGAGATTACAAGAAGAATCACTTGGCTGGAAAATGTTAGAAAATTTTGGTGGATTTTGATCAAGTTCCTCAAACTTGATAACTGAACCGGAGTTAAAGAGGTCACTTAGGGTGAAATTGTTGAATCATAAAAGTGACCCTCTTGAACTCAACTACCACAAATTTCACTTTACTACCGCAACAGTTCAGCTCCCGCAACCAACCCAGCATCCGAAGTCAATTCTACAACTATAACTGCAACCATTCTCCATCATCAACCATCTCAGCATCCGAAGTCATCAAGTCTTCAGCATCCGCAGTCTTAGTTATTTCTTTCACTTATCCTATGTAATGTACTCTATTATCCAGCATGCCTTGCACGGCTGCTTATAGAGTAGTTTATTTCTGAATCTATATAAATAGAGACTCTTTCTTATGTGTGATGTGTGTGTGAACTCTTAACTTCTTAATACACAAGATTTCTCCTTCAATCATCTCTCTTATCTTCTTCATTTCTCTATCTTATTACTCTTCACACTAAAACTGCTACTAGAACATAACCTCTCTTCGGAGCAAGTCTTTTAGACTTAATCACTAAACTTGATCTCGCTTACTAACTCGGAGTGAATGCATTCCTTGTTATGAATCAGTTTAAGTGTATTCCTGATATAACAACTGTTGTCATTTACATTTCTTTACTTTCCGCAACTAACTATCTAACTATCTAACTATATTATTGTTGAGCTTTTAGATCCTTTGAGATTAACTCTATTCCGCAATATACTTATACTAACGTTTGTTCAAGTGTGTCTCCAAGTTTTTCTCTCAACATTATATAATGTCGACATACTAATTCTTGGAATAAGGATCTATATAGATAGATCATGGCAACTTAAATGAGTAAGTAAAATTGCATTAATTGTCAAGGATCTTAAAGAGCTTAAGATAAAGGACTCTAAGAGAGTCATATTGTCAAATACCACATGACATGGTTTTAAGCAAAATCATAGTGCAAGTGTTTTTGAACTAGATAATATGATTATATTCCATATGTTGTTGCAATTGGAGTAATCATATATGTCATGATTATGCATGAAGGTCATATAATTTATATGCTTAGAGCACGTCGAATGATACTAGTATAATCCGAGAACAAGTCATTGTGTGACTTATGTTGGATTAGGTGTCTAATCCCATAACTATATTTGGTATGTACTTGACCCAATTATAGCATTGTCCTTTTAGGTTGCCTTCACCAAAGCAACTTGACTGGATAAATAATGGAGAAGGAGGATAAATGTTATTTATTAATATATTATGTGAATAATATATTAAAAGAGAAATCGTATTATTTAATTAATATTGGTCAAGAATTAATTTAGAATTATTTTGTGGTCAAAAGAGGCTAACTGAATTAAGGGGACTGGTATTGTAATTATAAGATAAGTGAAAAATGAGTTAAGGATCTCTTGGATAAGAGGTGGACGAAATTTTATGGAAGCCCATAAGGATTTCGTCCAACGATAGGTATTCTGGAAGATTCCTTTGGGCTTCTTATGGCCTAAGCAATCGGATTAGGTATGTGACTGAAACCTTAATTCCTCACCTATATAAGGACCTCCGTGGCATCTGATTTTTGGCTACATTTAACCCTAAGGATCTCTAGAGCTGAAATTAGCCTTCCTCCTCTCTCTCTCACTCTCTAAATATTCTCCATTTGCTTTTGGTGTTTGTGATCTATTAGAGGCATCACATTTGAGGTGCTAATTTCTCAACGGTTCAAGGTTATCAAGCTACAATTGAAAGGTATGTTTCTAACTTGCTTTTAGTAATAGTATTCGATTTTGTATGCTAGATTTAGGGTTTAGAAGCTTTGGATTATTATTGCATGTACAATTAGAAAAACCTAGATCCAAAGCTTTTGGGTTTGCATGTGCACCATAGGATTGTTGTTTTGCTCAAAACTCATCAATGGTATCAGAGCCTAGGTCATTTTTATTGTATTTGATGCATAGCTAAATTGTTTAAAGCTAAAAAAATAAAAAAATATGCATTTGCCTGATGAACTCATCGAGTCCCCTGATGAACTCAACTAGTCCAGTCTGTGACTCGGCGAGTGGTCTCGTTTGTTAGCAGATTTTTCGGGATTTTGACTAGAATTGGGTTGGGATAATTACCATAAACATTTTTAACTGATAAAATTCGATTTTTTTCAATATGGCATTGATTATCCTCATCCAATTAGAAGATAATTGTTAAATAATTAGATAATTACTTGTTTACATGATAAAAATAAATTATTTGTATTATTAAATATGAATTATCTTGCCATAAAATGAATAAGGTCAAATATAGATAATCACAAATTATTTGATTAATTGAATTATTTGAAATTTGATCTAGAAGGTTTTGAAAAGTTTCAAAACGTGCCCTCAAGTTTTGGAATTTAAAATTTTGATTAATAGTTTTAATTTTGAAATATTTAAATTCTAAACCCTAGAATTTTCCAAGTTTAAAATTCAACCCATATACTATTATAATATTATAAGATTAATAATTATATTTATGTATAAGATAAGCTAGTCTTACCGTTAGTAGGCCTCATTCAGGAAGCTAGTCTATAAGGGGTGTTTAAGGAAGCGGCCTATAAAATAACCGTCATTGGGTATCCACTCTTACCTACCGCACTCTTGACTAGTGGAGGTTCGTTAGCCGAACGGGATGGATAGGGCAACTAATTCCTCATTATTAAGTATAATGATCTATAAAGTAACTAAATGTTTTTATAAATTCCCAATCATAGTTACTTTAGGAAAAATGTGAAAATGATGATATTCCATGAAATTACACTTTGCACCTTGCCAAGTTGTTAGTGGAGCGTGCATGGATAACCGACACACTAATTTGAGACTAACAAGGGTGGCAAAGGGTAGCTCGATGTTTATCATAGATCAATGTAGCGTATGTGGCTAACCGACACATTGATTAGGTGGTCAATGACATCGAGAGTACCAAGTTCATTTGCATGGTTATTCACACTTTGTTTGTGATCTTCGGTATCCCAGTCACAAACTTGAAGGGCATATCGAGATTTAAACATGCCATTGAAAAGTTCAATGAATCTCAAAAGAATCTAGGAATTTCAATTCGTTTAAAACTTAATTGTCTTTTTCATTTTTCGTGGTGGAAATTGGTAAATCGTCATTTACCTACCTTCAAATTATTTGCAATTAGATTACAACATCCCTCTTTTGAATTGTAAATAATTATGTTGGGTCCTAGCCCTAATTTCTCATTTAGGTGTTAAATTGGGGATTCTTATCTAATACAAACATTGTCTCTTTTGTTTTTCAGATGTCTACTCCAAACAACAATGTTTTTGGCTCAACCCCTTCTGGCTCATTCTCACTCATGAACTTGTGTGGGAGGGTGATATTTTTGTTGGGTTTTGAGCATTCTAACACTCTTATGGTGTACATGAAACCCTAAATGCTTTGGATCTATGTTTTCTCTAGTATACATGCAAACTTTCAAAATTTCCAAACCATCATCCCAACTATCATACTATGGAGTATCTATACTACAATAATCTAGTTAGATGACATACCTTTTGGTGTAGTTGAAACCTTACAGCTTTAAGATCCTAGAACCAATAATATGAATGCCTCAAATGGAACTACAAATCACCACCAACAATTGGAAGAACTAGAGAGAGGTTACTTGCACTCAAATTTCGGTTAGCACTCTTGTGTGTATACTTAGTGGCCGATTTTACTAGCTAGAGGGGTCCTTATATAGTGTGGCTTGATTAGGTTACACCATGCAAACCCTAATGTGCATGACTTTCCACATTCCTCATGCTCCATGGGTTTTAACCTCTATGGAGTATCCATGGATCACCACATGGGTTTATCCCAACATAAGGAATCATGGATCATTAGCCCACTTCATAAGTATAAATGATTTACACAATCAATCCCCATATATTTAATTAGTCTCTTTTGATAACAAAATGAATTCAAAATTAATTCTTGATCAATACTAATTAAATAATATGATTTCATATTAATATATTAGAACTTATAATATATTAATAAATCATAAATAACCTCTTCTCAAAAGTACATCATTACAAATTGTTATGGTGAAGTGCAACCCAAATGGACCATGCTACTCTCAGGTCAAGTACATACCAAATATAGTTATGGACTTAGACACCTTATCCAACAGTCTCCTACTTGGATAAGTCTAATAACTATAGTTGTAAGTATAACTTCAGGATCCGACTAGCAATCATGGCTCTTAAATGCATTTGTCGAACTTAGACGTACCATTTTAGATAAGTGATCATAGAATCCTCTGTTCTAAAGATATCAGCCGGATAAACACCTGGAGCATAGTCAATCTTATTGTCCAACAGATTGTTTCCCGATTTCTAATTCATTTGACATAGAACTTAATCGAACACGTCAATTTAGTTCTTATCGGGCCCAACACATAAGTCAAAATAAAATCATTGAGGGGCCCAAGATATCGCTTTTGGTCCTCCAAGTACTAAAAGGAACATATAAACTTTGACAACATATGCTTGTACTAACTATTTACAGAACCATACATGACAACACGTTTTATAACATCGAGTTACCGATGTGTTTTCGTACTATCAATGTACGACCAAGTCATAGTCAACAACTCATATATCTAGGTTTGAAGATTATATGATATTATCGTCTCATGATCACTCGAGATAAATTCCGTGAAGTGATGCAAGTGAGTGTGGGTTAAATCCAATACTCAAACCTTATGAGCACTCATGAATGTCATAGCAATCTCTAGCCATTTCTGACAATCTATAAGCCAATTTCATGACAATCTTGCCTCAATACCTACTTCCAAAGTATGATCGACTGTGGATGGTTTTAATAATCCAATTATTCTGGAAGTCAAAACATGCAAAATGAAACAATAGTAAATGATTGACACAAGACATTACCATACTAGTAAATAAAAAGCACCTTTTATTTAAGCATCAAATGTCAATTACATTTCAACTATTACAAGTTTCTAAAGCTATCTAATCATTAAAACTAATATCATCCCTCAGCCCAATGCGCCTCGCATGCTGTAAATGCTTAACCCTACTCATTCCCTTCGTGAGGGGATCTGTCGGGTTCTCATCTGATGATACCCTCTTTGCCACGAGGAGTCCTTCTTCTATCTTGTTTCTTATGAAGTGATATTTCCTGTTGATGTGTCTGGAACTGCCATGATTCCTTGGTTCCTTGGCTAAGGCAACCGTACTATCGCTATGACTGAAAATCTCCACAGGCTCTTTTATAGCTAGTCCAACTCCAAGGTCTCCGATGAAGTTCTTCAACCATATTGCATCCTTCGTCGCTTCGCTTGCTGTTATGTACTCTGATTCGCACATTAAATCAGCTACAGTCTCCTGCTTGGAACTTTTCCAAGTAATTGCTCCTCCATTCAGGGTAAACACGCAGTCCGACTGAGAGCGGAAGTTATCTCTGTCGGTTTGAAAGTTGCCGTCACTATACCCCACCACTCTCAAGTTATCACTCCCACCAAGTGTAAGGACCTAGTACTTAGTCCTCTATAGGTATTTGAGAATGTTTTTCACCGCAGTCCAGTAGGCCTTGCCAGGATTCCCTTGATATATGTTGACCATGCTCAAAGAAAAGGCCACATCAGGGTGAGTACAAGTCATAACATACATGATCGAGCAAACAATGGAAGCATATGGTAATCGACTCATCTCAGCTATCTCAGCCTCTGTACTCGGACTCTGAGCTTTACTCAGTTTGGCATTGCTATGGATCAATAAGTCACCTTTCTTGGAATTATGCATGTTGAACCTCTTCAACACTATATCCATGTAGGTACTTTGACTAAGTCCAATTAGTCTCTTACTCTTGTCTCTCAATATCCTTATCCCTAGGATATAAGCAGCTTCTCCAAGGTCCTTCATAGTGAAAAACTTCCCAAGCCAAGATTTCACCTCCTGCAAGGTGTAGATGTCATTTCCTATGAGTAGTATGTCATCCACATATAGTACCAAAAAGCTAACTATTTTCCCACTAGCTCTGACATATACACAGGAATCATCCTTACTTCTTGAAAAGCCAAACTCTTTAACCTTCTCATCGAACCAAAGATTCCATCTGCGAGATGATTATTTCAATCCACAAATGAATTTCTCAAGCTTACACACTCTATTAGGGTACTTAGCATCGACAAAACCCTCTGGATGACTCATGTAAACATCCTCAGCTAATTTCCTATTAAGGAAAGCGGTTTTGACAACCATTTGTCGTATTTCATAGTCATGAAATGCAGCAATGGCTAGCATAAGCCTGGTAGACTTAATCTTCGCTACTGGTGAGAAGGTCTCATCATAGTCAACTCCCAGAGTTTGAGTAAAGCCCTTCACAACCAGTCGCGACTTATAAGTGTGTACTTTCTCATCCATGTCAGTCTTCTTCTTGAAGATCCATTTTCACCCGAATGTCTTACGACCCGGTACATTGTCAACCAAGTTCCAAACTTAATTGTCATACATGGACTAAATCTCGCTGTCCATAGCCTTTTTCCATTTAGCAGACTCAGGGTCTGCCATGGCTTCTATGTAGTTCTTAGGTTCATCCAAATTTATCAGTGTGCTATCACTAATAAATGTATCCCCCTCCAATGTTATATGGAAACTATACAACACAAGTGGAACACTAACTCTACTGGAATGCCTTAGAGGTATAGACTGGTCAATTGGCTCAACATGAGTTTCCTCCTCAGGTTGATTGCTAGTGTTTGAGGTTCCTTCATTGTTTAACTCTTGAAGTTCTTCAAGGTCAATTTGCCTCCCACTGTCCCCTTGTATGAGTTCCCTCTCACGGAAAACACCTCTCCCCGCAACGAAGACAACATTGTCACTCAGTCTGTAGAAGAGATAACCAAAGGACTTTTGCAGGTAGCCAATGAAAATACACCGCTCACTCTGAGGTTTGAGCTTTTCGTGAGTCTCGCACCTCACAAAAGCCTCGCAACCCCAATCCTTGATGTGTGCTAACGAGGAAACCTTCCCTGTCCACATCTCGTGAGGTGTTTTGGCAACCTTTTTTTTGGGACTCGATTAAGAATATGGGCGGCAGTCTCCAAGGCATACCCCCATAATTCCACACTCATTAAGATAGTCCAGGAATTCGATATTAAGATACTCACCACCCCGATCGGATCAAAGCATCTTAATCTTCCTGCCCAGCTGATTCTCCACTTCTTGCTTAAACTCTTTGAATTTCTTAAAGGATTCTGACTTATGCTTGATTAAGTAGGCATAGCCATATCTATTGTAATCATCAATAAAAGTTACATAGAAGCGGTTAGCATCCCTTGTGGCGATTCTGAAGGGCCCAGACATATCGGTGTATATGAGATCCAACAAACCCTCACACCTTTCACAAGAACCAGTGAAGGGTGACTTAGTCATTTTCCAAGCAAACAAGACTCGCAGGTGTCATCCGACCTTAAGTCAAATGACTCCAAAACTCCAGCCTTTTGGAGTTGGCATATGCGCTTCTTGTTGACATGTCCAAGACGACAATGCCAAAAGGATACCTTATCCAAATCATTAGAAGAATTGATATGAAACACATTATTTCCTAAGTTGTCTGCAACCATCATAGTTTCATATACACCATTACAAGGTATTGCTCTAAAATAAAACACACCATTATAATAAGCATTTATTGCACCAATTTCATTATCAAACAAAAATGTGAAACCTTGTTTGTACAAACCATGAAAGGAAATAATATTTCTTACCATATCAGACGAGTAGCAACAATTATTCAAATCTATTTCTAACCCACTACGAAGCAATAAAGAGTAAACTCTAATCTTGGTGATAGGTGAAACCTTCATATTCCCCATGATCAAGTTTATCTTCTTGTGTTCCATATCCTTACTTCTTTTTAGGCCCCTCACATCAGAACAAATGTGAAATCCACAACCTATGTCAAGTACCCAAGAGTTAGTATGTGATGAGTTTTTAGATAGAATAGTATAAATACCTGCATAGGTGAGTTTAACCTTCCCATCCTTAACATCATGCAAGTACTTGGGGCCACTTCACTTCTAGTGCCATTTTCATGGCAATAGAAACACTCTACTTCTTTTGGGATTGTCGAGGGAGTAGCAGAACCTCCTTTGGTTCCACTTGAAGAGTATCCATCAAGATACTTTCCCTTGTGGTTCCTCTTCTTCCCCTTACCTTGCCCAATTTCCATATTAGGGGAATTAGCAGTAGGAGTGGTTACAATAGATTTGTCTTTGAGACCACTTTCGGTGGTCCTCATAAGGCCTTGAAGTTTGCTCAAAGTGACCTCCTCCTTGTTCATATGCTAAGTCATGTGAAACTAATCATAACGTGGAGGTAAGGAGTGTAGAATAATATCTATAGTCAGCTCCTCATCAAAGTTCACATTCAATTGGAGCAGACGGTCCACAAACCTTTGCATTTTCTGCAAGTGGCCCGTGATGGGTTCACCATCCTTCATCTTAGTTGTAATCATGGAGAAAATGATTTCATACCGCTCTTGAAGAGCACACTCATGGTATCTTTCCATCAGGTCCTGGTGCATCTCAAAAGGGTAAAAGTCCTCATAGGACTTTTGGAATTCAGGAGACATGGTGGCAAGCATGATACAAGCTACCTCAGTGACATCTTTCTCATGTTCCCTGAAATCAATAATCTCATGAGGAGTAGCAGCAGACTCATCAATTTCCTTAAGCTCCTTGTCAAGGACATATTCCTTGTCCTCATAGCGAGTGACCATCCTAATGTTCCTAATCCAATCATTGAAATTAGTCCCATCAAAGATGACTCTCCCACAAAGGTTCATGAGAGAGAAGGAGCCGGTAGGGTTTGAGCCAGAAGCAGTGTTGGAAGACATCTAAAAAGAAAGAAAGAAAAAGTTTAGATTAGATAAAGAGTCCTTAATAGAACACCCAAAATGAAATATTAAGGCTAGGACCCAACGTAATATTTTACAATTTGGAAGAGGGATGTTGTAATCCAACTTGCAAAATATTTAAAGGTAGGTAAATGACAATTTACCAATTTCCACCATGAAAACAAAATATTTATTAAGTTTTAATTGGATTGAAATTCCTAGATCCTTTGAGATTTATTGAACAATTCAATGACATGTTTAAATCTCGATTATGCCCTTTAAGTTTGTGATTGGGATATCGAGGATCACAAACAAGGTGTGAATAACCATGCGTATGTACTTGGTACTCTCAATGTCAACTACCACCTTAATCAATGTGTCGGTTAACTACACATGCTCCATTCACCTTATGAAAAACATTAGGCTACCCTTTGCCACCCTTACTAGTCCAAGTTGTGTCGGTTAACCACACACGCCCCATCAACGACTTGGTAAGGTGCAAAGTGTAATTTCATGGATTAGCATCAATTTCACATTTTCCTAAAGTAACTAAGTGTCACACCCCCGAACCAGATGGCGGAAACGTCCGAGGGCTATTGTGACTCAATTGAATATCATCACAATGAATATACATGAAACATAACATCATACATTACCAAGCATTGAAATGTTACAACTGGTAGCGTTTACATTCAGTACATTGATCCATAATATTACATGCCCAAAAGTAAATTGTTCGATACTAATTAAAACAATAGCAAGACGTTACTGAGTACATTTTTCCTTTTCGATTTACCTGTTACCTGAGAATACAAGTATTTTGAAAATCGTCAACATATGAAATGTTGGTGAGTTCATAAGTAATGTTTGAAATATAGTGGTTTGTATTGTTTTGAAAATCACCAGAAAATCCGATATTTTCTGAAAAGAGCATAGTATAAAAAGTGTGAAGATCCGTAAGTATGCTTGTTTGTTTCTATAAATGTAAAAGTACAATTTGTAAACTCGGTATGCATATCGTAGGTGTATTAATTGAAAACCCTAGGAAAACCCGATGTTTTCCTAATACTATGAATCAAGTGTTTTATATTTTGTTATACCGTTATCACGTGTGTATTCGATGAGTCCACGTGACATTGGATTAATTATGGATTGTGAATTGTTATAAACACACATTAATGAAAACGACTAGTTTACAACTATACAAACGATCCCTTAGGCGTCGTTCGTACTATTCACTTAATCCAACCACCCTGACTTCTCATAGCCCCACAACCGAGGAGAAAAAGAGGGTATTTCCATAAGTCGTTCAAGGCTATCGTGAATGCGAAGGGCCCTTAGCCCGACTCGCATTTGGTGAATTCTCGACTTTACTAGCAGTACCAGAGGACCCTTGGAGCCCAACAGCACATAAGCCATTGAATGTCCTTTTACACGGAATTAGGTCACATAAGGCCCAACTACATGTAAGCGAGTTTCCTTCGAGCCTAAAGATCATGTCATTGGGCTAGCTAGGCCCAACAAGCACGATTTGAAACTCTCGGGCCCAAAGATGGTGTATCGATGTCTGGTGTATTCCCACGTGTGTATTGACTTCCGGAAATTTCCGCATGTGTATTGAATTCCCGAGGTTTCCGTGTGTGTATTGAAGTATCGTCGTGTTATTAATTTCGGATTCGTTATTGATTCGAGACCAAATCAATTCATTTGATAACGAATTTTGGTGTTGAAGTTGTATTATATTTCGCCGATAGTCGAGGTACTAGTATTTCATCATGTCGGATTTATTCTCTAAAACATTAGAGTTTTACTTTTTGCAGCCCCTTTCTTTTGGATCAATTTACACTTTTGACCCTTTGTATAAAAGAATTTCTATTTTAGTCCTTAAACCATTTTTCTTGACACTTTAGTATGAAAACTTTGTAGAAAAGGTATTTTTCAGCTCAAAATTATTTTAAAAACAGTTTTAGTCCCTCAAAATGAAATTTTCTCGGCTGGAACCTTTATTATCGCAATTTTTACACTTTTGGCCCAAAATAGAAAATTTTTGCATCTTTGGTCCCTTTTAAATATGAAAAGTATTTTTAACCCTTGAAAAGGACTTGGAGCACTAGTAGTCCCCTGTTTTGCAAGAAGATACAGTTTTAGCCCCTCTAATTTGAAAATCTCGCATTTGGGGCCTTATTGGGTCGAAAAGTTAATTTTTGGCCCATTATGCTTAAAATTTCATATTTTGATCCTTCAAAAGAGTATATTTCTAGTAAAAACATTTTTGAAACTTTTTTTGACTCATCTCAACCATCAGAATTTGTATTTTGTCATTTTGGGCCCTTTAACCTTATATTTTTAACATTTTGAGTCCAAAAATGGGATTTTTAGCCCAAAGAGTTCATATTAACCAACTTGGTTATTTTTCTAGAGTTGATTTGTATGAAATAATATGATTTATACTTATTTCATTCAACCTAAGGTAGATCTCAGTTTTTGAGTTCTTTTTGACTAGATCCAACACCATAATCACATAAGAACATGTAAATAAACATAAAAATCACACAAAGTATACATATACTCATAGATATACACATTTGCTTGTATTCTCCCCCCACAAAACTTATAAAAACCGAAAAATAGGGGGTATGAAGCTCACCTTGAGTTGTAGTTTCGGTTTTGAAGAGAGAAAAGAAGAAAATTTCGATCCTAGCAAGCCTCCTTGGTAGATCTCGAGTTTACTGACTTCTAAGGTGCATGATCACAAGTTGGAATAGATTTAGAAGAGATTTTTGATGAAATGAAGTAGCTAGATCATAGATTAGTCATTAACTTACCTTGGATGATGAGTTTGTGGGAAAAACCTCCTTGAAAAGCTCTTGATTCTCGAAATTTTTGAAGAAGGAGGGAGGAGATGTTCTTCAAGACTTAGAGAGAATGGAATGAATTTTTGTGAGTGTGTGTGTGTTGTGTTCGGCCGAGAGCAAGAAGAGAGAGGAGAGAAGTGAGGCTCTTAAATTGATTTGCATGAAAACATGTGATGGTGCATGGGAATCCTATGGACAATTATGAGGTGGCATAGGAAAGTCAACTCTTCTTCTTGGGCTTGCCTTGGGCCGAGAATGGAGAGGAAAAAAAGATTTTTGGACTTTATTGCCCCTAAGCCCATGCTACAGTTAGGTTGAATTATTTTTGGCCCTATAAAATATAAGTGTGATTTTTATATTTTGTTAGGCTAGTTTAGGTTAATTATGGCTCATAATGGTTCATAGTATTTAATTTATTCCATTCTAAGCCCAATATGGCCCAAAATATTGAATTAAATGGAAATGGGTCCAATTAGAGCCCATTTAAGAGTTCTAAACCCAAGATGGTCAAAGTGGAAGCTTATTGGTCCATTGGGCCCAATAAGGAAGTCCTAGTCCAAAATGGACCTAAGCAAGAACTTTTTGGGTTTCCAATTGCTTAATGACCATTTGTAATGCTTGTATGGTGTATTTGATTGCAAATTTTGATGTCATAAAGTAAGCATCATACATGCTCTTAAGTTTTTGATTCCAAAATGTTTCTTATATGTTGTAGTTATAAGGCACAAAATTTCTAGTTGTGACATCATCCCCCCGTTAGAGGGAATTTTGTCCCGAAATTCTGTTTGAAAGCTAGATTTGAGAATGCTAGAATAGGTGAGGATACTTTTTCTTCATTTGGTCTTCGTGTTCCCACGTGAATTCTGGCCCACGCTTTGCGTTCCACCGTACTTTCACGATCGGGATGCGACTTTGCTTAGTACGCTTCATCTCCCTGTCCATGATTTCAACCGGTTCTTCGACGAACAGGAGATTCTCGTTGATTTCAATCTCGTCAAGGGGAATGATGAGTGTTTCATCCGATAGACACTTCTTTAGATTAGAGACATGGAACACGGGGTGTACACTGTTTTGCTCTGCGGGTAGTTGCAGTTTATACGCCACTGGACCTATTCGGGCGACGATCTCGAAAGGTCCAATGTATCGTGGGTTTAGTTTTCCCCGTTTCCCGAAACGAACGACTCCTTTCCAGGGTGAGACTTTTAACAGTACTCGATCCCCGACCTGAAATTCTAAGGGCTTTCGCCGTTTATCGGCATAGCTCTTTTGTCGGTCGCGCGATGCTTGTAATCGAGCTCTGATTTGAGCGATCTTTTCCGTGGTTTCACGAATGATCTCCGGTCCCGTTAGCGCCTTGTCCGATGTATGTGCTTTTTCTAGTTGGGTATCACCCACCTCAGCCCAACATAGCGGTGATCTACACTTACGCCCGTATAGTGCTTCGAAAGGAGCGACCTTAATGCTCGAATGGTAACTGTTGTTATACGAGAATTCGACCAGGGGTAAGTGGGTATCCCAAGACTTCCCAAAGTCTATCACACATGTGCGAAGCATGTCTTCGAGCGTTTGAATGGTTCGTTCACTTTGACCATCCGTTTGTGGATGATAAGCGGTGCTCATGTCGAGATGAGTTCCCAGTGCCTTCTGGAGTGATTGCCAAAAACGTGAAGTGAACCTACTGTCCCTATCCGAGATAATAGACACTGGTACTCCGTGGAGTCTCACGATTTCTCGAATGTATAAACATGTCAATCTCTCCATCTTGTAGGATTCCTTTATTGGCAGGAAATGGGCAGATTTCGTTAGTCGGTCGACTATTACCCATATGGTGTCTAGTCCATCCAGCGTTTTAGGTAGTTTGGTCACGAAATCCATAGAAATTCCTTCCCATTTCCACTCAGGGATTACCGGTTGCTGCAATAATCCTGAGGGCTTCTGGTACTCCACCTTTACCTTGGCACACGTAAGGAACTTACTAACATAGGTGGTGTAACGTCCGGGTTTCAGGGCTAAGCATTTTTGTCAATGTAATAGTCTAGGTCAACTCTTGTAACTCTTTTTGAAGTAATAAAGATGGAATATTTGAGTATTATGTGAATTATGTGTGTTTATGTGTTTATTATTTAATTATAAATGTATAATTAATAAAGAATAAAAATGAGCGTCAAAATTAAAGTGTGAGATAATCCTGATATCTCTACATAAAGTTGTAGAATATGTCTCAAGGTTTCCGTGCATATAAGAAACGCCGAAATTCGAGTTATAACGAAGAAGTTATGACCCGTCGAAGTTTCACGACAGAACCGGCACAATACCGGGAAGCGTGAATAGTGAATTTACGATAGAGCGAAATTTAGCCTTAGCAATCTAAACGAAAGTCGTAGAATATGTTAAACTAAGAACATCGATAAAAAGAACGCCCAAATCTGACTTCGTATGAAGAAGTTATGATTTTTCGAAGTTTCGGAATAACAGTGTACAACCCGAAATTCGAATATTAGATCGAGCGGTTTTTAGCCGACACAACCTAAACGAGAAAAAGATGGGTGAAAACGGATGTCGGATGAAGAAGTTATGAGGATTTAACGGACCAATCGTGTCCCGGCCCGTTAATAATAAAAAACTTAAAATCGAGCCAAAATTAGCTAACAAAGTCTAAACGAAAGTTGTAGAGTACGTTCCCACCTTCGCGTGGATATAAAGAACGTCGAAAACGGAGTTCGTATGAGAAAGTTACGAATTTTTAAAGTTGAAGTATGAAAATGCGAAAACTGGTGCGAGACTAGTGACGTGGCGCATTGTGGGCCGTCTGATGAAGGTCTCAGATCTCGCTTCGGATCATGCCACGAAGCCTCGCTATTAAGCCCCATGTACGAAGAAGCTACGCCCTGCGTAACCTCGGTCTGATCCATCCGACGAGTGCGAGCCAGCTGGTGCGAGCTGGCAACCTTATCCGAACCATTATGCCCCGCGTAGGTCCGAGGTACGCCCAGCGTACCGAGGCCTCGCAGGACTATAAAAGGAGGCCGAGACTTCACCATTTTCACACCTTTTTTCACTTCTCTCTCTAACTTCTTTCTATCTCTACAACCCTAAAACACCCCTAAACCCTAGTTAAGCCCCTTAGCACCCTAGGGAAGCCCCGAGGCTCCCGGAGTCCCGAGAAAAAGGAGTTTTTCGGTTTCGAAACGTTGCTCCAATTAAGTCCCGGTTCTCGATAAAATTCGCTGTAAGTATGCTGCGCTTACGCAATTTTTAATATAGCTTTCAAATAATTATAGGAATGTTATTAGGTCCTTAAAATAATTATTTGGGCTATTATTATGAGTTATATCGAGTATTATTAACGCTTAATAATACTCGGACTAATTAATTTGTCGCGGTTATCCTTAAACTAAACCCTAGTGGTATCGATACTAGGTTTTATCGAAGGAATATCATTTTGAGAGTATCGAAGCGCTGTCCGAGTGCTGGGTCACCACCTAATCAGGTGATTGCATAGTTACTTTCAGCTTACACATAGATATGAAGTATTTTATATAAATTACGTGCTATGTGTGCATATTATTTGAATACTTGCTATCTATGCTGAATGAACATTGTTATACATGTTTTCAATGATTTAAACTGTATATGTATTTTATATCTACGAAAATGTTGGGGTAAAACATGGGTAGATGTAATAGGTGATGTGTGATAAAATGATGAGAGGCCTCGATGTTGATGTTGTTGTTTCTGTCATCTAGCGGAGTATGGATGACGACCACAGACTCTTCTAGACAGTCCAGTGGAACACTAGCAGGCTTGCAACCTGTAGGTGTTTGTGAACGATGTGTTCACCGGTGTACTCCATCCCCCACATGGTTGCCTTTAGGACATTTATTGCCGAGGAATACCCTTAGCAGTAATGTCCGTCCCGATGATGATCCTTAGGCTAGGTCCCTTATGATAGGTGTTTAGGGACGTAAAGTGAGGATAACGGGAATGGGTAATCAGGTTATTCTTGATTGATTAATAAACTTATTTATTGTGGGTTGAAAACCCTATGTGCTCACCAGGCTCCCAAGCCTGACCCACTCAGTTTTATGTATTACAGGTAGTGGCGCATGAGCATAGGTGTGATGTTTTGGACGAGGGATTACAGATATAGGCCTGTAGATATGAAATAATGTAGTAAGGCTTATATTGTACTGTTTATGCTTTTGATCCGTACGAACATGACATCCCGAGTCTTTTAATGAAATACATTTCTATGGAAATGCTTTTGATAAATATTTATCATATTTTTGTTTTGGGACAAATTCCGCAACACTTTCATTTAAAATGTAACTCTGATTTTTAGACAAAGCATAAACAAACCGGTCTTTCTGGTCGTGATTTTGGGGATGTCACAAGTGGCGATTTCCGCATTCATGTTAGGCCACCAATAGTGTTGTTTAATATCCAAATACATCTTGTCTGAGCCGGGATGAATGGAGTATCGCGTCTTGTGGGCTTCCTTCATAACTGCCTCCCTAAATCCTCCGAGTTTAGGGAACCAAATACGGTTCATGAAATAGTATACTCCATTCTCCTTTGCCTCTAAGTTCTTCTCCATTCCGCACAATGCTTTGCTTGCTCTATTTTCTGTCTTCATGGCCTCTGACTGGGCTACTGCAATTTGAGTGGCTAGGTGAGATTGAATGGTTATTGAGAGAGTTTTCGTACAACGATTAGAGTACTCCTTCCGACTTAATGCGTCGGCTACCATGTTGGCCTTGCCTGGGTGGTACTTGATCTCACACTCATAATCATTTAATAATTCAACCCATCTTCGTTGCCTCATGTTCAACTCTTTCTGGTTCAAGATGTGCTGGAGACTCTTGTGGTCCGTGAAGATGGTGCACTTCGTACCGTACAAGTAATGCCTCCAAATTTTCAGGGCAAAGACCACGGCTCCTAGTTCTAGGTCATGGGTCGTATAATTTACTTCGTGCGTCTTTATTTGGCGGGATGCGTAAGCTATCACCCTTCCACGCTGCATGAGAACGCAACCTAAGCCCTGATTTGACGCGTCACAGTAGACCACGAAATCTTCTGTTCCCTCCGGTAGTGATAGTACCGGGGCACTACAGAGAGCTTGTTTCAGGGTTCGAAATGCGACTTCTTGTTTGTCCGTCCATTTGAATGGTACACCCTTTTGTGTAAGCGAGGTAAGTGGCTTGGCGATCTTAGAGAAGTTTTGAATGAATCTCCTATAGTAGCCTACTAGACCCAAGAATTGACGGATTTCCGTAGGTGTGGTCGGGACTACCCATCCTTCAACAGCTTTGACCTTAGTGGGATCCACATGAATTCCATCTTGGCTAACTACATGACCTAGGAAGTTCACACTTCGGAGCCAGAACTCACACTTGGAGAGTTTTGCGTATAGCTTTTCCGATCGCAGAGTTTCTAGGATTTGTCGGAGATGTTGGCCATGCTCTTCTTCACTTTGGGAATAGACGAGAATGTCATCAATGAAGACGATGACAAAGTTGTCGAGGAATGGTCGACAGATTCGGTTCATCAGATCCATAAATGCGGCAGGGGCATTTGTTAGACCGAAGGGCATTACGACAAATTCATAATGTCCGTAACGAGTTCGGAAAGCGGTTTTTGGAAAATCCTCTTCCCGGACTTTAAGTTGGTGGTATCCGGACCGTAGATCTATCTTAGAAAAATAACTAGCTCCTTGGAGCTGTTCAAATAGATCGTCGATTCGTGGGAGTGGGTAGCGATTTTTAACAGTGAGTTTATTTAACTCTCTGTAATCGATGCACATTCTAAAAGATCCGTCCTTCTTTTTGACAAAGAGGACTGGAGCTCCCCATGGCGAGTAACTAGGGCGGATGAATCCCTTGTCCAAGAGTTCACTGAGTTGGCTGGACAATTCCTGCATTTCAGCAGGAGCTAGACGATAGGGTGATTTAGCGAGAGGAGTTGCTCCTGGAACAAGGTCAATTCGGAACTCCACTTGTCTCTCTGGGGGTACTCCAGGAAGATCTTCAGGAAACACGTCTGGGAACTCACATGCTATGGGAATGTCTTGAACGTTAACCTCTTCCTTGGTTTTATCCACTATGTGAGCCAGAAACGCCAAATTGTTCTTTCGTAGATGTTTCCGTGACTGGATGCACGAGATGAGGCGAAGGTTCATGCTAGGTTTGTCTCCGTAAATTACTAGGGTTTCGTGATTGGGAAGGTAAAGGCGAACGGCCTTCTCGTGACACATAATTTCAGCATGGTGGAGGCTTAACCAGTCCATGCCAATAATCACGTCGAAACTCCTAATGGGCACAGGCATTAAGTCTATTCGAAAGATGTGTTGGTTTAGGGTTAGGGTACATCCGATGTAGATTTCCCCGGTGGATTCGGTTTTCCCATTGGCCATTTCCACCGTAAAGATTTCATTGAGTTTGTGGGGTTGTTGTTTTAATAATTGCTTAAATCTATTGCTTACAAAACTTCGCTCTGCTCCGGTGTCAAATAGGATGCATGCATAAGTGTGGTTTAGGAGAAACGTACCGGTAACAACAACGGGGTCCTGAATCACCTCTCCCTAACCCATGGTCAGCATCCTTCCTGTTCCTCCATTTCCGGGATTGTTGTTGTTAGGGCAATCTCAGCGGAAATGCCCAGTCCTCCCACACCCATAGCATGTGTGGCTAGGCCCTGCATTGTTGCCGCCGGTGGTGACGTTGTTGTTGTTGCGATTGTTGTTGTTGTTGCTGTTTCCTTGTTGTTGGTTCTGGGGAGGGTAAGTCCTGCAGTACCTCGCCGTGTGTCCCCTTCGATTACAATTGGTGCACTGCAACTCCTTGCATTCTCCATTGTGGTGGAAACCGCACTTGTTGCACTTGGGAAGATTACCGGAATAAGGTCTGGGAGCATTTGAAGCAGCTGAGGCTGGAGCATGTGGTGTGGCTGGAACCGGTGCGGTGACAACATTAACTGCCACTGTCTGCTGCTTTTTAGAGGTCTCGGGGCCCTAACGCCCCTTCCTCTTGTTGTTCTTCCCTTTCTTGCCATCACCTTCCTTCTTGCCTTCAGTCTCCGCTGGCTTCTCACCCTTTTTGTTGTTATGGTCATACAGCTTCTTCGCCAATCTTTTTGCACTGTCAAATGTTTCGGGGTTTGCAGCTATCACATTTCCTTGGATTGATGATGTTAATCCCCAGATGAATCGCCCAATCTTCTTTCCTTCCGAGGTGATCATACCCGGGCATAACAGAGATAGTTCACTAAATCTCAATATGTAGGCATCGATATTCGCATTCTGCACAGTGAGGTTCCATAGCTCTTGCTCCATTTTCTGAATCTCACCTCGTGGGCAGTATTCAGCCATCAACATTTCTTTCATTTCCGACCACGGCATGGAGTTGGCTACTAGGAGTGTCATGGCTTCCACGTGTCCGTTCCACCAAGTGAGTGCTTGATCGACAAAAGTGCAGGCTGCGAACTTCACTTTCATTTCCGCAGGACAATCGCATATCTCGAATACCGATTCCACCTTCTCGATCCATCGCTTCAGAGTGATCACTCCTCCAGTGCCGTTAAAAGTTCATGGTTTGGCGTTTGTGAAGTCCTTGTAGGTAGATGTTTTGGTGCGTCCTTGATTCATCCCGTTGTTCGAACTCCCGGTCCCTTGCCCGTTGCCTCCTCCGTTATTCCCTTGGTGAAGTTGTGCCATAGCTGCGGTGACCGCAGCAGACACGGCCGCCCGGAATGCAGTGGAGTCAACTTCGGGTGGGGTTGGTCCAGGGTTTCCATGAGTAGGTCGGCGAGGCATCTTTCTATCATGAAACGGAAAGATGTTGAGTGTTTGGGGTTTCTGGGAGGTTGTGACCCTACTGACTAGGTGCATGGTACGAACTTAAACACTCCTACCATTTAGCATACAATCATAGATTCGCAACACCTAGCAATTTGTAATATCATAACAAAGCACGTAAATGTTTACTAATATTATCCGTATTTGATACATGAAAATTTTGCTCGTAAGAGCATACATGAGTGACACTAGTTCGACAGCATAACGACTCTATGAGTAGTGTAGTCACTTAAACATAGAGTTGGGGTACATAGCATAGTTCCTAATGACCTACTAAGATAAGTCTATCCCTAATCGCGATGAGCTGCATCCAGAGGTGGTGCCGAGGATGTGGATGCTCCCTAAAGACGAGCCACCAGTCGTTCTGCGTCCTGGAGTCGAGACTCCCACCTTACCTGCCTCATGTGAAACTCCCGAAGGACGTCACGTGTCTCCTGTTCCGCACGCTTGACCCTAGTCCACAGCTGGCGTACCTGCTCAGCAGTGCCCCGAGCAAGATCGCCAGTGTTCCGTAATCGTCTCACCATGACCGGTAGGGCTCGGTCGGCCGGTCCTCCGTCCCTCAGGTCAAAGAACTCGTGCGACATGCTGAATGGGGGTCGTTGTCCCTGCTGTCTACTCCATCTCCAAAGATCAATACCCCAGGGAGGGTAGGACCAGTAGGGCCCACATGGTAAGTAGGCACCCTGGTCGGGTAAGGGGGTTGATGACTTCAGACTCCGCGTCCGAATCACCCCCTTCCCCGTCATTGGGTTCCTCCTCGAAGCCCCCTTCATCTTCTTCTGGTTCGGCAGGCTCACCCTCGACTCCTGCTTCCGGCTCCCCGTCAGATTCCTCCTCGGGGTCTTCCACAGGCTCTTCCTCAGGCTCTTCCTCTAACCATCCGTTATTTCCCTGATTGGGGAAATAAGTATCTCCGGGGTGATGAAAACCAGCCATACTTTCTGCGTGAGTATGTAAATATGCTAACATTATTCCTAGGATGCTACAACTATTGTACAGACTAAGCAGGCGTTCTCTTGTTAGTGATAAAGGGGTATAGTTTTTAGGTTCCCTAGCTATCATGATCTCATCAGAACATATGTTAGTTATAATTTGGAGAGAATGTAGTTGATCAGGCTACATCCACTCCTTGGTACCACTAAGAACAGTCTTGAATTAACCGAAATACTAGCATTAACTTGTTTGGTTCGGCATTATGTTCCTTATTCCTAATGCAAGCAAAGGTGTTTTATTGTTGTATTTTACTTGTTTTGTTCAGAGTTGTGTTAGTCCCTCTTTTGGTTTATAATTTCATACCAATGTATGGTTAGATATGCTAGTTCACTATAAATAGAGCTCTGATACCAACCTGTCACACCCCCGAACCAGACGGCGGAAACGTCCGAGGGCTATTGTAACTCAATTGAATACCATCACAATGAATATACATGAAACAAAACATCATACATTACCAAGCATTGAAATGTTACAACTGGTAGTGTTTACATTCAGTACATTGATCCATAATATTACATGCCCAAAAGTAAATTGTTCGATACTAATTAAAACAACAGCAAGACGTTACTGAGTACATTTTTCCTTTTCGATTTACCTGTTACCTGAGAATACAAGTATTTTGAAAAACGTCAACATATGAAATGTTGGTGAGTTCATAAGTAATGTTTGAAATATAGTGGTTTGTATTGTTTTGAAAATCACCAGAAAATCCGATATTTTCTGAAAAGAGCATAGTATAAAAAGTGTGAAGATCCGTAAGTATGCTTGTTTGTTTCTATAAATGTAAAAGTACAATTTGTAAACTCGGTATGCATATGGTAGGTGTATTAATTGAAAACCCTAGGAAAACCCGATGTTTTCCTAATACTATGAATCACGTGTTTTATATTTTGTTATACCGTTACGACGTGTGTATTCGATGAGTCCAGGTGACATTGGATTAATTATGGATTGTGAATTGTTATAAACACGCATTAAAGAAAACGACTAGTTTACAACTATACAAACGATCCCTTAGGCGTCGTTCGTACTATTCACTTAATCCAACCACCCTGACTTCTCATAGCCCCACAACCGACGAGAAAAAGAGGGTATTTCCATAAGTCGTTCAAGGCTATCGTGAATGCGAAGGGCCCTTAGCCCGACTCGGATTTGGTGAATTCTCGACTTTACTAGCAGTACCAGAGGACCCTTGGGGCCCAACAGCACATAAGCCATTGAAAGTCCTTTTACACGGAATTAGGTCACATAAGGCCCAACTACATGTAAGCGAGTTTCCTTCGGGCCTAAAGATCATGTCATTAGGCTAGCTAGGCCAAACAAGCACGATTTGAAACTTTCGGGCCCAAAGATGGTGTATCGACGTCTGGTGTATTCCCACGTGTGTATTGACTTCCCGAAATTTCCGGGTGTGTATTGAATTCCCGAGGTTTCCGCGTGTGTATTGAAGTATCGTCGTGTTATTAATTTCGGATTCGTTATTGATTCGAGACCGAATCAATTCGTTTGATAACGAATTTTGGTGTTGAAGTTGTATTATATTTCGCCGATAGTCGAGGTACTAGTATTTCATCATGTCGGATTTATTCTTTAAAACATTAGAGTTTTACTTTTTGCAGCCCCTTTCTTTTGGATCAATTTACACTTTTGACCCTTTGTATAAAAGAATTTCTATTTTAGTCCTTAAACCATTTTTCTTGACACTTTAGTATCAAAACTTTGTAGAAAAGGTATTTTTCAGCTCAAAATTATTTTAAAAACAGTTTTAGTCCCTCAAAATGAAATTTTCTCGGCTGGAACCTTTATTTTCGCAATTTTTACACTTTTGGCTCAAAATAGAAAATTTTTGCATCTTTGGTCCCTTTTAAATATGAAAAGTATTTTTAACCCTTGAAAAGGACTTGGAGCACTAGTAGTCCCCTGTTGTGCAGGAAGATACAGTTTCAGCCCCTCTAATTTGAAAATCTCGCATTTTGGGCCTTATTGGGCCGAAAAGTTCATTTTTGGCCCATTATGCTTAAAATTTCACATTTTGATCCTTCAAAAGAGTATATTTCTAGAAAGTACATTTTTGAAACTATTTTGACTCATCTCAACCATCAGAATTTCTATTTTGTCATTTTGGGCCCTTTAACCTTATATTTTTAACATTTTGAGTCTAAAAATGGGATTTTTAGCCCAAAGAGTTCATATTAACCAACTTGGTTATATTTCTAGAGTTGATTTGTATGAAATAATATGATTTATACTTATTTCATTCAACCTAAGGTAGATCTCGGTTTTTGAGTTCTTTTTTACTAGATCCAACACCATAATCACATAAGAACATGTAAATAAACATAGAAATCACATAAAGTATACATATACTCATAGATATACACATTTGCTTGTATTCTCCCCCCACAAAACTTATAAAAACCGAAAAATAGGGGGTATGAAGCTCACCTTGAGTTGTAGTTTCGGTTTTGAAGAGGGAAAAGAAGAAAATTTCGATCCTAGCAAGCCTCCTTGGTAGATCTCGAGTTTACTGACTTCTAAGGTGCATGATCACAAGTTGGAATAGATTTAGAAGAGATTTTTGATGAAATGAAGTAGCTAGATCATAGATTAGTCATCAACTTACCTTGGATGATGAGTTTGTGGGAAAAACCTCCTTGAAAAGCTCTTGATTCTCGAAATTTTTGAAGAAGGAGGGAGGAGATGTTCTTCAAGACTTAGAGAGAATGGAATGAATTTTTGTGAGTGTGTGTGTGTTGTGTTCGGCCGAGAGCAAGAAGAGAGAGGAGAGAAGTGAGGCTCTTGAATTGATTTGCATGAAAACATGAGATGGTGCATGGGAATCCTATGGACAATTATGAGGTGGCATAGGAAAGTCAATTCTTCTTCTTGGGCTTGCCTTGGGCCGAGAATGGAGAGGAAAAAAAAGATTTTTGGGCTTTATTGCCCCTAAGCCCATGCTAGAGTTAGGTTGAATGATTTTTGGCCCTATAAAATATAAGTGTGATTTTTATATTTTGTTAGGCTAGTTTAGGTTAATTATGGCTCATAATGGTTCATAGTATTTAATTTATTCCATTCTAAGCCCAATATGGCCCAAAATATTGAATTAAATGGAAATGGGTCCAATTAGAGCCCATTTAAGAGTTCTAAATCCAAGATGGTCAAATTGGAAGCTTATTGGTCCATTGGGCCCAATAAGGAAGTCCTAGTCCAAAATGGACCTAAGCAAGAACTTTTAGGGTTTCCAATTGCTTAATGACCATTTTTAATGCTTGTATGGTGTATTTGATTGCAAATTTTGATGTCATAAAGTAAGCATCATACATGCTCTTAAGTTTTTGATTCCAAAATTTTTCTTATGTGTTATAGGCACAAAATTTCTAAGTGTGACACTAAGATTAGGAATTTATAAAAGGTTTAGTTAATTTATAATTATCATTATACTTTTAATGAGAATTAAAGTCTTTGTCCTGCCCGTTATGCTAACGACCCTCCACCAGTCAAGGAAGCGGTGGGTGAGAGTGGACACCCATTATGTTGGATTAGTTTCTAAGTCCCTAACTATATTTAATATGTACTTGACCCGGTTGTGCATGGTCCTTTTGGGTTACCTTCACCAAAGCAACTTGACAAGGTAATTTGAGGAGAAAGAAAGGATATTATGGTTTATTAATATATTATTAGAATAATATTTTAAAATAGGAATCATATTTATTTAATTAGTATTGGTCATAAATTAATTATGAATTAATTTGATGACTAAAAGAGATTAATTAAATAAAGGGGCATAAACTGTCAAATGTATGATAGTTGAGTTTTGGGCTGGGAAACCTAATGGACTAAGGGGGAACGAAATTATGATTAAAGATCATCATATTTTCGTCCAAGGGCCTTATTCCATAAAGTTCCTTGGGCTGCTTGGTGGCTAAGTTATCCATTAGGGTTTAGACTGAAACCCTAGCAGCCCGCACTATAAATAAGACTCCAAGGCTCCAATTTTCGACCGCTTGCTTCCAAGAGAAACCCTAGAGCTGAAAATTAGCATTCTCCCTCCCCTCTCAAAGTTGCCTTCTTGCTTGTGGTGTTTTTGATCCACTAGAGGAGTTACAATTGTGACTCTAAGCTCAAGAGAAGAAGATTCAAGCCACTATTTAAAGAGGTAAACGTCTAGATCTGATGTAGTTAGCTAATTTTTGAAATTATGTATGGTAGATTAGGGTTTGCAAGTCTTGGATTCATTGCATGTATAATAGAGAAACCTAGATCCAAGCATTAGGGTTCGTATGAGCACATAGGATTGTTCTTATACTTAAAACCCATCAGTGGTATCAGAGCCTTGATTGCTTTCAGTTGTATGTGATGCTATGATTGATTATCTGCTGAAAAACGTTTTTTGGCCCTCTGTTCAAACTAACTCGACGAGTCACTTCGTCGACTCGGCGAGTCTAGTGAGTAACTCGGCGAGTCGGAGCGTTAAACAAAGGGATTTTCGGATTTTCTTGTTGTTTTGCTGAAGGATTATTGCCTTATATGTTTTTAACTGATAAGATTAGATTTTTATTGTTATTGAAAGATTATCCTTGCCAAAACACAAGATAATTGCCAATTGATTAGATAATAAATTCCTTATATGATTAAAATTGATTATTTGAATTAATTGGGTAACTTATCTTGCAAGAAATTGAATTAGGTCAAATATAGATAATCAATAAATTAATTGTTTGATTTATATTATTTGTTATTTGATCCCTTGTGTTTTGAAAAGTTCAAAACTTGCCCTCAAGTTTTGAAATTTAAATTTTTTGATTAAAAGTTTAATTATAGAAAAGTTTTAAATTTCAACCCTTAGATTTTTAAAAGTTTAAAAATCAACCTTATACTTTATTTATTATAAGTTATATATATATATATATATATATATATATATATATATATATATATATATATATATATATGTATGTATGTATGTATAAGAATAAGCTAGTCTTATCATTAGTAGGCCTCACTCACGAAGCCGATCTATAAGGTGGATATAAGGTTGCTGCCTATAAAATGACGCTTAATGGGTGTACACTCACACCCACTGCTTGCTTGATAGGTGGAGGGTCGTTACCCAAACGGATAGGATAGGGAACTTAATACCTCATTATAAGTATAATGAATATTGCAAAGTAACTAACATGTTTTCACAAATTCCCAATCTTAGTTACTTTAGGGTAAAATGTGAAAATGATGTTATTCCATGGAATTACACTTTGTACCCTTGTCAAACTTTAGTGGTTAACCGGCACACTAATTTGAGGTTGACATTGGTGGCAAAGGGTGGCTCGATGTTTGTCATAGATCAATGGAGCGTGTGTGGCTAACCAACAAATTGATTAGGTGATAGAGACATTGAGTGCACCATGTTGATTCGCATGGTTATTCACAACTTGTTTGCGATCGTCGGCATCCCAGTTGCAAATTTGAAGTGCATATCGAGATTTAAACATGCCATTGAAAATTACAATGAATCTCAAAGATCTAGGAGTTTTCAAATACATTTAAAACTTAATCTCTTTTTTCGTTTTTCGTGGTGAAAATTAGTGAATCGTCATTCACTTACCTTCAAATTATTTACTTTTAGAGTACGGCATTGTAACGCCCGGGTTTCAGGGCTAAGCATTTTTGACAATGTAATAGTCTAGGTCAACTCTAGTAACTCTTTTTCAAGTAATAAAGATGAAATATTTGAGTATTATGTGAATTATGTGTATTTATGTGCTTATTATTTAATTATAAATGTATAATTAATAAAGAATAAAAATAAGCGTCAAAATTAAAGTGTGAGATAAGCCCGATATCTTTATACAAAGTTGTAGTGGTCGAAACAAGGATTCCGGAGATATAAAGAACGCCGAAATCCAAGTTATAATGAAAAAGTTATGACCCCTCGAAGTTTCGCGACAGAACCGGCAAGATACGGGAAGCGTAAATAGTGAATTTACGATAGAGTGAGATTTAGCCTTAGCGATCTAAACGAAAGTCGTAGAATGCGTTAAACCGAGAGTGTCCATAAAAAGAACGCCCAAATCTGACTTCGTATGAAGAAGTTATGATTTTTCGAAGTTTCGGATTAGCAGTATACAGCCCAAAATTCGAATATTAGATCGAGCGGTTTTTAGCCAACACGACCTGAACAAGAATCGAAGATCACGTTAAGAGTAGCGTAACGTGAAAAAAATGGGCGAAAACGGACATCGGATGAATATGTTATGAGAATTTAACGGACCAATCCTGTCCCGGCCTATTAATAATATAACTTTTAAAATAGAATCAAAATTAGCCGACAAAGTTTAAACAAAAGTTGTAGAGTATGTTCCCACCTTCGCGTGGATATAAAGAACGTCAAAAACGGAGCTCGTATGTGGAAGATACGAATTTCTAAAGTTGGGACTCGAAAATGCGAAACCTGGTGCGAGATTGATGACGTGGCACGATCCCAGCCGTACCTTGCTCCCCACGGTCCTCGCTTCGGATGATGACATGTCGCTTCGCTAAGCCCCGCGTCCGAGGTCTAGTACGCCCCGCGTACATTCGCTTCTTATCCACTCCGAGAGTAGGCGCGTGCGAGCCAGCTGGATCCGACCTGGAAGCCTTATCCGAGGCCTACGCCCCGCGTAACCTCCTTACGCCCAGCGTACTTGCAAGCCTCGCACCTATAAAAGTGGTGCGAAGGCAGCCCTTTTTCTTGCACCAAAACTCATTCTCTCTCTAAGAACTTTCTCTCTCTAGCCCCTTTTGAGTCCCCTAAAGTCCAGGTGAACCCCTAGCACCCAAAGGAAGCCCCGAGGCTCCCAGAGTCCCGAGAAAAAGGGTCTATTGGTTTCGAAATGTTGCTCCAAATAAAGTTTCGGTTTTCTTTAAAATCTGCTGTAAGTGAGCTACGTTTACGCAATTGTTAATATAGCTTTCAAATAATTATAGGAATGTTATTAGGTCCTTAAAATAATTATTTTGGCTATTATTATGAGTTATATTGAGTGTTATTTAACGCTTATATAATAATAATAATAATAATAATACTCAGACTATTAATTTGTCACGGTTATCGTTAGACTAAACCCTAGTGGTATCGGTACTAGGTTTTATTGAAGGAAAATTGTTTTGAGAGTATCGAAGCGCTGTCCGAGTACTGAGTCACCATCTTTCAGGTGAGTGCATAGTTACTTTCAGCTTACACATAGATATGAAGTATTTTATATAAATTACGTGCTATGTGTGCATATTATCTGAATACTTGCTATCTATGTTGGATGAACATTGTTATACATGTTTTCAATGATTTAAACTGTATATGTATTTTATATCTACGAAAATGTTGGGGTAAAAACATGGGTAGATGTAATAGGTGATGTGTGATAAAATGATGAGAAGCCTCGATGTTGATGTTGTTGATGTTGTTGATTCTGTCATCTAGCGGAGTATAGATGACGACCACAGACTCTTCTAGACAGTCCAGTGGAACACTAGCAGGCTCGCAACCTGTAGGTGTTTGTGAACGATGTGTTCACCGGTGTACTCCATCCCCCACATGGTTGCCTTAAGGACATTTATTGCTGAGGATTCCCCTTAGCAGTAGTGTCCATCCCGATGATGATCCTTAGGCTAGGTCCCTTATGATAGGTGTTTAGGGACGTAAAGTGAGGATAACGGGAACGGGTAATCGGGTTATTGTTGATTAATGAAATTAATAAACTTATTTATTGTGGGTTGAAAACCCTATGTGATCACCAGGCTCCCCAGCCTGGCCCACTCAGTTTCTTGTATTACAGGTAGTGGCGCATGAGCATAGATGAGATGTTTGGATGAGGGATTACGGATATAGGCCTGTAGATATGAAATAATGTAGTATGGCTTATATTGTATTGTTTATGCTTTTGATCTGTATCGAACATGACATCCCGAGTCTTTTAATGAAATACATTTCTTTGGAAATTCTTTTGATAAATCTTTATCATATTTTGTTTTGGGAAAAATTCCGCAACACTTTTATTTAAAATGTTACTCTGATTTTTAAACAAAGCATAAACAAAATCGGTCTTTTCTGACCGTGATTTTGGGGATGTCACAGGCATCCCTTTCTAAGTTGTAAATAATGTTGTTGGATCCTAGCCCACGAGCGTTATGCAACGAAAGTTCATTGCATTATGCTGGCCACCATGAATCTTGAACTTCAAAAGTCCTATAAGGACATGTATCCATATGAAATGCATCAAGATTTGCCGGAGAGGTACCACCAAAGTACAAGGCAAGAGCGCTATGAGATCATCACCAACATGATCACTGCTAAGATGGGGAATGGAGAGTCCCTAACCTCACATTCGCAGAAGATGCAGAGGTATGTTGATCGTCTTTGCAAGTTAAATGTTAACTTTAGGGAAGATTTGGCTATCGACATCATTCTCCACTCCTTGCCCTCGTGCTACAACCAATTCAGGATGACCTACCATATGAATAAAGAAGAGGTCACTTTGAGCAAACTCCAAGGGCTCCTAATGACTGTTAAGAGAAACCTCAAGGACAAATCTGTTGCATCATCCTCTAATGTGGCTACTCATGTGTTGGAAATTGGTCAAGGAAAGGGTAAGAAGAGGAAGGCTCCATGTAAGAGCCACCAAAAGGGTAAGCCCCATGATGTTTCCTCTTCTAGTGGAACCAAAGATGGTTCAGTCAAACCCTCTTCTGACCCCAAAGAGGCAGAGTGCTACTACTGCCACGAGAAGGGCCACTAGAAACCAAGCTTCCCTATGTATCTGCAAGACATAAAGGATGGGAAGATAAAGCCCACCTTTGCAGGTGTGTATTCTATTAAATCTAACAACTCATCATTTACTACTTCAAGGGTTCTTGATACAGGATGTGGTTTCCACATTTGTTCTTATTTGCAGGGCCTAAGAAGAAGTAGGGAGGTGGAACATGGGAAGATAAACTTGATTATGGGAAACAGAAGATCGTCGCCTGTGACCAGAGTCGAAGTTTATTCTTTAGTGTTGAGTAATGGCTTAGGGTTAGATTTAAATAATTGTTGTTGCTATTTGCCAGATATGGCAAGAAACATCATTTCATTTCATGTATTGTTTAGATAAGGTTTCAGATACTCATTTGATAATAGTAATGGTTCCATTAATGTTTATTTGAAAGGTGTTTTTTATTTCAATGCATTACCTTGTAATGGGATTTATGAATCTGTGTTGGTTGTTGATAATTTAGGAAATGATGTGTTGAATATTGATTTGTCTAATAGTCTAGACAAAGCATGCTTGTGGCATTGTCGCCTTGGCCATGTCAACAAGAAACGCATAGCCCAACTCCAAAAGGATGGAGCGTTGGAGTCATTCGACCTTAGGGATGATGATGTGTGTGAATCTTGTTTACTTAGGAAGATGACCAAGTCACCCTTTACTGGAACTTGTAGTAGGGGTGAGGGTCTGTTGGATCTCATACACACTGATGTGTGTGGGACCTTTAGATCCACCACAAGGGATGCTTGTCGCTTCTACGTGACTTTTACAGATGAATATAGCAGATATGGATATATCTACTTAATCAAGCATAAGTCAGAAACCTTTGAAAAGTTCAAAGAGTTTAAGAATGAAGTGGAGAATCAGCTGGGTAGGAAAATCAATATGCTTCGGTCAGACTGGGGAGGAGAGTACCTAAGTCTTGAGTTTCATGACTATCTAAAGGAATGTGGAATTGTTTCGCAATTGACGCCTCCGAGAACGCCACAGTTGAATGGTGTGGCTAAGAGACGTAATCGGATTTTTTTGGACATGGTTCATTCTATGATGAGTCGGGCTTCGTTGCCGATAGCCTTCTGGGGGTATGCCTTAGAGACTGCCGCCCATATCCTTAACTTAGTTCCCACCAAGAAGGTTACCAATACACCTCATGAGATGTGGACAGGGAAAGCTCCCTCGTTGACACATATCAAGGTTTGGGGTTGTGAGGCTTTAGTAAGACTAGAGACTCACGATAAGCTTAAACCTTGTAGTGAGAACTATTATTTCATCAGCTATCCACATAAGTCTTTTGGCTATCTCTTCTATATACCGAGTGACAATGTTGTCTTCATTGCTAGAAGAGGAGTTTTCCGAGAAAGGGAACTGATATGTCAAGAGGACAGTGGGAGGCAAATTGATCTTAAAGAGATTCAAGAGCAAAGCGATGAAGGAACCTCTAACACTGGCACTCAACCAGAAGAGGAAACTCCGAATGAACCCATTGACAAGTCCTTACCTCTTAGACGTTCCAGTAGGGTTAGTGTTCAACCCCAGTTTTATGGTTTTCATATTACTACTGAAAGGGATACATTTATTAGTGATGAAACACTGATAAATTTGGATGAACCTACTAGCTACAAAGAAGCCAATGGCAGGCCCGGAGTCTGCTAAATGGAAAGAGGCGATGGACAGCAAGATTCAATCCATGTACCACAACCAAGTTTGGAATTTGGTTGAAAATGTACCTGGTCATAAGATAGTCGGGTGCAAGTGGATCTTCAGGAAGAAGACAGACATGGATGGGAAAGTGCACACTTATAAAGCGTGATTGGTTGCGAAGGGATTTACTCAAACTCCTGGAGTTGACTATGATGAGACCTTCTCACCAGTTGCAAAGATAAAGTCTATTAGGGTAATGCTCGCAATAGCTGCGTTTCATGATTATTAAATATGGCAAATAGACGTGAAAACTGCTTTTCTTAATGGAAAGTTGGCTAAGGATGTTTACATGAATTAGCAAGAGGTTTTGTCGATGAAAAGCATCCAAATAGAGTGTGTAAGCTTGAGAAATCCATTTATGGATTGAATCTTGTGTATATGTCAAAGCCAGTGGGAGTATAGTGAGCTTCCTCGTATTGTATGTTGATGACATAATACTCATAGGTAACAACGTCCTAACCTTGCAGGAAGTCAAGTCCTGGCTTGGGAAGTGTTTCACTATGAAGGATCTCAGAGAGGCTGTTTATATTCTGGGAATAAGGATAGTGAGAAACAGGGAAAAGAGACTGATAGGACTCAGTTGGGATACATACTTGGATAAGGTACTAAAGTGTTTTAGTATGGAAAATTCAAAGAAATGGGAGTCGCCAATCCAAAGCAATACTAAGCTGAGTAAGACTCAGAGCCTGAGTACAGAGGCAGAGACAGCTGATATGAGTTGAGTACCTTACGCTTCCGTAGTCGGCTCTATGATGTACGCTATGACTTGTACTCGCCCTGATGTGGCCTTCGCTTTGAGCATGGTCAGCAGATATCAAGGGAACCCTAGTAGAGCTCATTGGATTGCAATTAACAATATTCTTAAGTACCTACGAAGGACTAAGGAATGGTTTCTAGTCCTTGGTGGGAGTGATGAATTAAGGGTACGAGGGTACAGTGATGCTAGTTTTCAGACGGATCGGGATAATTACCGATCACAGTCAGGCTGGGTCTTTACCCTAAATGGAGGAGCAGTAACTTGGAAAAGTTCCAAGCAGGAGACTGTAGTTGATTCAACGTGCGAATCAGAGTACATTGTTGCAAGTGAAGCGTCAAAGGAGGCTATATGGTTAAAGAACTTCATTGGAGACCTTGGAGTTGTGCCATCCATAAAGGAGCTAATGGAAATTTTATGTGATAATGAAGGAGTGGTTGCCTTAACCAAGGAACCTAGAGATCATGGCAGATCTCGACATATCGACAAAAATTACCACTTTATCCGACATCAGGTAGAAGAGGGACTCCTCGTTGTAAAGAGGGTATCATCAGAAGAAAACCCAACAGATCCCCTTACGAAGGGACTGAGTAGGGTCAAACACTTGCAGCACGCTAGGAGCATTGGGCCGAAGGACGATATGAGTTTAGATTAGATAGATAAGAAACGTGTAATAGATAATTTGTACCTGACATTTGATAAATAAATAAAGTTGTGTTATTTATGAGTAAAGTTACTATCTTGTGTTGGTTATTTATCTATTGTTTCAATTTTTCATGTTTTGACTTCCTGAATAATAAGATTATTCGAACAGTCCACAGCCGTTCATATTTTGGAAGTAAATGTGAATGAAGACTGTCATGAATTTGTTTGTAGATTGTCTAAAAGGTTTTGGGCATAAAAAAGGTTTGCTACAAACTTCATGAGTGCTTATGAATATGATTTGAGCATTTGAATAAACCCGCGCTTGCTGGTATCACTACTTTTATAATGAGTGATCGCAAGATGATAATATCATATGATCTTTGAACCTAGAGATATGGTTATTGTTTTCTAGTTGATTGTACATTGATAATGTGAAAATGCATCAGTAACTTGATGTTATAAAACGCATTGTTGAGTGTGACTTAGCTAGTGAGTGATAAAAGCATATAAGTCGAAGTTTTTCTGTTCCTTTTATCCTAAGAGTGTAAGATCGATATTTGGCCACTCGAAGATTTGGTTTGACTTATGTGTCCGGCCCGATCAGGATGAAGTTGATGTGTTCAACTAAATTCTATGTCAAACAAATAATAGATCAAGAAATTTTTTTTTGACAATAAGTATTGACAACATGATATCTAGAGCAGAGGATTGTATGATCCCTTATATGAAGGACTATTTTTTATTAGAGTTGACAGAAGCGTATAAGAGCTACGTATGCTGATCAGATCCTAAAGTCATATATGAGATATAGTTACTAGACATATCCAAGTGGGAGACTATTGGATTAGTGTCTAAGTCCATAACTATATTTAGTATGTACTTGACCCGGTTGTGCATGGTCCTTTTGTTGGATAAGGTGTCTAAGTCCATAACTATTTCGGGTGTGTACTTGACCCGACCCGGCATGGTCCATTTTGGTTGCATGGCACCATGCAATTGGATAGACTAAATGAGAGAAATAACACTTGGAGATTATTAATATATTATAAGTTCTAATATATTAATAATATTATTTGATTAGTTGATCAAAGAATTAATTTGGAATTAATTAAGTGATCAAAGGATAACTAATTAAATATATGGGTTGATTATGTAAATCATTCATATCTTGTATAGTGGGCTAAGAGGCTCCATGGATTATCAAGTTGGGTTCTACCCATAGGATGCTCCATGGATGCTCCATGGGAGTTACAAACCCATGGGTCATGGAAATGAAGAGTCATGACACATTAGGGTTTACATGGTGTAACCCTAGATGTGTCAACACTATGTAAGGATCCCATTCTCCACCAAAATCGGCTAGACAAAAGAAACTAGAGGGCTTGGCCGATTTTAAGAAGTGTGTATTATCTCAAAGGTCTTTTCAAGAGCATTTGGTGTTGTGTGAAGCATTTGAGGCATCACACTTGGGGTGCTAGACTCACAAGGTTTCAAGGAACATAAGCAACAACAAGGTAAGTTATTCTATCTTTCATTCAAGATAAAATTGTTCCCCATGTATGCTAGATAGGAATATAACCTTGGAAATTCAACTTTGCATGATAATTAGACAAACATAGATCCAAGGTTATTAGGGTTGCATGTACACTTAGGAAGTGTTAGAATGCTCAAAATCCATCAGTGGTATCAGAGCCTAGGCTTGTTTGTTTGTTATTTGTGCTTAAAAGTTGAAGAAAGTCGAAAAACTTGCTGCCTGACTGCTGGACTCGTCGAGTCCATGGGGGGACTCGTCGAGTTCACGTGTATCTTCAACCTACTCGGCGAGTAGGTTTATGCACTCGGCGAGTATGGTCGACAGAGTGCAGATTTTCGACTTGAGTTGCTGGAAATGAATTAGAAACATTACCCTAAACTGTTTTGGTACTTGAAAACTTGTTTTAGATGGTGTAATGTCTTGCTAATTCATTTACAATAACTAGTTATCAAAATTACAAGTTTTAACTGTAGTTTTGATTCATGAAAATGCTTATGTTCATGTTCTTGATCTTATGATGTTTAGATGATCATAGGAATTATTTGTAACCTATGTGGTAGTTTAATTCTTGATCATAATGTGTTTTAATGGTATCCATAACTTGTCCTCAAGTTATGGAAAACCAAAAGTCACTTGAGTTAAAAACCATTTAAAGAACACAAGAGTTAGAAAAGTGAAGAGTCTTCATTTTATTACTCTATTAAACTCATAAGTTACAAGATATGAAAAGTTTTGAAAGTTTACAAAACTTGCCCTCAAGTTTTGGAACAAGTAAAGTTAAGTTAAAACTTTAGTTCCAACCCTTAGAATTTTAAAAAATTAAAATTCAACCCTTATACTTATATTATTATGATTTAATAATTATATATATATATATATATATATATATATATATATATATATATATATATATATATATATATATATATATATATAAGAACAAAGTCGTCTTACCGCTAGTACGCCTCATTCACGAAGCCGGTCTATAAGGTGGGTATAAGGTTGTTGCCTATAAAATGGCAACTTAATGGGTGTCTACTCTCACCCACCGCTTGCTTGATCGGTGGAGGGTCGTTAGCCGAACGGGTAAGACAAGGACTTATTAATTCTCATTCAAAGTATGATGAATATTATAAAGTAACTAAATGTTTTTATTAAATTCCCAATCTTAGTTACTTTAGGAAAAATGTGAATAAGGTGCTAATCCATGAAATTACACTTTACACTTTGATTAAGTTGTTGGTGGAGCGTGTGTGGTTAACCGGCACACTAACTTGGACTTAACAAGGTAGGTAAAGGGTGACTTAGGGTTTATTATAGTATCGATGGAGCGTGTGTGGCTTACCGGCACATCGATTGAGTGATAAACTTTAAGGGTACCAAGTGATTTGCATGGTTACTTCACACCTCGTTTTGTGATCCTCGGTATCCCAGTCACAAAACTTGGAGGGCACACTCGAGATTGAAACATGCCTTTGAAAAGTTCATTGAATCTCAAAGTATCTAGGAATTTCTAAGAACCAATCAAAAACCTAATACTTAAATATTTCGGTTTTCGTGGTGGAAATTGGTGAATCGTCATTCACCTACCTTTCAAATATGGTATAGCTTAGATTACGGCATACCTCTTCTAAGTTATATTATATTGTGATTGGATCCTAGCCTTAATATTACATTTGGGTGTTTTATTAAGGACTCTCTTATATCTAAACTAATCTTGTTCTCTTCTTTTTATATGTCTTCAAACAATGCTGCTTCTGGCTCTAATCCTAATGGCTCCTTTACCCTTATGAACTTGTGTGGGAAAGTCACCTTTGATGGATCCAACTTCAATGAGTGGATCAGAAACATCAGGATGATTACCCGCTACGAGGACAAAGAATATGTCCTTGACAAGGAGCTTAAGGAGATTGATGAGACCGCTGCAACTCCTCAGGAGATCGCTGAATTTCGGGCACATGAAAGGGATGCTACGAAAGTGGCTTGCATCATGATGGCCACGATGACAGCGGAACTCCAAAATTCTTATGAGGATTTCTACCCTTATGAAATGCACCAAGATTTGATGGAAAGATACCATCAAAGTGCAAGACAAGAGAGGTATGAAATCATCTGCTCCATGATAACAACCGTGATGAAGGACGGGGAATCCGTCACGAGCCACATGCAGAAAATGCAAAGGTATGTGGATCGTTTGCTGAAGCTTAATGTGAACTTCCCCGAGGATCTTGCAATAGATATCATTTTGCACTCCTTACCATCGTGCTATGATCAATTCCGCATGACATATCACATGAATAAGGAAGAGGTCACACTCAGCAAACTTCAGGGACTTCTCAAGACCGCAGAATCATGTCTTAAGGGGAAGTCGGTTGCTATCACTCCTACTCCAAACTCAACTACGGTTTTGGCAATTGGGAAAAGTCGATGGAGGAAGAGAAAGAGGTCCTCGAAGGGTACCAAGGCTCGGACCCTTGATGGCTCTTCTTCAAGTGGAACCAAGAAAGGTTTTATCACTCCTTCTTCTGACCCAAAAGAGGCTGAATGCTTCTATTGCCATGAAAAATCACATTGGAAGCGGAACTACCCAAAATACCAGCAAGATGTGAAGGATGGGAAAGTTAAACCCAACCATGCAGGTATTTACACTATCATTTCTAATAGCTCACCCCATTCTAAATCTTGGGTCTTTGATACCGGTTGTGGTATTCATATTTGTTGTGACTTGCAGGGACTAAGAAGAAGTGAGAATGTGGAGCAAGGAAGAATAAACCTGATCATGGGGAATAGGAAAGCTTTACATGTTACCAAGATTGGAGTTTATACTTTATCGCTAAGTAGTGGTTTTAGTTTAGATTTGAATAAATGTTGTTACTCGCCAGGAATGGCAAGAAATATTATTTCCTTTCATGCTTTGTACAAACAAGGGTTTACATTTTCATTTAATAATGAAGTTGGTTCGATTGATGCTTTCTTTAATAATGTTCTTTATTTTAAAGCATTACCTTGTGATGGTGTGTATGAAGCTGTATCTGTTATAGATAACTTAGGAAATAATGTTTTGTGTATTGATTCTATTAATAATAATAACTTGGATAAAGCATCATTATGGCATTGTCGTCTTGGACATATAAGCAAGAAACGCATAGGCCAACTCCAAAAGGATGGAGTCTTGGAGTCATTTGACCTAAAGTCAGATGATAGTTGCGAGTCATGCTTACTTGGAAAAATGACAAAGTCACCCTTCACAGGTTCGTGTGAGAGGGGTGAAGGTTTGTTGGACCTTATACAAATGGATGTGTGTGGACCATTCAAACATGCCACAAGGGATGCTAATCGTTATTATTTGACTTTTACTGATGATTATAGTAGATATGGATATGTCTACTTGATCAAGCATAAGTCAGAGACTTTTGAAAGGTTTAAGGAATTTAAACAGGAAGTCGAGAATCAATTGGGCAGGAACATTAAGATGCTTCGATCTGATCGTGGTGGTGAGTATCTTAGTTCAGAGTTCCTTGACTATCTAAGGGAATGTGGGATAGTCTCATAATTGACACCTCCCAGGACACCACAGTTGAATGGTGTGGCTGAGAGGCGTAATCGAACCTTGTTAGATATGGTTCGTTCCATGATGAGTCGAGCTTCGCTACCAATCTCATTCTGGGGGTATGCCTTAGAGACTGCCGCCCATATCCTTAATCTAGTCCCTACAAAGAAAGTTGCCAAAACTCCTCACGAGATGTGGACTGGTAAAGTACCCAAACTAGACCAAATCAAGATTCGGGGTTGTGAGGCTTTCGTGAGACGCGAGACTCATGATAAACTCGAACCCCAAAGCGAGAGGTGTATTTTCATCGGCTACCCACAACAGTCCTTTGGTTACCTCTTCTACAGACCTAGTGAAAATGTGGTCTTTGTAGCTAGGAGGGCTTTCTTTAGAGAAAGAGAGTTCATAAGCCAAGGAAACAGTGGGAGGCAAGTTGATCTTGAAGAAATTCAAGAGTCAAGCGGTGAAGGAACTTCAAACCCTAGCACTCAACTTGAGGAGGAAACTCCTGTTGAGCCAATTGACAAGTCTGTACCTCTGAGGCGTTCCACAAGGGTTAGGAATGCTCCTGAGCATTACTATGGATTTCATATTACTGCAGAAGGAGATACACTTATCAGTGATGAGACATTGATAGGTCTGGATGAACCTAACAGTTACGCGGAAGCCATGGCAGGCCCTGAGTCAGCCAAGTGGAAAGAGGCAATGGACAGTGAAATACAGTCCATGTATGACAATCATGTTTGGAACTTGGTTGAGAATGTACCAGGTCGTAAGACAGTAGGGTGAAAATGGGTGTTCAAGAAGAAGACCGACATGGATGGAAATATACACACATATAAGGCTAGACTGGTTGCAAAGGGTTTCTCTCAAATTCCTGGAGTGGACTATGATGAGACCTTTTCTCCAGTAGCCAAGATTAAGTCTATTCGGGTTCTGTTGGCCATAGCTGCATTTCATGACTATGAAATATGGCAAATGGATGTCAAAACCGCGTTTCTTAATGGAAAGTTGGCTGAAGATGTTTACATGAGTCAGCCAGAGGGTTTTGTTAGCAACAAGTACCCTAATAGAGTGTGTAAGCTTGAGAAATCCATTTATGGATTGAAGCAAGCACCTCGCAGATGGAATCTTTGCTTTGATGAAAAGTTCAAGGAATTTGGCTTTTCTAGGAGTGAAGATGAGTCTTGCGTGTATGTCAAGGCTAGTGGGAGTATAGTTAGCTTTTTGGTGCTGTATGTGGATGACATACTACTCATAGGAAATGACATCCCAACTCTGCAGGAAGTTAAGTCCTGGCTTGGGAAGTGTTTCTCTATGAAGGACCTAGGAGAAGCTACCTATATTCTAGGGATAAGAATCTTGAGAGATCGGAGTAAAAGACTAATTGGACTTAGTCAGAGTACCTACTTGGATAAGGTGTTGAAGAGATTCAGCATGCAGGATTCCAAGAAAGGAGAGTTACCCATCCAGAGTAACACCAGATTGAGTAAGACACAAAGCCCTAGCACTGAGGCTGAGATAGCAGAAATGAGTCAAACACCTTATGTTGCGGCTGTAGGATCGATCATGTATGCTATGACGTGTACTCGACCCGATGTAGCCTTTGCCCTGAGCATGGTTAGCAGGTATTAGGCGAACCCTGGCAAGGCACACTGGACTGCGGTAAAGAATATCCTCAAGTACCTATGGAGGACTAAGGACTGGGTCCTTACCCTCGGTGGGAGTGATGACTTGAGAGTTGTAGGGTATAGTGATGCCAGCTTCCAGACCGATAGGGATAATTTCCGCTCTCAGTCGGTCTGGGTCTTTACCCTGAATGGAGGAGCAATCTCTTGGAAGAGTTCCAAGCAAGAAACAGTGGCTGATTCAACTTGTGAATCAGAGTATATTGCAGCTAGCGAGGCGGCAAAGGAGGCGATGTGGCTGAAGAACTTCATTGGAGACCTTGGAGTTGTACCAGCTATCAAAGAGCCAATAGAGATTTTCTGTGATAGTGAAAGTGTTGTTGCCTTAGCCAAAGAACCAAGGGATCACGGGAGATCTAGACACATCGACAGAAAATACCATTTTATCAGACATCGAATAGAAGAAGGACTCCTCGTGGCAAAGAGGGTATCATCGGATGAGAACCCAGCAGATCCCCTCACGAAGGGACTGACTCGGGTTAAGCATCTCCAGCATGCTCGGAGCATAGGGCTGAAGGATGATATTAGATTCAGTAGTTAGATAACCCAGAAATTTGTAAAGTGTAATTGACATTAGATGATGAATAAAAGGAGTTTTATTTATGAGTAAAGTGTTGCTATCTCTTGTCGATCGTTTACTATATTTCTTTTGCATGTTTTGACTTCCAGAATAATTTTGTTTGGTATAACATATTATTCAAACCTCCACAGTCGGTCATATGTCGAAAGTAGGTATGAATCAAGACTGTCATGATGGGCTGTAGAGGTCTAAGGTGTTGGACAAGGCTACAACAATCATGAGTGCTCATAAGTTCTGAGTATTGGACTCAACCCACGCTCACTGGAATCACTTCATGGAATTCTATCTCGAGTGATCGTGAGACGGTAATATCATATAAGTCTTCAAACCTAGAGATGTGATTTGTTACTTACAAGTTGGTTATGCATTGCCTGTACGAAAACGCATTGGTAACTCGATGTTATAAAACGTGCTTTTGTGTGTAATTCAATGAGTGGTAGAACAAACATATGAGTCGAAGTTTATCTGTTCCTTCTTGGATTAGAAGCTGATATCTGGGCCCCTCGATGATTTTGTTTTGACCTATGTACTGGGCCCGGTCAGAACTAAGTTGATGTGTTCAATTAAGTTCTTTGTTAAACAAATCGGAGATCGAGAAACAAACTGATGGACAATAAGAAAGACATTGTTCCATGTATTTGTCCGGCTGATATCTAGAACGGAGGATTATATGATCCCTTATCTTAAATGGCGTACCATCATCTTCTCAGTTCCGAGAGACATTGAAAGAGCTACGATTGCCGGTCGGTTCCTGAAGTACTAGAGATATAGTTATTAGACTTATCCAAGTGGGAGACTGTTGGATAAGGTGTCTAAGTCCATAACTATTTCGGGTGTGTACTTGACCCGACCCGGCATGGTCCATTTGGGTTGCATGGCACCATGCAATTGGATAGACTAAATGAGAGAAATAACACTTGGAGATTATTAATATATTATAAGTTCTAATATATTAATAATATTATTTTATTAGTTGATCAAAGAATTAATTTGGAATTAATTAAGTGATCCAAGGATAACTAATTAAATATATGGGTTGATTATGTAAATCATTCATATCTTGTATAGTGGGCTAAGAGGCTCCATGGATTATCAAGTTGGGTTCTACCCATAGGATGCTCCATGGATGCTCCATGGGAGTTACAAACCCATGGGTCATGGAAATGAAGAGTCATGACACATTAGGGTTTACATGGTGTAACCCTAGATGTGTCAACACTATATAAGGATCCCATTCTCCACCAAAATCGGCTAGACAAAAGAAACTAGAGGGCTTGGCTGATTTTAAGAAGTGTGTATTATCTCAAAGGTCTTTCCAAGAGCATTTGGTGTTGTGTGAAGCATTTGAGGCATCACACTTGGGGTGCTAGGCTCACAAGGTTTCAAGGAACATAAGCAACAACAAGGTAAGTTATTCTATCTTTCATTCAAGTTAAAATTGTTCCCCATGTATGCTAGATAGGAATATAACCTTGGAAATTCAACTTTGCATGATAATTAGACAAACATAGATCCAATGTTATTAGGGTTGCATGTACACTTAGCAAGTGTTAGAATGCTCAAAATCCATCACCTTTTGGGTTGCCTTCACCAAAGCAACTTGACAAGGTAATTTGAGGAGAAAGAGAGGATATGATGGTTTATTAATATATTATTAGAATAATATATTAAAGGAGAAATCATATTTATTTAATTAGTATTGGTCATAAATTAATTAGGAATTAATTTGGTGACTAAAAGAGATTAATTAAATAAAGGGGCATAAACTGTCAAATATATGATAGTTGAGTTTTAGGCCTGGAAAACTAATGGACTAAGGCGAAACGAAATTATGATGAAAGATCATCATATTTTCGTCCAAGGACCTTATTCCAGAAAGTTCCTTGGGCTGCTTGGTGGCTAAGTTATCCATTAGGGTTTAGATTCAAACCCTAGCAGCCCGCACTATAAATAAGACTCCAAGGCTCCAATTTTCGACCACTTGCTTCCAAGAGAAACCCTAGGGCCGAAAATTAGCATTCTCCCTCCTCTATCAAAGTTGCCTTCTTGCTTGTGGTGTTTGTGATCCACTAGAGGAGTTACAATTGCGACTCTAAGCTCACGAGAAGAAGATTCAAGCCACTATTAAAAGAGGTAAACGTCTAGATCTGATGTAATTAGCTAATTTCGAAATTATGTATGCTAGATTAGGGTTTTCAAGTCTTAATTCATTGCATGTACAATAGAGAAACCTAGATCCAAGCATTAGGATTTGTATGAGCACATATGATTGTTCTTATACTTAAAACCCATCACATTAAACCACCATTTTATAGGCAGTAACCTTATATCCCTTTTATAGATCGGCTTCGTGAATGAGGCCTACTAATGGTAAAACCGAATTGTCTTATGTGTGTGTGTGTGTATATATATATATATATATATAACCTATAATATTATAATAGTATAGGTTTGAATTTTAAACTTTTAAAATTCTAAGGTTTGGAATTAAAGTTCCATTTAGTGAGACTTTACAAATTCCAAACATCGAGGGCAAGTTTTGAAACTTGTCAAAATTCTTCAAGTCTATAACATATGAGTTTAATGACATCTTTAAAGGAAAAACCTTTCATGTTCCATAACATCCATAATTTGAGGACAAGTTATAGAGTCCATTAAAAACATTTAAAACATTATTTACCTAACACAATAATCAAATAATTCATAGAAGATACACTTAAACTCATATGAACAAGACAATTCAATTCAAACAAATTTCATGTAATTAGCCAAACCATATAAACTAATACAAAACATGAAACTTCGACAATTATCTTTTAAAATGGATTAGCATGATCATTACCACATAAAAATAGGTTTATAATTTCAAAAACAGTTTAGGATAATGATCTTAGTCCAGTTCCAGCCTTAAAACTCGAAAGGATGCACTTAGGAGCACCAACCCGCTGAGTGTATGAACCAACTCGGCGAGTTGGTCTGATTTGTGAGTGGACTTGGCGAGTTCCCTAGTGAACTCAGTGAGTCCACTATCTTGACAGCAGAAAATCAATTTTTAAAGAATTTCAAAGTAAGTAGCATCAAGTATATTGGAAAACAATCCTAGACTTTGATACCAATGTAGGGTTTTGAGTATTCTAACACTCCTATGGTGTACATGCAACTCTAAATGCTTTGGATCTATGTTTTCTCTAATATACATGCAAACTTTCAAATTTTCCAAAGCATCATCCTAACTAGCATAGTATGGAGTATCTTGTTGGATTAGTGTCTAAGTCCATAACTATTTTGGTACGTACTTGACCCGATGGTGCATGGTCCTTTTGGGTTGCCTTCACCAAAGCAACTTGATAGGATGAATTATGGAGAGAAAGGATTAAATATGATTTATTAATATATTATGAGAATAATATATTAAAGGAGAAATCATATTGTTTAATTAATGTTAGTCAATAATTAATTGGTAATTAGTTTTGTGACTAAAAGAGATTAATTAAACTTAAGGGACTAGAATTGTAATTATAAGATAATTGCAATTTGGGCCATGGATTGCCTTGTATTAAGGAGTGGACAAATTCTATGGGGAAACCCATAAGGAAATCGTCCAAGGCCTTAAGGAAAGGGATCCATGGGTTGCTTAGGGCTTAAGCATCCAAATTAGGGTTTCCTTGTTAGATAACCCTAATAGCCTCCTATATATAGATCCCTTATGACCCAAAAACGTGGCTAAGCATCCTTCTAGGGTTTCACACGTTTTAGGGCAGCCTCCATCCTCTCTCCTCCTCATCCTCTTGCTCTTGGTGTTTGTGAACCATTAAAGGAGTGACATTTGTGACTCTAAGCTTTCTAAAGTCAATACAAGAAGGATTTGGGATTGTTATTGCTATATAACAATCAAGGTAATATCTTAAACCCATTCTTATGTTAATATGATTACTTGTATGCTAGAATTAGGGTTTATAGTCTTGGATAACTTGCATGTACAATAGAGAAACCTAGATCCAAGCATTAGGGTTTGTATGAGCACATAGGATGTTCTTATGACCAAAAACCCATCAGTGGTATCAGAGACTTGATTGGTTTCTATTGTATCGATGCCTTGTATGTTGAAAAAAATCGATTTTTGTGTTTCTGGGGGCTGGACTCGCCGAGTCCATGCTGACTCGACGAGTCCATGCCTGACTCGGCGAGTCGGCTGGTCAGATGGAGGGAAAACCGAGATTTCTTGCTGTTTTTGCTTAAGATAGTTGCCTTATCATATAAGATCAATATTAATCCGTTTTTTTATATATATGAGTATATTCTTGATCTAATTGAAGATATTTATCAATTAATAAAATATTTGTTTCCTTATGTGATAATTGATTAATTATTTTGATTAAATTGGTAAATTGTTTTGCAAGAAATCATTAAATAAATCAAATATGGATAATTATGTGATTAAATGTTAATTAGATTATTTATTATTTGATCCTTGTTGTTATGAAAAGTTTCATATTTTCCCCTTCAGGTTTTATAGTTTAAATTTGAACTCAAAAGTTTTAGTTTTGAAATTTAAATAGTTGAAACCCTAATGTTTTGAAATGGTTCAAAACTTGCCCTCAAGTTTTGGAATTTAAATTTTGATTAATAGTTTAATTTTGATGTATATTTAAATTCTAAACCCTAATATTTTGAAATGTTTCAAAACTTGCCCTCAAGTTTTGGAATTTAAAAGTTGATTAAAAGTTTGATTAGGAATGTTAAATTCTAAAACCCTAGTATTGTTTTGAAAAAGTTCAAATCACACTCTTATGGTTTTATTAATTAATTAAGGTGTATAATTAAAAGAGATTTAGTAAATCCATAAAGTCTTGGTATACAATTTAATTAAATTAAAAGTATAATTATTAAATCAGACCACCTAGTATTTTAAAAGTATAAAATACACCCTATACTATATATATAACATTAAAAGTCTAACATTATATATATGTATGAGTAAAATTCAGTCTTACCGTTACTAGGCCTCATTCACGAAGCTGGTCTATAAGGGGTGTTTAAGGAAATTGCCTATAAAATGGCGATTGAATGGGTATCCACTCTTACCCACCGCACTCTTGACTAGTGGAGGGTCGTTAGCCGAACGGGTAGGATAGGACGAAACCTTCCATTATAAGTATAATGAAGTACAAAAGTAACTAAATGTTTTACAAATTCCCAATCTTAGTTACTTTGGCAAAAGTGAATTGATGCAATTCCATGAAATTACACTTTGTGCCCTTGCGAAGACATTAGTGGAGCGTGTGTGGTTTACCGGCACACTAAATGGTTCTAAGAAAAGGTAGCAAAGGGTGACTCAATGTTTGTCATAGTTCGGTGGAGCGTGTGTGGTTTACCAGCACATTGAATAGGTGACTGTAACATGTGGGGGCACCATGTAGTTTGCATGGTTATTCACACCAGCTTTGTGATCCTCGGCATCCCAGTCACAAATAAGAGGGGCATATCGAGATTTAAACATGCCATTGAAATGTTCAATGAATCTCATAGGATCTAGGAGTTTTCATAGATTTAAAACTTAAATTTCTTTTTCGTTTTTCATGGTGGAAATTAGTGAATCGTCATTCACTTACCTTCAAATGTTCTACAATTTGGGTTACGGCATCCCTCTCCCGAGTTGTAGAATATTGTGTTGGGTCCTAGCCTTAGTATCTCATTTGGATGATTTACTAAGGACTCAATCAATCAACTAACTTGAATTCATTTTCTCCCATTTTGTAGATGTCAAAGTTCGACAACTATGGTCTTCCCAAATCCCGTGGAACAAGCATTCCACATGACGATGGTATTCCACAATTTGATCGAGGAACAAGAAATCATGCTTCACTTCCTCCACCTCCTCCAATTGTTCTCCCTAACCCACAAGATCGAAGAATTGAAAGGTTCAATATCACTAAAGCCCTATTGGAAATGAAACATGAAGACGGTAAACCCGTGTGTGCCCACATTCTAGAAATGAAATCACACATTGATAGGTTGATAATGTTGGGTGTGTCATTCCCGGATGAGTTGGCTGTGAATTGGGTTTTGCAGTCACTTCCTAAATTGTATAATGAGTTCAAAAGAAAGTATTATATGATGGATCATGACGACAACCTCATTGACCTAACTTACATGCTCATTGCTGCTGAATCAAAAATGATTTGGCGAAGCAATGGAGCGTATTTGTTGGGAAAGTCAACTGACCATGCTTCCGGGGACGTTCTAGGAGAACCGACCTGCGTTTGCTGCCAAAAGAAAGGGCGTTGGATACAAGTCTGCCCAATGAGCCTGAAGAGTCCAGAATATGGGAAAGTCAAAGAGTATGGTTGCGCTTCAGGTAAAATCCACTATCTAACTTCATTAAGTTCCTATTCATTGATTCTTAATACATGATGTGATAAGATTGCATTTGAATGTTTTGTAGGATCGGTGAAAAGAAAGGAAGCTTGGTGAAAGAGCAAGATGAATCTAATCACAAGAAATGGATTTTGATCGCATGGACTTGAAGATTAGATTTTGAGCTTAGATAGTTATGATAGATTTGTTAGAAAATTTTCTTTTTTTTGAAATACATAGTTTTCAATGGATTTTGCATTGTAAGGACAAATGTTTTCCGCTGCTTTTATAAATAAAATAAATTTTGGTTTGACTTATTTATTTATTTGTTTACTTCCTTGCAATGAAATCGTTATGAAAATTGATGTTTGCATATTTCTACGACAAATGGATATGATTCTTATTTATGGTGTTTATGGAAAGGTCGAGAATTTACCAAATAGGGAGAGTTTCTCATCGCCCAAGTTTCAATTGGACAGAAATTTGGAATCACGCAACTTGGTTGCACGATGAATGAGAAATTTCATATTTGGAAATTAGACTAATTCATTGACAAAGTGTCGAGTGAAAGGACTAGGAGATCAAGTACATAAAGTTGTGTGTTGATCAAATTCCACCATAAGAGTAACAAAGATATTCGTCATGATTTACTAAAGGTTTAGTAAATATAATTACACTTATAAGATTAAGTGTAATTATGAATTGATTGAAAAAGGTTTAAATCAATAGCAAAACGAATAAGAAGATTCAAGTAGGCAGAAACATAAAAGTTTCTCCATTCTAAGAAGAAGGGAGAGTACCTTTTATACTTTATGATTGGTCTTAATGATTAAGAACCACATCTCAATTGATCCTCTAAGAGAGTCTTAGTACAATTGTATGTCTAAGAAGAGGATTCAAGAATTGAAGAAATGGTTAAATCAAGAATTCAATCATACTTCGTTCCAAAACAAGTCTTAGAGTTAAGATTGTGACATTGAGTGATAAGTATTAAGAAGGTTTATAACATTCATCAAATGCGGAAAGTTGTGATGTCTTGGATAAGACAAAGACCAACTCGAACCAATTTATGAAGTGTTTTGATAAAAGCTACACTAACTCTTGAATATTTGTTTGTCAAGAAATGGTTATTGACAAGAGAATCTTATATGTCAAGGAGTCAGTGGGAGTCTTAATGGTCTTGAAAGGTTTCAAGAACAAATCAAAATAGACCTTATCGATCATCACTAGCACACGAGTTGAGGTTTACAACCTATGGTGTTGACATTATTTTGTTTCTGTGCCATTCCAATTGAGTTAATTATGCATGTGAGTTCTCGTTTGAATGCATAAAAGGCAAGGACCTTGATCAATGGAAAGTACATTGATAAGAAAAAGGTGAGCTGCTTGACTACTTGGATGACATGGTGGGCAGCTGTGCTACCATAAGGCAAGAAATCGAGATTAAGAAAGTTCGATCCATATGAGTTTTTAATTTGTCGTAAACTTTACTTTTGACAAATTCACATGGATAGAAACAAATACACCGTTTAAATCTAAGTGTCATAAGCTTTCCTCCTTCATGAAAATGATCGTCAGGAAATACTTTCACTAAGAAAGATTTTAAGAAGATAGTGATTGTAAAATTGCATTCTCGAATTCGATTATGGTTACGGTATCCCTTTCCATAATTTAAATTGTGAGGTTTGGCAATTAGTCTTAATTGTTTAGACACACATAAAAGCTATATAAGGGAAAGATGTATAAACTTGATAAAAGATTATCAAAGCACTAAGTATTAGAAACATGAACTTAAGAAATTCAATAAGTATTGATTTTCTAGAAGTTAAGCTGGTTTTTGAACACATGTCAAAGCTAGTGGGAGCATAAGTGTTATGTTTATAATAATCATCTTGATAGTGGGAGCATAAATGTTATGATTGTATGATTATTAAGGAAAGTATTGCAAGTTGGCAATATTAATTATAGAAAACAAGAGTTATACTTTGCAAAGTCGCAAGATTTGTAAAGTTGTTTTGCTATAATTAAGGGAGAGAATATTATGCTCCATTTCAAATCTAAAGGCTTAGGTTGTGGAATATTAATAAATTTAGTCAAAGGTATATAGTGTGTTCTCAAAATTTCGATTATGATTACGGCATTCCTCTTCACAATTCGAATTTTGAGAACATAGCAAATGAAATATTATGGCGCAAGATTGATAAAGTATCAAATCTTTATGTAAGACGTTATGCATTGTGTCCCATACGCTTCGGGTATAGGATCGATTGCAGATGCTATAATATTTGACCATTCTAAAATTTTCCAAATGTCTAGCGCATTTAGAGGGAAAAGGACAAGAATCGGTTTTGACTAAGATGATTAAACAACTATTAAAGGACAATCCAAAGTTCGCCGAGGATTGGTCGCTTGTAAGTAGTTGGAAGTATAGTATTGGAAAAATATGGAAATGTTTCAATATTGGATGGACAATATCGACATTATTATGAATAGATAAGATTCTATTAAGAATGAGTTGTCATATGGAAAATATGGAAACGTTTCCATATTGGGAATTGAATATTCAAAATCTATGACTAGATTAGAAACTTTTATGCAAAAGGATGTTCAAAGGAATGAACTTTGAGTGAGAGACATCATATCTAAGGAATTGTATTGTAACAATTTCCGATAGAGGACTTTGTAATTTCATTGGCAATAGTCTTTGTGACTTTGGTGCAGTGACATTACGAAACGATCATTGCATAAAATGTTAGAATCTAGCATATTCTATAAGTAGCAAGAATTTGATATTCTTTCACTTATGGAAAAAGGATTTGGAGTTTGTGAAATGAGAATGATTGGAAATGTGCTCAATTTGGTCTATTTCACAAAGTAAGAACCATAGGTAAACATTGTGCGCATGCTAGGAGCATGGGACAAGTGTAATAATTCAAGTAAGAAGTTGATTACTCGAAACGACAAATAATGAGTAATCGATATGGTGATAAATAAAAGGTGCTTTATTTATGCTCAAAGGGTTGAGGCCATATGGGATTAGTATTATTCCTGTGTTTCACTTTGCATGTTTTGACTTCTAGAATAATTGAGTTTATTAAGAATAATCGAATTATTCAAACGGATCACAGTTAGTCATACGTTGGAAGTAAGTATGAATGAAGACTGTCATGAATTGGTTTGTAGATTGTCTAGAGCGTATTAGACATAGCAAAGGTTTGCTGCAATGTTCGTGAGTGCTTATGAATATGATTTGAGCATTGGATTAAACCCACGCTCACTTGGATCACTCCATGGATTGTATCACGAGTGAATGGTGAGACGATAACATCTTATATTCTTGAAACCGAGATGTGTGAGTTGTATCTTGTGAATCGGTTGCACATTGATAATATGTAAACGCACTAGTAACTTGGTGTCATAAAACATATTGTTGTGTGTGATTCGGTGAGTAAGTGCAAGCGAGCATTGAGTCAAAGTTTATCCGTTCCTTTTATCCAAAGTAGGATAAAAGCGATATCTTTGGGCCCCTCGATGATTTAGTGATGACAAACGTAAATGCTCGGCCGGGCTAAGGCTAATTTGATTTGTTTAATTAGTCGGTCGTCATAAATCGGAAGTCGAGAAATAGTACAAAGAGAATGATTTGAAATCATGTCTCATACGATATCTAGAATGGAGGAATATATGATCCCTTATCTAAAGGACACGCGTATCTGATAGGATCAGAGTTGACAGCGGCTTTGGAAAGCTACAATTGCAGATCAGGATCTGAAGTCATACGCATAATAGTTATTAGACTTATCCAAGTGGGAGACTGTTGGATTAGTGTCTAAGTCCATAACTATTTTGGTATGTACTTGACCCAATGGTGCATGGTCCTTTTGGGTTGCCTTCACTAAAGCAACTTGATAGGATGAATTATGGAGAGAAAGGATTAAATATGATTTATTAATATATTATGAGAATAATATATTAAAGGAGAAATCATATTGTTTAATTAATGTTAGTCAATAATTAATTGGTAATTAGTTTTGTGACTAAAAGAGATTAATTAAACTTAAGGGACTAGAATTGTAATTATAAGATAATTGCAATTTGGGCCATGGATTGCCTTGTATTAAGGAGTGGACAAATTCTATGGGGAAACCCATAAGGAAATCGTCCAAGGCCTTAAGGAAAGGGATCCATGGGTTGCTTAGGGCTTAAGCATCCAAATTAGGGTTTCCTTGTTAGATAACCCTAATAGCCTCCTATATATAGATCCCTTATGACCCAAAAACATGGCTAAGCATCCTTGTAGGGTTTCACACATTTTAGGGCAGCCTCCATCCTCTCTCCTCCTCATCCTCTTGCTCTTGGTGTTTGTGAACCATTAGAGGAGTGACATTTGTGACTCTAAGCTTTCTAAAGTCAATACAAGAAGGATTTGGGATTGTTATTGCTATATAACAATCAAGGTAATATCTTAAACCCATTCTTATGTTAATATGATTACCTATATGCTAGAATTAGGGTTTATAGTCTTGGATAACTTGCATGTACAACAGAGAAACCTAGATCCAAGCATTAGGGTTTGTATGAGCACATAGGATGTTCTTATGACCAAAAACCCATCATATCTATACTACAAAAATCTAGTTAGATGACATACCTTTTGGTGTAGTTGAAACCTTGAAACTTTAAGAGAATATCACCAATAATGTAAATGCCTCAAATGGAACTACAAATCACCACCAACAACTAGAGGAACTAGAGAGGGGTTACTTTCACGCAAATTTCGGCTAACACTCTTGTGTGTTTACTTAGTGGCAGATTTTTCTAGCTAGATGGGTCTTAAATAGTGTGGCTTGATTAGGGTTACACCATGCAAACCTTAATGTGCATGAATTTCCACATTCCTCATGCTCCATGGGTTTTAACCTCAACGGAGTATCCATCGCTTACCACATGGGTTTAGTCCAGCATAAGAAATCATGGATCATTAGCCCACTTCATAAGAATGAATGATTTACAAAATCAATCACATATATTTAATTAGTCTCTTTTGATCACAAAATTAATTCTTGATCGATACTAATTAAATAATATGATTACATATTAATATATTAGAATTTATAATACGTTAATAAATCATAAATAACCTCTTCTCAAAAGTTCATCCTTACAAATTGTTCCGGTGAAGTGCAACCCAAATGGACCATGCTATTCTCAAGTCAAGTACATACCAAATATAGTTATGGACTTAGACACCTTATCCAAAAATTTGATGGGTCCAACTTCAATGATTAGATCCGCAACATTCGCATGGTCACCCGCTATGAGGACAAGGAGTATGTTCTCGATAGGGAGCTGAAGGAGATTGACCACAACACTGCTGTCACACCCCAAAACTGGAACGACGGAAATGTTCGGGGGTGGAGGACGTGATGTATAGTATCACAACAAAGAATAATAGTAAACAAGTAAACAACATCATCCATTGCATTAATAATGTATTTTATATACAAGTGTTCTGTATAGTTTATAAGACACCAAAAATATGAATCAAAATAAAAGATGAGTCTTGAATGTGCTCCATCTTCTCAAAAGATGGCATCGGTACTTGTCTACTGATGACCTGATAATACAAGTTATTTTGAAAGAGTTTATCAGCTTTAAAGCTAGTGAGTTCATAAGTATTTTAGTGTCATTGTTTGTATCAAAATGTTTGTAACAGCGTTTGAAGTAAGAGTTCGTAGATGTTTGAAAATGTTTGTAAATGTTTGTATCTCCTAGAAAATCCTATATTTTCTACTAAACGTAGCCTTCTACCAAGGCCTGACTGTTTTGTCTGTTCGTTTCTTGTAAAAGTGTGTAATTTTCCCAAGTGTAACTATCATTAACAAAATATAGTTTATACATTACCGTTTATGTGAAAAGATCACAAAGTGAATGCAATGGGAAAATAATATAGTACAGTAGTGTTGTATTAAAGTAACTACTACTGTACTAACTACCTTAAAACCGATTATTTATCAAGGTATAATGTGATTTGATTGTACCATACTATCGACTATAAACACAACGATGAAAGACGTCGGAGGTAATGACATTTGGCACCCGTAGACCTGCAGGTCCCACTGTAGCTAGTAGCAAGGTGTAGGATAGTCAATCCAGTATAGATCTATACGCAAATTCAAGCTCTCCCTCCTGGAGATTCTGGATACAAATCGAGCCATGGCAGTAATGGCATGCCCCGAAACAGTGGTTCACATTTATGTTATAGTATGAATGTATTGTATGTCCTAGTGTAGTGTATGTATTGTTTCTCGTTATAGTATTCTCTAACTGTTTCTCATCATAGTAACTTTGTATAGTTTCTCATAATAGTAAGTTCTCTTAGTTTCTCATCATAGTATAGTTGTATAGCTTCTCAAAATAGTAAGTATTGACTCATGAATGAACTGACTCTTTGTATGCTTCATTGAACTAGAAGTAATGAGTAGTATCTCCCTAAACTATACCTATTATAGTTTACTAGTAGAATTGTTTGTATGACTGAATGTATTGAACTGAGATAAAAGCATGTATATATATATATATATATATATATATATATATATATATATATATATATATATATATATATAGTATACAACTAAGGATCCAACGAAACTCAGACAAACAATAGGGTACTCTAAGTCCACAACCAAACAAGGAACAAGAAGTAAAAGACAAGGTTTCGAATATAACTATATATGTATTAGACATAATACTTATATAACTATATATGTATTAGACATGATTTTGACAATATATATATATATATATATATATATATATATATATATATATATATATATATATATATGTTTCAAAGCTGTAAAAGACAAGGTTTCGAATATAAAATTGTGTTTAGTAAAGAGTTTAACATGTAGAAGAATTTGCTAAACAGTTTGAAGTAATTTGATTAATAAAACAGTTAAAAGCATAGAAATCCATTTGTTTGATAGTTATTAATAACATGTGATTGATATAATAACTATAATGTTTTACCATGTATTCCCTCCATAAAAGCATTTAAAATCATTTAAAAGGTTGATTAAGGGGTATGAACTCACCTGTAGTGGGTAGATTGGATGAACGAGTGGTATAGGATGCTAGGTGTCAAGTGAAGACTTGAGCACACACACAGATCCTAGTTAGCACATAATGACACATATATGCATCTAATTAGTGATAAAACAACTAATTTAGAAATTATAGACACCCTAGAACATGGAAAACACTTTGATTCAAGTGTTATAAGTACAAAAGGGTTGCATCTAAGGGTGTAGGGGTGTACCTTGGAGTTTACGGCCCAAGAGTAAACTCCCCATGAGTTTACGGCCAAGGGTTTGCGGCCCTAATGAGTTTACGGTCGTAAGCGCATGGTAATTTGTACCATTATGATGTTTAAGGTCCTTTACTCACTTTGGAGGTGTTCTAAACCTAGTTCTAATGCTAAGGAAGGAGATTAGGGCTCATTTGCACCCAACATTAGAGTTTACGGCCAAGGGATATTTCCTTGGCCGTAAACACCCTTTGTTCTTGAGTTCTTGGTGTTTTCAAGGTGTAATCTGTTGGGTTTTGAGCATTCTAACACTCCTATGGTGTACATGCAACCCTATAAACCTTGGATCTATGTTTTCTCTATTATACATGTAAATAAGAATTTTCCAAGGATTTAATCCTAACTAGCATATTATGAAGTTCTTATACTACAAAGTACTAGTTAGATGACATACCTTTTGATGTAGCATGATGTCTTCAAGCTTTAAGAGCTTAGCCCCAATAGTGTGGAAGCCTCAAATGGAATCACAAATCACTAAAACACCTTGGAAGACTTTAGAGAATATGGATACTTGGTTCTCTCTAGTGAAATCGACTAGCCCTTCTTAGTGTACCCATACTAGTGCCAATTTCACCAACCAAGGACATCTTTATATAGTATGGGAACTAGGGTTAATCCCCTGACCTTTCATTTCATATGATCCATGGGTTAAACACTCCATGGACTATCCATGAAAGCTTAGCCCAACCTAAATGAACTTGGCCCATTCCATATATATAAGAGTCCATATTTAATTAGTTCATTTTGATCACTTAATTAATTCTAAATTAAGTCTTAATCAATACTAATTAAATAATATGATTCCATATTAATATATTAGAACTTATAATATATTAATATAAATCATAAATATACTATTCTCAAAAGACTATCCATATAAATTGTGTCGGTGAAGTGCAACCCAAATGGACCATGCCGGCTCAAGTCAAGTACATACCAAATATAGTTATGGACTTAGACATTAATCCAACAGTCTCCTACATGGATAAGTCTAAAACTATTATTGAGTATGACTTCAAAACCTAACTGGCAATCGTAGCTCTTAAAGCCACTGTCGAACTCTGACCTTGTAAATGACTTGTCCATTAGATAAGGGATCATATATTCCTCCATTCTAGATATCATATGGACTGAGACATGGATTATAATCATTCTCTCTGTCCATTTGTTGTTTCCCGATTTCTGATTCATGATGACTGACTGATTGAACAAATCAAATCAGTCCTGGCTTGGCCAAGCACTCACATGTGTCATCATTAAATCATCGAGGGGCCCACATATATCGCTTTTATCCCAAAGGTAAAAGGAATGGATAAACTTAGACTCATATGGATTGTTCTACTACTTGTTGAATCATACACAAAGGCACGTTTTATAACACCGAGTTACCGAATGCGTTTTCGTGCAATCAATGTACAACCAACTCATAGTAACAACTCATATCTCTAGGTTTGAAGAATATAAGATATTATCGTCCCATGATCACTCGTGATCAAAATCCATGAAGTGATTCAAATGAACGTGGGTTGAATCCAATACTCAGAACTTATGAGCACTCATGAGAGTTGTAGCACAACTTTGTCCACCAACTTGGACCTCTACAAGCCAACCCATGACAGTCTTGATTCATATCTACTTCCAACATATGACCGACTGTGGATGGTTTAAATAACTTAGTCATTCCGAAAGAATAATCTAGTTATTATGGAAGTCAAAACATGCAAAGTGAAACACAAGAATAAATGAATCAAATATGGTATCAAACCCTATGAATATAAATAATCACTTTTATTTATCACCATACTGATTACTCGTTATTCATTTTTTCGGTTTTATCAACTTTATACTTGAATTAAAAAACACTAGTTGTCCCATGCTCCAAGCATGTACACTATGTTTTTCTTAAACAATAGCTTTGTCATACACCAAGTATGCACTCTATGTTTGTCTATGATCCTTACTTTGTGAACTCGATCGATTGAACATAACTCCAATGATTCTCATTTCACAATCCTAATTCCTTACTGCAAATGCAAGAATTCCAAATTCATGCCATTTACTGAAATCTGTAAGATTCTAAACTTAAATGCATTGATCCTCTTGTAATGATTATGCACAAATTCACAAAGACTTGGAAACAATCATTACAGAGTATTCCAAAGGAGATCAACTCCTTGGAAACATCCTTCTTGCATTAAGTTTCCTAATCTTATAGATTGAATACATTCTAACTTTGAAACATTTCCATATTCCATTTTGACTACAACTTCTGAACAAGAGTTGCCTCTTTTCAGACTATGTCAATATGGTCCTTCCAATATTTAACACTATACTTCCAACTGTCCCTGAGCAACCAATCTTTGGTAAACCTTAGATTTTCCTCGACAATTGCTTAATTGTTTTAGTCATATCCAGTTCTAGACCTTTTCCCTTCTTAATGCCCCAAGCATCTGGAAAATTTTAGACATGATGAATATAACACATGTAATCGATCCTATACCCAAAGCATATGGGACACGATTCATGATGTCTCACATAAAGACTAAACCAGTATTTTGCTATAATATTTTCATTTCTATTTGCCAAGTTCTCATAATTCAGATTATGAAAAGGGAAGTTGTAATCATAATCGAATTTTAGAACGCAAATAATGAAACCATATATAGAATTTCCTTACGTTGAGCCATTCCAACATGAAATTCATATATATTCTTGACTAAATACGATTAACACCTCAATCTAAGCTTTTAGATTTGAGATGAAGTATAATTTCCTCTCCCTTAATTATAGCAAAACAACTTTTTCCCAATTGAGACCTTTTGTTTTCTATAAGTAACATTGCTAACTTGCAACCTTTATCATAATTATCATGCTCCCACTAACATGATGATTAATAGCATAACACTTATGCTCCCACTAGCTTTGACATGTACCCAGAAATCAACTGGACTTCTAGAAATCAATACTTTATCGACTTTCTTACCAAAGTTTAGATTTCTGATACTAGATTGCCTTGATAAGACTTTATCAAAATCATACACCTCTCTTAGATAGCTCACAAGTGTGTCTAAACAATTTCAAAACTATGAAAAGGGATGCCGTAATCATAGTCTCAATTGATTAGACCTTTTTCCATTTCTCATAAGTCAATGTTAGTGTGCCGGTTAACCACGCACGCTCCACTAACGACTTTGAGAACTGCAAATATCACAATTGCTATCTACTTAAAATCTACTTAGTGAAAGAGTTTCCTTACCATCATTTTCATGAATCGAAGAGAAACCTTATGACACTTAGATTTTATGGTATATGTGTTCTTATCCACATGAATTTGTCAAACCATAATCACAAGACTAGGTTAGTGACAAATCCTAACTCATATGGATTGAACTTGTGTAATCTTTACTTCTTGCCACCTGGCAGCTCAAGGGCCTGTCATTGCTTCCAAGTAGTTATGCAAACAATTGAGAACATGTAGAACTCAAATGTATAGCCAACTTAACTGGAATGGGCACAGAAATGTCAACACAATAGGTTATAAACCTCTAGTTGTGTGCTAGTGATGAAATACATGTTTTTTTGTTCTTGATTACTTTTCAGGATCTTTTAGACTCCTAATGTCTCCTTAACCTATAAGACTTTCTTGCCAAATATTCAAAAGATAGTGTGGATTCTAATCAAGACAGATGCTTAACACAATTAGCCTTAGTTGGTCTTTGTTTTATCCAAAACATCACAACTTACCAATTTCAAATGTACAAGAGTAGAAAACTTTTACTCTTACATTTGACAAGTGTTTTAAACCTTCTTTAAGACATGTCACTCAAGTTACAACCTTGGAGTATGACTCTAAGAATTGTTTTTTTGGAACGAAGTATGAATCATCTTCTTGATTTAACCACTTCAACATTTCATAGCTCCTCTTCTTAGCTATAAGAAGGCACTTAGAGGATGAATTGTGATAAGGTCTCTAAATCAGTAAGATGATCATAAAAACTGATACTAAAGTACTCTCCTATCTTTTTAGATTTGAGAAACTTTTATCCTTCTGCCTAATTTGATTCTTCTTATTCGCTCTGCCTTACATTGGAACCTTTTCCAATGTCTCAGAATGTACTTAGAGGATGAATTGTGATAAGGTCTCAAAATCATTAAGATGATCTTAAAACATGATACTAAATTACTCTCCCATCTTTTCAGATTTAAGAAACTTTTATCCTTCTGCCTAAGTTGATTCTTCTTATTCGTTCTGTCATACATTGAAAAATTTTCCAATGCTTCAGAATTATACTTAAGCTTGTAAGTATAGTAATATTTACTAAACCTTAGCAAATCATGACGAATAGTCTTATCCATCTTTTGTGGTGGACTTTGACAAGTGCACAAGAAAGTGTACTTGATCCCTTAGTCCTTCTCTTGACTCACACGTCCATGTGAACAAGCAGTTAGTCTTAATTTTCCAATGCTCGAAAGTTCTCATTCATCATACTATACAACTTGCATGATTCCAAGTTTCTATCCAACTGAAACTTGGGTGATGAGAATCTTTCCTTATTTGGTAAATTTAGACAATACCACAAATGAAAGAATCAAATTCATATTTCCAATATTGCTATCAATGGAATCATATAAGCAACATTTTTTTCCCAAATGCCATTGTAAGGATATTTTAAAATAAATAAAATTTAAAACTTTTCTTTTATTTTAAAACTTTGCGGAAAAACTAATCCTTACATTGCAAATGTATATGAAAACTTGTTGTCATCTATTCCTAAGCAATCTATCATAACTCTTAAGCACATGCTCAAAATTCTGATCACCGAACCATGCGATCGAAATCCATCTTCGCGATCAGAATCAGCATATACTTCCTTTATGTTTCTTTACTTTTCTTTGATTCTTAAAACATCAACATGTGACCCAGCCACATCATGTAATAAGAATCTCCAAGTAGGAACTTAATAGAGTTAGACAATGGACTTTACCTTAAATAAAGTCAAACTTATTGACTTTACCATCCTTAGGTAAGTTTGGTAGCTTCGTAACCAAAGCCCCTTCCTTTGGCAATAGAAATATAAGTACCCTTAGGTAATAGTACATGGGACTATCTCAGACTTAGCCTTTCTCTTTACCATTTGGTCAACCCAAGTTGACTATGACCAATCCCTTTATTGGGAAGAGAATGCATTTCTGGATTTCCTGTGTCACTATTGTCCCTATCCATAAAGTTTCAGGAAGTTGATCTCCTAATCAAATTTGCTTTACTAGTACACAAAATCATTTCTGATTTAGCAGCACCAAGCAAATAGATAAGATCATTAAGGGTCTTGTCATAGTCTATTTCGAAGGAGTCCCAAAGGAACTAACTATGTGACTTAGAAAGTGATTGAACCACTAACTTTCTCAAGACTTTGACACCCAACTCTCCCGGCTTGTCAGTATGTGACTTCATTGCCAAGATGTGATCACACCAAGACCTTGCCTTGCCAAAAGGGCTTGAGTGACCTTGAACTTGTGGGTTAGGGAGAATAACTGGAGGAGGTGGAGGAAGTGAAGTTCCAAGATATTTGGGAAGATCATAGATGTCTGAACTAGACATCTTTTGGGAGATATTCAAGATAGTTGATTTAAAGTCCTTAATATAACACCCAATATGAAATATTAAGGCTAGGAACCAACACAATATTTTATAACTTGGAAGAGGGATGCCGTAATCCAAGCTATAGAATATTTGAAGGTAGGTGAATGACGATTCACCAATTTCCACCACGAAAAACAAAATAAATTTATTAGGTTTTAATTGGATTTGAAACTCCTAGATCTTTGAGATTCATTGAACTTTTCAATGGCATGTTTCAATCTTGAGTGTGCCCTTCAGGTTTTGTGACTGGGATGCCGAGGATCACAAAACAACGTGTGAAGTAACCATGCAAATGACTTGGTACCCTTAAGTGTTTACCCATCAATCGATGTGCCGGTTAACCACACAAGCTCCATTGATACTATGATAAACATTAAGTTACCCTTTGCCTACCTTGTTAAATACGAGTTAGTGTGCCGGTTAACCACACACGCTCCACTAACCGACTTAAACAAAATGCAAAGTGTAATTTCATGGATTAGCACCTTATTAACATTTTTCCTAAGTAACTAAGATTGGGTATTTATAAAAGGTTTAGTTACTTAGTATTTAACATTAATACTTCTAATGAAGGGAGAATTATAGTCCTTTGTCCTACCCGTTCGGCTAACGACCCTCCACCGGTCAAGGAAGCGGTGGGTGAGAGTGGACACCCATTAAACTGTCATTTTATAGGCAGTAACCTTATACCCCCCTTATAGACCGGCTTCGTGAATGAGGCCTACTAATGGTAACACTGACTTGCTCTTATACATATATATATATATATATATATATATATATATATATATATATATATATATATTAACTTATAATATTATAAAGTATAAGGGTTGAATTTTAACTTTTAAAATTCTAAGGGCTAAACATGGAATTAAAGTATTCATAAGAGAAGACTTTTTCAAATTCTAAAACTTGAGGGCAAGTTTTGTAACTTTCAAAATTAATTAATTCCGTAACTTATGTGTTTAAAGTAGTTTTAATTAAAAAACTCTTCAAGTTTCATAACTTGAGGACAAGTTATGGAAGACTTTAAACTAATAAAAGAATTAAATTTTTTTTATTTTATAAGTTATGGAATTAATTAAGGTTACACATTTTATTACTTAATGAAGTGACTCTTGAACTTCCATAACTTGTGGACAAGTTATGGAGTCATAAAACCGTTCAATGAGACAAGACTCTTCATTTTTGTAACCATTGTCAACTTTTATTAGTCTTATGAAACTTAAATGTGACCTTTCACGTAACTTGAGGACAAGCTACACAAACACATTTTAGAATCAACTTTTAGATTAAAATGGATTGAAAACAACTATTCAATTAACTTATCTATTAATCTAAGCAACTTATATGAACAAGATAATTCAATCAAACTTTTCCATGTAATTAGCATAACACTTAAACTAATACAAAACATGAATCTATTGATAATTATCTTTGAAATTGGATTAGCATGAACATTACCACATCAAAAATAAGTTTATAAGTCCAAAAACATCTTAGGGTAATGTTCCTAGTCCAATTCCAACCAAAAAACTCAAAAATATGTTGTCTGGGGCTCCTACTCGTCGAGTGCATGAACCTACTAGACGAGTAGGATGATTTTACTCATGGACTCGGCGAGTTCATCAGTGGAATCAACGAGTCCAATGCCCGGAATGCCCGAAATTCGACTTTTTCAGCATTTTTCAGCAACTTGCATCAAGTATAATTGAAAACAAGCCTAAGCTCTGATACCACTGTTGGGTTTTGAGCATTCTAACACTCCTATGGTGTACATGTAACCCTATAAACCTTGTATCTATGTTTTCTCTATTATACATGCAAATAAGAACTTTCCAAGGCTTTAAACCTAACTAGCATATTATGAAGTTCTTACACTACAAAGTACTAGTTAGATGACATACCTTTTGATGTAGCTTGATGTCTTCAAGCTTTAAGAGCTTAGCCCCAATAGTGTGGAAGCCTCAAATGGAATCACAAATCACCAAAACACCTTGGAAGACTTTAGAGAATATGGATACTTGGTTCTCTCTAGTGAAATCAGCTAGCCCTTCTTAGTGTACCCACACTAGTGCCAATTTCACCAACCAAGGACATCTTTATATAGTATGGGAACTAGGGTTAAACCCATGACCTTTCATTTCATATGATCCATGGGTTAAACACTCCATAGACTATCCATGAAAGCTTAGCCCAACCTAAATAAACTTGGCCCATTCCATATATATAAGAGTCCATATTTAATTAGTTCATTTTGATCACTTAACTAATTCTAAATTAAGTCTTGATCAATAATAATTAAATAATATGATTCCATATTAATATATTAGAACTTATAATATATTAATATAAATCATAAATATACTATTCTCAAAAGACTATCCATATAAATTGTGTCGGTGAAGTGCAACCCAAATGGACCCTACCGGGTCGAGTCAAGTACATACCAAATATAGTTATGGACTTAGACATTAATCCAACATAATCTAAGAGATTTAGTCATATAAAAAGCTAGGGTAAGAGTACTTACAATATTGAAGCTTGTAAGGGTGATGAAAGTCCAAGAACACTAGTGTGTGTTCTTGGTGTTCTTAGTGAAATGAAGAACACTTGAAGATCTATTAAAATGAAAGTATTTCATGGATAAAATCATGAGTGAATCAAGCAGAAGTTATGTATAACACAAAGATGAAGTGATTTACTTACATTTTTGGAAGATTTGGAAGCAAAAGCCTCAAGATCCTTGAGAGAGAATTCCGAGTTCTTGGGTTTGAAAGGGTAGAAATGAAGAAAAATGACTAAGGGCCATATATATAGCAAGGGGTTTATGGCCACCTTGATTTTACGACCGTAAACTTCTCTTTTGAGGGCTTATGGCTTGCTTGGTAATTTACAAGTTCAACTGACACTCCCTTTCACTTATTCCTTTGATGTATTTAAGCTCAGAATGCTCAAACGACTCCAAAAGTGCTAAAAGTTAGCAGAAGCAAGTTTGAATTTGATTGAAATGTAGGGTATGTACAAGATAGAAATTTCGGGTTGTCACATCATCCCCCCGTTAGAGAGAATTTCGTCCCGAAATTAGAGTTTAAGCAATAAATAGATACAAATAACTAAGCGAAAAGATGAGGATATTTCAGTTTCGTTTGATCCTTGCGCTCCCAAGTGCTTTCAGGTCCTCTCTGATGGTTTTTTAGCTACAAGAACATCCTATGTGCTCATACAAACCCTAATGCTTAGATCTAGGTTTCTCTATTGTACATGCAATTCATCCAAGACTATAAACCCTAGATCTAGTATATAATAATCAATATAACATGTGAATTAGGGTTTAGATCATACCTTGATTGTTATGTAGCAATAACAATCTCAAATCCTTCTTGTATTGACTTTAGAAAGCATAGAGTCACAAATGTCACTCCTCTAATGGCTCACAAACACCAAGAGCAAGAGGATGAAGAAGAGAAGAGAAGGAGACTGCCCAAAACGTGTGGAAACCCTAATCAACAAGTTCACCACGTTTTTGGGGCATAAGGGTTCTTTAAATAGTGAGGCTATTAGGGTTATCTAAGAAGGAAACCCTAATTTGGATGCTTAAGCCCTAAGAAACCCATGGACTCCTTCCTTAAAGGCCCTAGGACGATTTCTAACGGGTTTCCCCATCGAATTCGTCCACCCCTTTAATAGGGAGTCCATTAGCTCAATATTCAACTATCATACGATTGACAGTTCTAGTCCCTTAGTTTAATTAATGTCTTTTAGTCACAAACTTAATTCTTATTAATTCTTGACTAATATTAATTAAACAATATGATTTCTCCTTTAATATATTATTCTCATAATATATTAATAAATCATATTTAATCCTTTCTCTCCATAATTCATCCTATCAAGTTGCTTTGGTGAAGGCAACCCAAAAGGACCATGCACCATTAGGTCAAGTACATACCAAAATAGTTATGGACTTAGACACTAATCCAACAGTCTCCCACTTGGATAAGTCTAATAACTATGTTGCCTATGACTTCAGATCCCGATCTTCAATCGTAGCTTTCTAAAGCCGCTGTCAACTCTGATCCTATCATATACGCGTGTCCTTTAGATAAGGGATCATATATTCCTCCATTCTAGATATCGTATAGACTGAGACATGGATCTAAATCATTCTCTCTGTCTATGTGCTGTTTCCGAATTCAGATTTATGACGACTGACAACAGACTACAATTTGAACACATCAAATTAGTCCTGGCTTGGACAAGCACTTAGGTGCCATCACTAACTCATCGAGGGGCCCACAGATATCGCTTTTATCCTACTTTGGATAAAAGGAACGGATAAACTTTGACTCAATGCTCACTTGCACTCACTCACCAAATCACACACAACAATATGTTTTATAAAACCAAGTTACTGGTGCGTTTACATATTATCAATGAGCGTTGCAGCAAACGTTTGCTTATGTCTAATACTCTTTAGACAATCCACACACCAATTCACGACAGTCTTCGTTCATATCTACTTCCAACATATGAACGACTGTGGCCCGTTCGAATAATTTGACTTTCTCAACCAATTAAATTATTCAGGAAGTCAAAACATGCAAAGTGAAACACAATAATAATACTAATCCCATATGGCCTCAAACCTTTGAGTATAAATAAAACACCTTTTATTTATCACCATATCGATTACTTATTATTTGTCGTTTCAGGTAATCAACTTCTTACTTGAATTACAACTACACGTGTCCCATGCTCTTAGCTTTTACACAATGCTAACCTATGGTTATTACTTTGTGAAATAGATCAAATGAAAACATTTCCAATCATACTCATTTCACAACTCCTAATCCTTTTCACAAATGAAAGAATATCAAATTCTTCCCACTTATGGAATATGCTAGATTCTAACATTTTATGCAATGATCCTTCCGTAATGTCATAGCACAAAATCACAATGACTATTGCCAATGAAATTACAAAGTCCTCTATCGGAGATTGTTACAAGACAATTCCATAGATGTGATGTCTCTCACTCAAGGTACATTCCTTTGAACATCCTTCTTGCATAAAAGTTTCTAATCTAGACATAGATTTTTCATATCCAACTCCCAATATGGAAACGTTTCCATATTTTCCATATGACAACTCATTCTTAATAGAATCTTTTCTATTCATAATAACGTCGATAAGTTCCATCCAATACTATACTTCCAACTACTCACAAGCGACCAATCCTCGGCGAACTTTGGATTGTCCTTTGATAGTTGTCTAATTATCTTAGTCAAAACTGATTCTTGTCCTTTTCCCTCTAAATGCACTAGACATTTGGAAAATTTTAGAATGGTCAAGTATTATAGCATTTGCCATCGATCCTAAACCCGAAGCGTATGTGACACGATGCATAATGTCTTACATAAAGATTCGATACTTTATCAATCTTCTGCCATAATATTTTATGTGCTACGTTCTCTCAATTCGAAATATGAAGAGGAATGTCATAATCATAATCGAAATTTAAGAATGCACTATGTTTCACTGACTAAATTTATTAACATTCCATAACCTAAGCCTTTATATTTGAAATGAAGCATAATATTTTCTCCCTTAATAATAGCGAAACAACTTTACAACCATTGCGACTTTGCAAAGTATAACTCTTGTTTTCTATAATTAATATTACTAACTTGCAATACTTGCCTTAATAATCATACAATCATAACATTTATGCACCCACTATCACGATGATTATTATAAACATAACACTTATGCTCCCACTAGCTTTGACATGTATTCAGAAATAACTTAACTTTCAGAAAAGCAATGCATATTGAATTTCTTTAAGTTCATATTTCTAATACCCAATGCATTGATAATCTTTTATCAAGGCTTCTTAAACTTATACACTTTTGCCTTAGATAGCTCATATGTGTGTCTTAAACAATTAAGACTAATTGCCAAATCTCACAATTCGAATCATGGAAAGGGATACCGTAACCATAATCGAATTCGAGAATACAATTTCACAATCACTATCTTCTTAAAATCTTCCTTAGTGAAAGCATTTCCTCACAGTCATTTTAATGAAGGAGGAAATCTTATGACACTTCGATTTTAATGGTGTATGTGTTCTTATCCATGTGAATTTGTTAAAACCAAAGTTTATGATAAATTCAAACTCATATGGACCGAGCCTTCTCAATCTTGATTTCTTGCCTTTTGGTAACACGGCTGCCCACCATGTCTTCCAAGTAGTTAAGCAGCTCACCCTTTCCTATCAATGTACTTTCAATTGATCAAGGTCCTGGCCTTTTATGCATTCAAATGAGAACTCATAGGCTCACATGCATAATTAACTCAATTGGAACGGCACAGAAACAAGGTAATGTCAACACGATAGGTTGTAAACCTCTACTCGTGTGCTAGTGATGATCAATAAGGTTTATTCTTGATTTGTTCTTGAAACCTTTCAAGACAATTAAGACTCCCACTGACTCCTTGACATATAAGATTCTCTTGTCAATAAACATTTCTTGACATACAAATATTCAAGAATTAGTGTAGCCTTTATCAAGACAAAACATTTCATCAAATTGGTCCTAGTTGGTCTTTGTCCTATCCAAGACATCACAACTTTCCAATTTCAAATGTGCGAGAATAGGAAAGACTTTTTCCAAATTCTACATTTGATGAATGTTATAAACCTTCTTAAGACTTGTCACTCAATATTACAATCTTAACTCTAAGACTTGTTTTTGGAATGAAGTATGATTGACTTCTTGATTTAACCATTTCTTCAATTATTGATTCCTCTTCTTATACATACACTTGTACTAAGACTTATTTAGAGGATCAATTGAAATATGGTTCTTAATAATTAAGACATATCATAAATTATAAAAGGTACTCTCCCTTCTTCTTAGAGTAGAGAAACTTTTATCTTTCTGCCTACTTGATTCTTTTATTCGTTCTGCTATTGATTTAAATCTTTTTCAATCAATTCAGAATTACACTTAATCTTATAAGTATAATCATATTTACTAATTCTTTAGTAAATCATGACGAATATCTTTGTTACCCTTGTGGTGGACTTGATCAACACACAACTTTGTGTACTCGATCTCCTAGTCCTTCACTTGACACTTTGTCAATGAATTAGTCTAATTTCCAAATATGAAATTTCTCATTCATCATGTAACCAAGTTGCATGATTCCAAGTTTCTGTCCACTTGAAACTTGGACGATGAGAAACTTTCCCTATTTGGTAAATTCTTGAGATTTCCACTATTAACATAATTAAGAATCACATCCATTCGTTGTAGAAATATGCAAACATCAATTTTTCATAACAATTTCATTGCAAGGAAATAAATAAATAAATAAATGAGTTAAAACAAAATTTATTTTATTCATAAAAGCAGCGGAAAACATTTGTCCTTACAATGTAAAATCAACTGAAAACTATGTAGTCAAAAGGAAAATTTTCTAACAACTTTATCATAACTTTCTAAGCTCAAAATCTAATCTTTAAATCCATGCGATGGAGATCCATTTCTTCGTGATTAGACTCATCCTGCTTTTCCATCAAGCTTCCTCTCTTTTCATTGATCCTGCAAAGCGTTCAAATGTAATCTCATCACATTATGTATTAAGAATCAATGAATAGGAGCTTAATGGAGTTAGATAGTGGATTTTACCCGAAGCACAGCAATACTCTTTGACTCTCCCATCTTCTGGACTCTTCAGGCTCTTAGGGCAAGCTTGTATCCAACGCCCTTTCTCTTGGCAGCAAACGCAGGTCGGTTCTCCTAGAACGTCCTCGGAAGCATGGTTGGTTGACTTTCCCAACAAATATGCTCCATTGCTTTGCCAAATCATTTCTGATTCAGCAGCAATGAGCATGTAAGTTAGGTCAATGAGGTTTTCGTCATGATCCATCATATAATACTTTCTTTTGAACTCATTATATGATTCAGGAAGTGACTGCAGAACCCAGTTCACAGCCAACTTATCAGGGAATGACGCACCCAACATTATCAACCTATCGATGTGTGATTTCATTCTTAGAACGTGGGCACACACGGGTTTACCATCTTCATGTTTCATTTCCAATAGGGCTTTAGTGACATTGAACCTTTCAATTCTTCGATCTTGTGGGTTAGGGAGAATAATTGGAGGAGGTGGAGGAAGTTAAGTATGATTTCTTGTTCCTCGATCGAATCGTGGAATATCATCTTCATGTGGAATGCTTGTTCCACGGGCTTTGGGAAGACCATAGTTGTCGTACATTGACATCTACAAAATGGGAGAAAATTAAATTCAAGTTAGTTGATAAATTGAGTCCTTAATAAATCACTCAAATGAGATATTAAGGCTAGGACCCAACACAATATTCTATAACTCGGGAGAGGGATGCCGTAACCCAAATTACAGAACATTTGAAGGTAAGTGAATGACGGTTCACTAATTTCCACCAACGAAAAACGAAAAACTAATTAAGTTTTAAATGCTTTGAAAACTCCTAGATTATTTGAGATTCATTGAACTTTTCAATGGCATGTTTAAATCTCGATATGCCCCTCTAGTTTGTGACTGGGATGCCGTGGATCACAAAGCGGGTGTGAATAACCATGCAAACTTACATGGTGCCCTCACATGTTATAGTCACCTATTCGGTGTGCCGGTTAACCACACACGCTCCACCGAACTATGACAAACATTGAGTCACCCTTTGCTACCTTTGCTTAGAACCATTTAGTGAGCCGGTAAACCACACACGCTCCACTAACGTCTTAGCAAGGGCACAAAGTGTAATTTCATGGAATTGGATCAATTCACTTTTGCCTAAAGTAACTAAGATTGGGAATTTGTAAAACATTTAGTTACTTTTTTACTTCATTATACTTATAATGGAATGTTCTGTCCTATCCTACCCGTTCGGCTAACGACCCTCCACTAGTCAAGACTGCGGTGGGTAAGAGTGGATACCCATTCAATCGCCATTTTATAGGCAATTTCCTTAAACACCCCTTATAGACCAGCTTCGTGAATGAGACCTACTAACGGTAAGACTAACTTTTACTCATACATATATATAATGTTAGACTTTTAATGTTATATATAGTATAGGGTGTATTTTACACTTTTAAAATACTAGGTGGTCTAATTTAACAATTATACTTTTAATTCAATTAAATTGTAAACCAAAACTTTTATGGATTTATTAAACCTCTTTTAATTATGCACCTTAATTAATTAATAAAACCATTAGGGTGTGATATGAACTTTTCAAAACAATACTAGGGTTTTAGAATTCAACATTCCTAAATTAAACCTTTAATCAACTTTTAAATACCAAAACTTGAGGGCAAGTTTTGAAACATTTCAAAACATTAGGGTTTAGAATTTAAATATACATCAAAATTAAACTTTTAATCAAAATTTAAATTCCAAAACTTGAGGGCAAGTTTTGAAACCTTTTTAAAACATTAGGGTTTCAACTATTTAAATTTCAAAACAAAAACTTTTTGAGTTCAAATTTAAACTATAAAACCTAAGGGGAAAATTGAAACTTTTCATAACACAAGGATCAAATAACAAATAATATAAATTAAACAATTAATTTCATCATTATCTATATTTGACATAATTTCAATTTCTTGCAAAATAAGTTACCCAATTAATACTAATAATCCAACTTTAATCATATAAGGAATACTAATAATCCAACTTTAATCATATAAGGAAGTTATTATCTAATCAATTGGTAATTATCTTTTGTTTAATCAAGGATATACTCATAAATATGTAGAAAATTGGATTTTAATGATCTAAAACAGATAAGGCAAGTATCCATGAGAAAAACAGTAAGAAATCTCGAAAATAGCTCCATCTGACGCTCGAACTCGCCGAGTACCACACTAGACTCGCCGAGTACACTATGGTACTCGCCGAGTTCATCAGGCAGGATGTCCAAAAACGATTTTGCAACTTGAATAAACACATGATGCATCAATACAATAGAAACCAATCAAGGCGCTGATACCACTGATGGGTTTTTAGCTACAAGAACATCCTATGTGCTCATACAAAACCTAATGCTTGGATCTAGGTTTCTCTATTGTACATGCAATTCATCCAAGACTATAAACCCTAGATCTAGTATATGATAATCAATATAACATATGAATTAGGGTTTAGATCATACCTTGATTATTATGTGGCAATAACAATCTCAAATCCTTCTTGTATTGACTTTAGAAAGCTTAGAGTCACAAATGTCACTCCTCTAATGGCTCACAAACACCAAGAGCAAGAGGATGAAGAAGAGAAGAGAAGGAGGCTGCCCAAAACGTGTGAAACCCTAATCAACAAGTTCACCACGTTTTTGGGGCATAAGGGTTCTTTAAATAGTGAGGCTATTAGGGTTATCTAAGAAGGAAACCCTAATTTGGATGCTTAAGCCCTAAGCAACCCATGGACTCCTTCCTTAAAGGCCCTAGGAAGATTTCTAATGGGTTTCCCCATCGAATTCGTCCACCCCTTTAATAGGGAGTCCATTAGGACAATATTCAACTATCATACAATTGACAGTTCTAGTCCCTTAGTTTAATTAATGTCTTTTAGTCACAAACTTAATTCTTATTAATTCTTGACTAATATTAATTAAACAATATGATTTCTCCTTTAATATATTATTCTCATAATATATTAATAAATCATATTTAATCCTTTCTCTCCATAACTCATCCTATCAAGTTGCTTTGGTGAAGGCAACCTAAAAGGACCATGCACCATCAGGTCAACTACATACCAAAATAGTTATGGACTTAGACACTAATCCAACACTCTATTGGCGTTCCAGCGAACCTTCACTATCGGGATACGACTTTGCTTTGTTTGCTTGACCTCTCGGTCCATGATCTCTATAGGTTCTTCCACAAAGTTAAGGCTCTCATTGATCTCGATCTCATCGAGTGGGATTACAAGAGTCTTGTCGGATAGACACTTTTTCAATTTCGAGATGTGGAAAGTAGAGTGTACGTTACTAAGTTCGCGGGGTAGGTTGAGTTTGTAAGCTATAGGGCCGATTCTAGCGAGAATCTCGAAAGGCCCTATGTATCTTGGATTGAGATTCCCTTGCTTTTCGAAGCATATCAAGCCCTTCTAGGGTGACACTTTCAAAAGAACGCGGACTCCCACCTAGAATTCCAAAGGTTTCCTTCGTTTGTCTGTGTAGCTTTTCTGTCGGTCTCTAGAGGCTTACAATCGTACACGAATCTGAACGATCTTCTATGTTGTTTCTCGAATGATCTCCAGACTTATGAGAGTGCTGTCGGGAACTCGTCCTTTAGCTAACTAGGTGTCACCCACCTCAGCCCAGCACAGAGGGGATCTGCACTTTCGGCCATAGAAGGCTTTGAATGGAGCAACCTTTATGCTGGTGTGATAACAATTATTGTAGGAAAGCTCAACAAGGGGTAAATGAGTATCCCATGCCTTCCCAAAGTCAATCACACAGGCTCGCAACATATCTTCCAGGGTTTGAATAGTTCTCTCACTTTGTCCGTCGGTCTATGGATGGTAGGCTGTACTCATGTCTAGCCTGGTTCCAAGGGAACTTTGTAGTGACTGCCAGAACCTCAAAGTGAATCTATTATCTCTATCAGAGATAATGGATATAGGAACTCCATGCAGTCGTACGATCTCCCGAATGTATGTTCTTGTAAGCTTCTCCATCTTGTCTGTTTCTTTGATAGGCAGGAAGTGTGCAGACTTGGTCAGTCTATCGACGATGACCCAAATGGTATCAAGTCCACCCGTTGTCTTGGGCAACTTGGTTATGAAGTCGATTGTGATTCACTCCCACTTCCATTCTGGTATCTCGGGTTGTTGTAGTAAACCGGAGGGTTTCTGGTATTCGACCTTGACCTTGGCGCAAGTTAGGCATTTACTCATGAAGGTAGCAATCTATTCTTTCATGTTAGGTCACTAGTACAACTTTTTAAGATCAAAATACATCTTATCTGAACCCGGGTTGACATAATATCTAGTGTTGTGCGCCTCGGTCATGACCAAGTCTCTGAAGCCACCGTGATTCGGTGTCCAGATTCGGTCCATAAGATATAAGGCTCCCCCACCCTTGACTTCCAAGTTCTTATCCATCCCTCTAAGGGATTCACCTGTCACGTTCTTGGGTTTCATGCCTTCGAATTGAGCCTCTTTGATTTGTGTGGACAAGTGTGAATGGCTAGTCATGGTCAACGATTTGACTCTTCGACCAGAATATTCTTTCCGACTTAGGGCGTCTACTACTACTTTGGCTTTACCCGGATGATAACGATTTTCACATTCGTAGTCATTGAGTAGCTCAACCCACCGTCGTTCTCTCATGTTGAGCTCCTTCTGGTCGAATATGTGTTGTAAACTCTTGTGGTCTGTAAAGATAGTGCTTTTCGTACCATACAGATAGTGTCTCCAGATCTTCAGAGCAAACAAAATTGCTCCTAGCTCAAGATCATGTGTGGTGTAGTTGACCTCGTGTATCTTTAGCTGTCTTGGGGCATAAGTGATGACCTTACCTCATCGCATCAGAACATAGCCGAGCTCCTAGTTGGATGCATCACAATATACCATGAAGTCTTTTATCCTTTCGGGGAGGGATAGTATCGGTGTGGTGCATAAGGCTCGCTTTAGGGTTTGAAACGCTTTTTCTTGATTTTCTTCCCAGTCAAAGGCCACGCCTTTCTGGGTCAATGTTGTAAGAGGTTTTGCAATCCGAGAGAAGTTCTGCATGAATCTGCTGTAGTAGCCAGCAAGACCTAGAAATTCGCAAATTTTCGTAGGCGTCTTCGGCGCTGACCAGTTCTCAATGGCTTTAATTTTGGAAGGGTCGACGTGGATTCCCTCTTCACTAACCACATGACCTAGGAATTTGAATCTTTGGATCCAAAATTCGCATTTAGAGAACTTCGCATAGATCTTCTCTGGTCATAAGATTCCTAGGACTTGTCGCAGATGATTGTTATGTTCCTCCTTACTCCGAGAGTAGATTCGTATGTCATCAATGAAGATGATGATGAACTGATCCACGTAAGGACGACATACCCTATTTATTAAGTCCATGAATACTGCGGGTGCGTTGGTCAATCCGAATGGAATTACCACGAACTCATAGTGTCAGTAACGAGTTCGAAAGGTTGTCTTCGGGACATCCTCCTCTAGCACTCGCAATTGGTGATATCCGGATCTTAGATCACTCTTGGAAAAGTAACTCGCCCCTTGTATTTGGTCAAACAAATCGTCTATGCGAGGCAACGGGTAACGATTCTTGACCGTAAGTTTGTTTAGTTCTCTGTAGTCGATGCATATACGGAACGATCCTTCTTTCTTCTTAACGAACAAGACCGGTGCTCCCCATGCCGAAAAACTAGGTCTGATGAAGCCCTTGCTAAGCAATTCGTTAAGTTGACTAGATAGTTCCTGCATCTCAGCTGGTGCTAATCAGTAGGGCAATTTGGCTACTAAAGTAGCTCCTGGGACTAAGTCGGTTCTGAACTCAACTTGTCATTGCGGAGGCAATCCTGGTAGTTCTTCGGGAAAGATGTCGGGAAAGTCACGCACTATCGGGATGCTATTTAGGTCTTTCGTTTCTAGGCTCGTATCGACAACGTGAGCAAGAAAAGCACGATATTCCATATGTAAGTACTTCTGTGCTCGAATACTTGAGATGATACGAAGGTTCATGCCTGGTTTGTCTCCATAGATAATAAGAGTTTCGTTAGATGGAAGGTTATGGTGAACAAATTTCTTGTAAAACATGATGTCGGCATGATGAAGACTCAACCAATCCATGTCGATTATGACGTAAAAACTTTTAATTAAGAATGGCATGAGGTCGATTGAGAAGGTATGACTATCTAGAGTTAGGGTACATCCAATGTATATACTGCTAGTGCACTCAGTTTTTCCGTTAGCCATTTCTACAGTGAATGGTTCTTTAAGTGTGCGCGGTTGTTGTTTAAGTAGGCGAGCAAATTTCTGATTTACGAAACTTCTCTCCGATCCACTATCAAATAGTATGCATGCATAAGAGTTATCGAGGAGGAACGTACCAGTGACTACTGTAGAGTCGGCAACTGCTTCCCTATGGCCTATAACCAAAACTCTTCCCACTCCGCCGACATTCCCTACCTTCGGGCAGTTCCTTTTGTAGTGGCCCACCTCGCCACAACCGTAGCAAGCCTGGCCCACACCAGCGTCGGGGACTTGGGTGATCGGCTTTGCTGGAGTTTTGCAGAAACGGACAATATGTCATTTCCTGTTGCAGTTAGAGCACTGCATTTCCCGGCATGGACCGTTGTGGTGGAAGTTGCATTTGTTGCACTTCGGCAAGCTTTCGGCGTACTACTTTACCAGAGCAGCAGCGGCAGGTGCTATCGCAGTTTGAACTGCCACGACTCTCTGCGTTGTGGCAGCTTTCTGCTTCTTGTTGTCATCCCAGAATTTCCACTTGCTATTGGTGGCTTTGGAAGGTTCTGAGATGGATAGGGTTGTTTTCGATGACAGTTTACGGACCCCATGGTCAATGAGCCGTTGTTCCAATCGTTTGGCATTATCGAAGGTATTGGGGCTTGAAGCTAAAACATTCCCATGCACTGGAGGCAACAGCCCCTAAATGTACCTCTCTATCTTCTTTCCCTCTGTGGGAACCAATTGGGACATAGAGCCACCAGCTCGCTGAATCTGGCAGCATAGGAAACTATGTCAGAGCCTTTCATGGTTAGGCTCCATAGTTCTTGTTCTAGTTTCTGGATTTCGCCCTGTGGGCAGTATTCTTCAATCATGAGGTCTTCCAGGGTTTCCCAACCCATATCGTTTGCCACTATTAGAGTTAGTGACTTGACATGGCTATTCCACCATGTCAGGGCTTTTTCTTCAAAGGTGCAAGCAGCAAACTTGACATTGCTCCCTACTGGACAGGAGCAGATCTCGAAGATCGACTCAGTCTTTTCGAACCATTGCGAGAGGGCAATGACTCCGCCAGTCCCTTTAAAGGACTTTGGCTTGAAATCGGTGATGTCCTTGTAGGAGCACTCTCTCGAGCACACAAGGATTTCACCTTGAGTAGAATGAGCAGGTGTTCCACCTCCGCTGGCACCAGTAGAGCGATATTGACCCATGGCTGTTGCCACAGCCGCAACTACTGCAGCATTTAGAGTTGCCGTATCGATTAGTGGGGGAGGTGGTGGTGGTGTTTGATGTGTCGGCGTGCCTCTGTTCGGACGTTTACGAGGTGCCATCTTTTACTGAAAGTTTATAGAGATGATGATGCTAGTAAGAGTCAGTTGTAAAGTATGATGAGAGTGATCCATGGCTAAATCGCCATAGTCCACACATTAGAATCAGTGTATGATTGGAATAGAGACACAACAATAGAGTAGGGAAAACACAAGGGTATAGACTTTCCAATAGGTTAGGTAACTGTCAATATTACTGGTATTAATGATGTAAATGAGTTCGGGAAAAATAACCTAACAGTAGGTCTTATATCAAACCATATGATGGAAAATGTTGACAGCTTAGTAGTCTAGATAACATACTGAAATATAGAAATATTTTACAGACAAGTGCTTCATAGAACATAGATAAGAAAGGCTATTCATTAAACCAAAAGATGAGTTAGACTTCTTCTACCGGCGACGGGCATTCCTCGGGTGAACCCTCATATCTGCCAGTTGACGTACCACCTCTTGAAGATGTCGCTCATGAGCTCTATGACGAACTCGAAGTTCTATGACATCAGCTTGGGATGCAGCTAGTTGTTTCTGCAGAGTCTCATTGGGTCTCGTAGTCCTTTCCATAGCCTCTTCGATTTGGCGAATGTGGACCGTGTTAACGCCAAAGTTGGAATCAATTTCCATGACTCGGTCGATGGCTGCTCAACCTTGCTCCACATTCCGAGCAATCCTACGGACCATGATAGGAAGGACTCGGTCAGCTGAGCCACCCTCGCTTAGGTTGTAAAAGTTTCGGTCCCCATTATAGGGTAAGGGTTGACCCTGTTCATCACTCCAACAGTTCATGTTTGTCGCCCACAAGGATGTGGGACCTTGAAATGCTGGTCGGGGGTTGAGATTTGGGACTTGACCCTCTTGGGGTAGGTTGTTGACTTCTAGCTCGGAGTTAGAACTATCAGAAAAGCCTTCAGCCTGGTGATCATCCAAAGGGATTGGATGACCATCTTCTGGCTCGTCTTCAAGCCATCCAGCATTGCCTTCGTTTGGGAAGTACGGGTCGCCAGGAGGATGGAATCCAGCCATGATATTTGCGCAAGAAAAGGGTTACTACGTAAGTTAATTATAAGACGATCCTTACCATTTACTTCAATACTTGCATAGTTCATACCAGTTATATGAAATCAAAACAGGACAGACCTTCGAATAAGTAACCCTAACTCCAAATCCACAACCAAACAAGGAACATGAAGTAAAGCAAAGACCAAAAATTCTAAGTCTATGACACCTTAATCTCATATAACCCTAGTGTATCCACTTTGCAACTATTGACCTACTAGCAAAGACCCTTTTAGTTCTCAGATAAGTAATTATAGTAACACAAAATACTCCAATAGTATTTTAAGTTCATGTTTTGTTCTAATGTTATCATTGTAGTAGTGTTGGTAAGTTTTTAGACTTCTTGCCATATCACAACCATTCTCGGGCATATGCTAATCACTTCTCGGACCAACATAGTTAATCAGGCTATGTCACTCCAAGAACTGACCATACATCCCCAAGCCTACTTGTGATATTCAACAATCGTAATACTTTTGTTCTATCCTAGTGACACTGATTTTAGTATGAATGCAGGTATGTATACTTAGTTAAATATTTTATTATTTAAAAGTATAAACTCTTGGTCAGAGTATTTTAATACCATTGTGTTTATAGTTTGTACATCTTTTACGGGTTGATATACTCAATTCACTATAAACAATGCTCTGATACCAATCTGTCACACCCCTAAACTGGAACGACGGAAACGTTCGGGGGTGGTGGACGTCATGTACAGTACCACAACACAGAATAATAGTAAACAAGCAAACAACATCATCCATTGCATTAATAATGTATTTTAATACAAGTGTTCTGTATAGTTTATAAGACACCAAAAATATGAGTCAAAATAAAAGATGAGTCTTCAATGTGCTCAATCGTCTCAAAAGCTAGCATCGGTACTTGTCTACTGATGACCTGAGAATACAAGTTATTTTGAAAGAGTTTATTAGCTTTAAAGCTGGTGAGTTCATATGCATTTTAGTGTCATTGTTTGTATCAAAATGTTTGTAACAGTGTTTGAAGTAAGAGTTCGTAAAAGTTTTTAGATGTTTGAAAATGTTTGTAAATGTTTGTATCTCCTAGAAAATCCTATATTTTCTACTAAAAGTAGCCTTCTACCAAGGCCCGACTGTTTTGTCTGTTCGTTTCTAGTAAAAGTGTGTAATTTTCCCAAGTGTAACTCTCATTAATAACTTATAGTTTATACATTATTGTTTATGTGAAAAGATCACAAAGTGAATGCAATAGGAAAATAATATAGTACTGTAGTGTTGTATTAAAGTAACTACTGTTGTACTAACTACCTTAAAACCGATTATTTATCAAGGTATAATGTGATTTGATTGTAGCATACTATCGACTATAAACACGACGATGAAAGACGTCGGAAGTAATGACATTTGGCACCCGGAGACCTGCAGGCCCCTCTGTAGCTAGCAGCAAGGTGTAAGATAGTCAATCCAGTATAGATCTATACGCAAATTCACGCTCTCCCTCTAGGAGATTCTGGATACAAATCGAGCCATGGCAGTAATGGCATGCCCCGAAACAGTGGTTCACATTAATGTTATAGTATGAATGTATTTTATTTACTAGTGTAGTGTATGTATTGTTTCTCGTTATAGTATTCTCTAATTGTTTCTCATCATAGTAAGTTTGTATAGTTTCTCATAATAGTAAGTTGTCTTAGTTTCTCATCATAGTATAGTTGTATATTTTCTCATAATAGTATGTTCTCTTGGTTTCTCATCATAGTATAGTTGTATAGTTTCTCATAATAGTAAGTTATCTTAGTTTCTCATCATAGTATAGTTGTATAGCTTCTCATAATAGTAAGTATTGACTCATGAATGAACTGACTCTTTGTATGCTTCATTGAACTAGAATAATGAGTAGTATCTCCTTAAACTATACCTATTATAGTTTACTAGTAGAATTGTTTGTATGACCAAATGTATTGAACTGAGCTAAAAGCCTTTATATATATATATATATATATATATATATATATATATATATATATATATATATATATATAGTATATAACTAAGGATCCAATGACACTCAGACAAACAACAGGGTACTCTAAGTCCACAACCAAACAAGGAACAGGAAGTAAAGTGAGTTGTCAGTCCTAAGTCCTTCAAACCTTACTTATATAACTATATATGTATTAGACATGATTTTGACAATATATAAGTTTGAAAGCTGTAAAAGACAAGGTTTGAAGTATAAAAGTGTGTTTAGTAAAGAGTTTAACATGTAGAAGAATTTGCTAAACAGTTTGAAGTAATTTGATTGATAAAACAGTTAAAAGCATAGAAATCCATTTGTTTGATAGTTATTAATCACATGTGATTGATATAATAACTATAATGTTTTACCTTGTATTCCCCCCATAAAAGCATTTAAAATCATTTAAAAGGTTGATTAAGGGGTATGAACTCACCTATAGTGAGTAGATTGGATGAATAAGTGGTATAGGATGCTAGGTGTGAAGTGAAGACTTGAGCACACACAAATATCCTAGTTAGCACAAAATGACACATATATGCATCTAATTAGTGATAAAACAACTAATTTAGAAATTATAGACACCCTAGAACATGGAAAACACTTTGATTCAAGTGTTATAAGTACAAAAGGGTTGCATCTAAGGGTGTAGGGTGTACCTTGGAGTTTACGGCCCAAGAGTAAACTCCCCATGAGTTTACGGCCAAGGTTTTGCGGCCCTAATGAGTTTACGGTCGTAAGCGCATGGTAAGTTGTACCATTATGATGTTTAAGGTCCTTTACTCACTTTGGAGGTGTTCTAAACCTAGTTCTAATGCTAAGGAAGGAGATTAGGGCTCATTTGCACCCAACATTAGAGTTTACGGCCAAGGGAGATTGACTTGGCCATAAAAACCCTTTGTTCTTGAGTTCTTGGTGCTTTCAAGGTGTAATCTAAGTGATTTAGTCATATAACAAGCTAGGGTAAGAGTACTTACAATATATAAGCTTGTAGGGTGTTTTAAGTCCAAGAACACTAGTGTGTGTTCTTTGTGTTCTTGGTGAAATGAAGAACACTTGAAGATCTATGAAAATGAAAGGATTTCATGGATGAAATCCTGAGTGAATCAAGGAGAAGTGATGTATAACACAAATATGAGGTGATTTACTTACATTTTTGGAAGATTTGGAAGCAAAAGCCACAAGATCCTTGAGAGAGAATTCCGAGTTCTTGCGTTTGAAAGAGTAGAAATGAAGAAAAATGACTAAGGGCCATATATATACCAATGGGTTTATGGCCACCTTGAGTTTACGGCCGTAAACTCAAAGGTTTTGGCCATAAACTCCTCTTTTGAGGGCTTATGGCTTGCTTGGTAGTTTACAAGTTCAACTGACACTCCTTTCACTTATTCCTTTGATGTATTTAAGCTCAGAATGCTCAAACGGACTCCAAAAGTGCTAAAAGTTAGCAGAAGCAAGTTTGACTTTGATTGAAATTTAGGGTTTGTACAAGATAGAAATTTCGGGTTGTCACAACTGCTACTCCCAAGGAAATTGTTACATACGAGACTCATGAGAGAGATGATACGAAGGTTCATTGCATCATGCTCGCAACAATGACTGTTGAACTCCAATAGTTATACGAGGACTACTATCCATACGAGATGCACCGAGATTTGATGGAAAGGTACCATCAAAGTGCTAGGTAGGAAAGGTACGAGATCATCGTTGCGATGATCACTACTAAAATGAAGGATGGAGAGTCCATCACGGGCCACTTGCAGAAAATGAAAAGATATGTGGACCACTTGCTGAAGTTGAATGTCAACTTCGATGAGGAGCTGGCAATAGATATCATTATACACTCCCTGCCTCCCTGTTATGATCAATTTTGTATGACTTATCATATGAACAAGGAGGGGGTCACTATAAGCAAGCTTCAAGGCCTGCTAAGGACTACTGAGAGTAGTCAAAAAGGAAAATCTGTTGCATCTACTCCTACTACTGTTGCCCCTGTCTTGGCTATTGGGCAAGGAAAAGAAAAGAGGAAGGCTCCTTCTAAGAGCCATCAGGGAAAGCCCCATGATGGTAACTCTTCTAGTGGAACCAAATTTGGTCCTGCTGCTCCCTCTTCCAATCCGAAGGATGCAGAGTGCTTCTACTGCCACGAAAAAGGGCATTGGAAACGAAGCTTCCCGAAGTATATGAAAGATATCAAGGATGGGGAGATAAAGCCCACCTTCGCAGGTATTTATACTATTCAATCTAATAACTCATCACATGATCTGTCTTGGGTCCTCAATACAGGATGTGGTTTTCACATTTGTTTTGATTTGCAGGGTCTAGGAAGATGTAGGATGTGGAGCATGGGAAGATAAACTTGATCCTGGGGAATATGAAAGCGTCGCCTGTCACCAAGATTGGAGTTTACTCTTTCGTGCTTAGTAGTGGGTTAGGTTTAGATTTGAATAATTGTTTCTACTCGTTAGAAATGACACGAAACATTATTTTTTCATGGTTTGTATAAACAAGGTTTTAGATTTTCGTTTAATAGTGAAAATGGTTCTAATAATGCTTTCTTTAATGGTACTTTCTATTTTGAAGTATTGCCTTGTGATGAAATATATGAAACTGTGATGGTTGTAGGCAACCTGGGAAATGATGTGTTGTATATTGATTCTTCCAATGGTTTGGACAAAGCATGCTTGTGGCATTGTCGTCTTGGACATGTCAACAAGAAGCACATAGCCCAACTCCAAAAGGATGGAGTGTTGGAGTCATTCGACCTTAGGGACAATGACACGTTTGAGTCTTGTTTTCATGGAAAGATGACCAAGTCACCCTTCATTGGTACTTGTGAAAGGGGTGACGGTTTATTGGATCTCATACATACCGATGTATGTGGGCCCTTTAGATTCATCACAAGGGATGCAGACCACTTCTATATGACTTTTACCAATTATTATAACAGATATGGGTATATCTACTTAATCTAGCACAAGTTGGAAACCTTTGAAAAGTTCAAAGAGTTTAAACAAGAACTGGAGAATCAGCTAGGCAGGAAGATAAAGATGCTCTGATGCAATCGAGGTGGTGAGTATCTTAGTATCGAGTTCCACGACTACCTCAAGGAATGCGGAATTGTTTCGCACTTGACGCCACCTAGGACACCGCAGTTGAATGATTTGGCTGAGAGGCGCAATCAAACCTTGTTAGGCATGGTCCATTCCATGTTGAGGCGAGCTTCGTTACCTATCTCATTCTGAGGGTACGCCTTAGAGACTACCGCTCATAACCTTAATCTAGTCTCGACTAAGAAGGTTGCCAAAACACCTCACGAGAGGTAGACAAGTAAAGCTCCCTTGTTGTCACATGTTAAGGTTTGGGGTTGCGAGGCTTTCGTAAGACGAGAGACTCATGACAAGCTCGAACCTCGTATTGAGCGGTGTATTTTCATCGACTGTCCACAGAAGTCCTTTGGATATCTCTTCTATAGACTGAGTGACAATGTTGTCTTCGTTGCATGGAGAGGGGTTTTTTGAGAGAGAGAACTCATATGCCAAGAGGATACTGGGAGGCAAATTGATCTTGAAGAGATTCAAGAATCAAGCGGTGAAGGAACCTCTAACACTAGCAATCAACCCGGGGAGGACCTGTTGAACTGATTGACGAGTCCTTACCTCTTAGACGTTCTAGTAGAGTTAGTGTTCCACCTGTGTTGTATGGTTTCAATATAAAAAGTTAAGGTGATACGTTTATTAGTGATAACACACTAATAAATTTGGATGAACCTAACACCTACAAGGAAGCCATGGTAGGCCCAGAGTCTGGAAAATGGAAAAAGGCTATAGAGATGCGAGATTCAGTCCATGTATGACAATCAAGTTTGGAACTTAGTTAACAATGTACCAAGTCGTAAGATGCTCGGGTGCAAATGGATCTTCAAGAAGAAGATCGGCATGGATGGGAAAGTACACACGTATAAGGTGAGATTGGTTGCGAAGGGCTTTACTCAAACTCTTGGAGTTGACTATGATGAGACCTTCTCACCAGTAGCGAAGATTAAATCTATAACGGTTATGCTAGCCATAGTTGCGTTTCATGACTATGAAATATGGCAAATGGATGTCAAAACCGCTTTCCTTAATGGAAAGTTGGCTAAAGATGTTTACATGAGTCAACCAGAGGATTTTTTCAATGCATATCACCCTAATAGATTGTCTAAGCTTGATCAATCCATATATGAATTGAAACAAGCATCTCACAGATGGAATCTTTTTTTCGATGAGAAAGTCAAAGAGTTTGGTTTCTCGAGAAGTGATAATGAGTCATGCGTATATGTCAAAGCTAGTGGGAGTATATTTAGCTTTCTTGTATTGTATGTGGATGACATACTGCTCATAGAAAACGACGTTCCAACCATGCAGGAGGTTAAATACTGGCTTGGAAGTACTTCGCTATGAAGGATCTCGGAGAAGCTGCTTATATTCTTGGGATAAGGATATCAAGAAATATGAGCAAAAGACTAATAGGACTTAGTCAAAGTACTTACTTAGATAAAGTATTAAAACATTTTAGCATGGAGAATTCCAAGAAATGGGAGTTACCAATCTAAAGCAATGCCAAGTTGAGTAAGACTCAAAGCCCGAGTACCGAAGCCGAGATAGCAGAGATGAGTCGAGTAACTTATGCTTCCTTAGTTGGCTCAATCATGTATGCTATGATGTGTAGTCGCCCTGATGTGGCCTTCGCTTTGAGCATGGTCAGCAGATATCATGGGAACCCTGGTAGGGCACATTGGACCATAGTAAAGAACATTCTCAAGTACCTACGAAGGACTGAGGAATGGTTCCTTATCCTCGGTGGGAGCGATGACTTAAGAGTGCGAGGGTATAGTGACGCCAGTTTTCAGACCGACCAGGATAATTTTCCACTCACACTCAAGCTGGGTGTTTACCCCGAACGGAGGAGCAGTGACTTGAAAAGTTCCAAGAAGGAGACCATAGTTGATTCAACGTGCGAATATGAGTACATAGCAGTAAGTGAAGCGTCAAAGGAGGCAATATGGCTAAAGAACTTCATCGAAGACCTTGGAGTTGTACCTACCATAAAGGAGCCTTTGGAGATTTTATGTGATAACGAAGGTGTGGTTGCCTTAACCAAGGAACCAAGGGATCATGGCAGATCCAGACATATCGACAGAAAATATCCTTTCATTAGACATCAGGTAGAAGAGGGACTCCTCGTAGTGAAGAGGGTATCGTCATAGGATAACCCAACAGATCCCCTTACGAAGGGACTGAGTAGGGTTAAGCACTTTCTGCATGCTAGGAGTATTGGGCTAAAGGACAATATTAGTTTTAGTGATTAGATAGCTTTTAGAAACTTGTAATAGATGAATTATAATTAACATTTGATGATTAAATAAATGAGTATTATTTGTGAGTACTGTTACTATCTTATGTTAATTGTTTACTATTGTTTCATTTTGCATGTCTTGATTTCCTAAGTAATAAGATTATTTAAACTATTCACAATCGACCATACGTTAGAAGTAAGTCTAAAAGATAACTGTCATGAATTGGCTTGTAGCTGTCTAAAACATTTAGACATAGAAGAAGTTTGTTGTAATGTTCATGAGTGCTCCTGAAATAAGATTTGAGTATTGGATTAAACCCGCGCTTACATGAATCAATTCATGGAATTTAATCACGAGTGATTGTGAGACGATAATATCATATACTCTTTAAACCTAGATACATGAGTTGTTTTTTATGAGTTGGTTGTGCATTGATAATGTGTAAACACATCATTAACTTGATGTTATAAAACGCCTTGTTGTGTAGGATTTGATGAGTAAATAGTACAAGCATATAAGTCGAAGTTTATATGTTCCTTTTATCCTATGAGGTTAAAAGCGATATCGTGGGCCCCTCAATGATTTTGTTTTGACTTATGTGTCGGGCCCAGTCAAGACTGAATTGATGTGTTCAATTAAGTTCTATGTCAGACAAATCAGAGATCGAGAAACAAACTGTTGGACAATAAGTATGACTATGTTCCATGTAATTGTCCACATGATATCTTGAGAACGGAGGACTATACGATCCCTTATCTAAAGGACGTGTCAGAGTTCGACAGTGGCTTGTGAGAGCTACGATTGCTAATCGGATTTTGAAGTCATATTTTCATTTATAGTTTTTAGACTTATCCAAGTGGGAGTCTGTTGGATTAGGTGTCTAAGCCCATAACTATACTTGGTATGTACTTGACCCGATTGTAGCATGGTCCTTTTGGGTTGCCTTCACCAAAGCAAATTGACTGGATGAATAATGGAGAAAGAGGACAAATGTGATTTATTAATATATTATGTGAATAATATATTAAAAGAGAAATTATATTATTTAATTAATATTGGTCAAGAATTAATTTAGAATTAATTTTGTGGTCAAAAGAGGTTAATTGAATTAAGGGGATTGATATTGTAATATAAGATAATTGCAAAATGGGCTGAGGATCTCTTGGATAAGAGGTGGATGAAATCTTATGGAAGCCCATAAGGGTTTCGTCCAAGGCTAGGTATTCTAGAAGATTTCTTTAGGTTGCTTATGGCCTAAGCAACGAGATTAGGTATTTGACTGAAACCCTAATTCCTTACCTATATAAGGACCCCATTGGCATCTGATTTTCAGCTACATTGAACCCTAAGGATCTTTAGAGCCGAAATTAGCCTTCCTCCCCTCTCTCTAATATTCTCCAATTGCTTTTGGTGTTTGTGATCTATTAGAGGCATCACATTTGAGGTTCTAAGTTCTCAAAGGTTCAAGGTTATCAATATATAATTGAAAGGTATGTTTCTAACTTGCTTTTAGTCATAGTATTCGATTTTGTATGCTAGATTTAGGGTTTACAAGCTTTGGATAATTATTGCATGTACAATTAGAAAAATCTAGATCTAAAGCTTTAGGTTTTGCATGTGCACCATATGATTGTTGTTTTGCTCAAAATCCATCAACTTATTGGAACATTCTAAAGTGATGGCGAGAACTAGAGGAATATTCCTCATCTGCAACGTATTTGAAAGGATGCTATGTTTAAGTTATTTCACATATGCTAAACTTGCAAATAAATTGAGATGTTTCTCAATCGGGTGTGTCCTCGTTATAAATGACGACAAAGTTACTAATGGGTTTTGGTCATAAGACATCCTATGTGCTCATACAAACCCAAATGCTTGGATCTAGGTTTCTCTATTGTACATGCAAGTTATCCACGACTATAAACCCTAATTCTAGCATCCAAGTAATCATGTTAACATAAGAATGGGTTTAAAATGATACCTTGATTGTTATGTAGCAATAACAATCCCAAATCTCCTTGTATTGACTTTAAAAAGCTTAGAGTCACAAATGTCACTCCTCTAATGGTTCACAAACACCATAAGCAAGAGGATGAAGAGGAGAGAGGATGGAGGTTGCCCAAAACGTGTTCTAACCCTAGAATAATGATTGTCCGCGTTTTTGGGTCATAAGGGTCTTATATATAGTTAGGCAATTAGGGCTATCTAACAAGGAAACCCTAATTTGGATGCTTAAGCCCTAAGCAACCCATAGACTCCTTTAATTAGGGCCTTGGACGATTTCCTTATGGGCTTCCCCATCGAATTCGTCCACCCCTTGATACAAGGCAATCCATGGCCCAAATTGCAATTATCTTATAATTAAAATTCCGGTCCCTTAAGTTTAATTAATCTCTTTTAGTCACAAAACTAATTACCAATTAATTCTTGACTAATATTAATTAAACAATATGATTTCTCCTTTAATATATTATTCTCATAATATATTAATAAATCATATTTAATCCTTTCTCTCCATAATTCATCCTATCAAGTTGCTTTGGTGAAGGCAACCCAAAAGGACCATGCACCATTGGATCAAGTACATACCAAAATAGTTATGGACTTAGACACTAATCCAACAGTCTCCCACTTGGATAAGTCTAATAACTATTATGCGTATGACTTCAGATCCTGATCTGCAATCATAGCTTTCCAAAGCCGCTGTCAAATCTGATCCTATCAGATACGCGTGTCCTTTAGATAAGGGATCGTATATTCCTCCATTCTATATATCGTATGATATATGATTTCAAATCATTCTCTTTGTACTATATCTCAATTCCCGATTTATGAAGACTGACTAATTGAACAAATCAAATTAGCCTTAGCCCGGCCGAGCATTTACATTTGTCATCATTAAATCATCGAGGGGCCCAAACATATTGCTTTTATCCTACTTTGGATAAAAGGAACGGATAAACTTTGATACAATGCTTGCTTGCACTCACTCACCAAATTACACACAACAATATGTTTTATAGCACCAAGTTACTAGTGCGTTTACATATTATCAATGTGCAACCGATTTGCAAGATACAACTCACACATCTCGGTTTCAAGAATATAAGATGTTATCGTCTCACCAATCACTCGTGATACAATTCATGGAGTGATCCAAGTGAGCATGGGTTTAATCCAATGCTCAAATCATATTCATAAGCACTCATGAACGTTGCAGCAAACATTTGCTTATGTCTAATACTCTTTTAGACAATCCACACACCAATTCACGACAGTCTTCATTCATATCTACTTCCAACATATGAACGACTGTGGTCCGTTCGAATAATTCGATTATTCTTAATAAATTCAATTATTCTGGAAGTCAAAACACGCAAATGTGAAACACAAGAATAATACTAATCCCATATGGCCTCAAACCTTTGAGTATAAATAAAACTCCTTTTATTTATCACCATATTGATTACTCATTATTTGCCGTTTCGGGTAATCAACTTCTTACTTGAATTATTACACTTGTCCCATGCTCCTAGCATGCACACAATGTTTACCTATGGTTCTTACTTTGTGAAATAGATCAAATTGAACACATTTCCAATCATTCTCATTTCACAACTCCAAATCCTTTTTCATAAGTGTAAGAATTTCAAATTCTTGCCACTTATAGAATATGTTAGATTCTAACATTTTATGCAATGATCCTTTCGTAATGTCACTGCACCAAAGTCACAAAGACTATTGCCAATGATATTACAAAGTTCTCTATTGGAGATTGTTACAAGACAATTCCTTAGATATGATGTCTCTCACTCAAAGTACATTCCTTTGAACATCCTTTGCATAAAAGTTTCTAATCTAGTCATAGATTTTCAATATCCAATTCTCAATATCGACACGTTTCCATATTTTCCATATGACAATTCATTCTTAATAGAATCTTTTCTACGTCGATATGGTCCATCCAATACCATGCTTCCAACTACACACAAGCGACCAATCCTCGTCAAACTTTGGATTGTCCTTTGATAGTTGTTTAATTATTTTAGTCAAAACCAATTCTAGTCCCTTTTCCCTCAAAATGCGCTCGACATTTGGAAAATTTTAGAATGTTCAACCATTAAAGCATTTGCAATCGATCCTATACCCGAAGCGTACGGGACACGACGCATAATGTTTTATTTGCTATGTTCTCAAAATTCAAATTATGAAGAGGAATGCCGTAATCATAATCGAAATTTTAAGAACACACTATGTAACATTGACTAAATTTATTAACTTTCCACAACCTAAGCCTTTAGAATTGAAATGAAGCATAATATTCTCTCCCTTAATTATAGTAAAACAACTATTCCATCCTTACAACTTTGCAAAGAATGACTCTTGTTTTCTATAATTAATATTGCCAACTTGCAATACGTACCTTAATAATCATACAATCATAAAATTTATGCTCCCACGATCATGATGATTATTATAAAACATAACACCTACGCTCCCACTAGCTTTGACATGTATTCAGAAACAACTTAACTTTCAGAAAAACAATGCTTATTGAATTTCTTAAGTTCATGTTTCTAATACTTAGTGCTTTGATAATCTTTTATCAAGGCTTCTTGAGCTTATACACCTTTGCCTTAGATAGTTCATATGTGTGTGTAAACAATTGTCAAACCTCACAATTCAAATTATGGAAAGGGATATCGTAACCATGATCGAATTTGAGAATGCAATTTTACAATCACTATCTTCTTAAAATCTTTCTTAGTGAAAGCATTTCCTCACAATCATTTTCATGAAGGAGGAAATCTTATGACACTTAGATTTAAACGGTGTATGTGTTCCTATCCATGTGAATTTGTTAAAACCAAAGTTTACGACAAATTCAAATGGACCGAACTTTCTTAATCTTGATTTCTTGCCTCATGGTAGCACAGCTGCCCACCATGTCTTCCAAGTAGTTAAGCAACTCACCTTTACCTATCAATGTACTTTTCATTGATCAAGGTCCTTGCCTTTTATGCATTCAAATGAGAACTCATAGGACTCACATGCATAATTAACTCGATTGGATTGGCATAGAAACAAAATAATGTCAACACGATAGGTTGTAAACCTTGACTTGTGTGCTAGTGATGATCGATAAGGTTCATTGATTTGTTCTTGAATCCTTTCAAGACCATTAAGACTCCCACTGACTCCTTGACATATACGATTCTCTTGTTAATAACCATTTCTTAACAAACAAATATTCAAGAGTTAGTGTAGCTTTTATCAAAAACACTTCATAAATTGGTTCTAGTTAGTCTTTGTCTTATCCAAGACATCACAACTTTCCACATTTGATGAATGTTACAAACCTTCTTAGTACTTTTCACTCAATGTCACAATCTTAACTTTTAAGACTTGATTTTGGAACGAAGTATGATTGACTTCTTGATTTAACCATTTCTTCAATTCTTGATTCCTCTTCTTAGACATACAATTGTACTAAGACTCAATTAGAGGATCAATTGAGATATGGTACTTAATCATTAAGACCTATCATAAAGCATAAAAGGTACTCTCCCTTCTTCTTAGAATAGAGAAACTTTTATCTTTCTGCCTACTTGATTCTTCTTATTCGTCCTGCTATTGATTTAACTTTTTCAATCAATTCATAATTACACTTAATCTTGTAAGTATAATCATATTTACTAAACCTTTAGTAAATCATGACGAATATCATTCTTACTCTTATGGTGGACTTGATTAACACGCAACTTTGTGTGCTCGATCTCCTAGTCCTTCACTTGACACTTTGTCAATGAATTTGTCTAATTTCCAAATATGAAATTTCTCATTCATCGTGCAACCAAGTTGCGTGATTCCAAATTTCTGTCCAATTGAAACTTGGGCGATGAGAAACTCTCCCTATTTGGTAAATTCTTGACTTTCCATAAATTAATAATAGAAACATTCAAACATCAATTTTTCATATACGCCATTGCAAGGATAAATAAATAATATAAAATCAAAATTTATTTTATTGCGGAAATTTTTTTTTGTCCTTACAATGCAATTCATTGAAAAACTATGCTAATACATTTTTCTTAGCAATCTAATTCTAACTCTAAGTAGTAGCTCAAGAATCTAATCTTTGAGAAATGCGATCGAAATCCATTCCTTCACGGTTAGATTCTGCTCACTTCTTCCCTTAAGTTTCCTTTCTTTTCTTCGATCCTACAAAACATCAATTGCAATCTTATCACATTATGTATCAAGAATCTAGAATAGAAGCTTAAAAGAGTTAGTTAATGGATTTTACCTATATTAGAGCCATACGTTTCGACTCTCCCATCTCTTAGATCTCTTAGGTAAATGGGTAAGCTTCGTCTTCAATGCCCTTTCTCTTGGCAATAAAAGCAAATTGACTCTTTTGGAACATGACATGGAACTACTTCAGACATTGCCTTTCTCTTATGATCAAACTTTTCGATCATAGCATCTTTTTCGTTGCCATTGTCCATATCCATAGAGGTCTTGAAGGTAGATTCACCAATCAACTTTGCTTTTCTATTGCGCCAAACCATTGATGATTCAGCGGCAATAAGCATATAGGTGAGATCTATAAGGGTCACGTTGCAGTTCATCATATAGTACTTTCTTACGAACTCAATGTATGAGTTAGGAAGTGACTGAAGAACTCAATCAACAGCCATCTCCTCACAGAAAACGGATCCCATTATTCTTAACCTATCAATGTGTGACTTCATCCCTAGGACATGTGCACACACCGACTTTCCTTCTTTATGTTTACTTGCTAAAAGGGCTTGAGTGATCTTGAACTTTTCAAGCCTTCGAACTTGGGGGTTAGGGAGAATAATTGGAGGAGGCGGAGGAAGTGAAGCATGATTTCTTGTTCCTCGATCAAATCGTGGAATACCATCTTCATGTGGAATGCTTGTTCCACGGGATTTGGGAAGACCATAGTTGTCGAACTTTGACATCTACAAAATGGGAGAAAACGAATTCAAGTTAGTTGATTAATTGAGTCCTTAGTAAATCACCCAAATGAGATACTAAGGCTAGGACCCAACACAATATTCTACAACTCGGGAGAGGGATGCCGTAACCCAAATTGCAGAACATTTGAAGGTAAGTGAATGACGATTCACTAATTTCCACCATGAAAAACGAAAAATAATTTAAGTTTTAAATCTATGAAAACTCCTAGATCCTCTGAGATTCATTGAATCAATTCAATGGCATGTTTAAATCTCGATATGCCCCTCTTGTTTGTGACTGGGATGCCGAGGATCATAAAACGGGTGTGAATAACCATGCAAACTTACATGGTGCCCTCACATGTTACAGTCACCTATTCGATGTGTCGGTAAACCACACATGCTCCACCGAACTATGACAAACACTGAGTCACCCTTTGCTACCTTTGCTTAGAACCATTTAGTGTGCCGGTAAACCACACACGCTCCACTAACGTCTTCGCAAGGGTACAAAGTGTAATTTCATGGAATTGCATCAATTCACTTTGACTAAGTAACTAAGATTGGGAATTTGAAAAACATTTAGTTACTTTAGTAATTCATTATACTTATAATGGAAGGTTTCGTCCTATCCTACCCGTTCGGCTAACGACCCTCCACTAGTCAAGAGTGCGGTGGGTAAGAGTGGATACCCATTCAATCGCCATTTTATAGGCAATTTCCTTAAACACCCCTTATAGTCCAGCTTCGTGAATGAGGCCTACTAACGGTAAGACTGACTTTTACTCATACATATACAATGTTAGACTTTTAATGTTATATATATAGTATAGGGTGTATTTTACACTTTTAAAATATTAGGTGGTCAAATTTAACAATTATACTTTTAATTTAGTTAAATTATAAACCAAAAACTTTTATGGATTTAGTAAACCTCTTTTAATTATACACCTTAATTAATTAAAAAAACCATAAGGGTGTGATTTGTACTTTTTCAAAACAATACTAGGGTTTTAGAATTTAACATTCCTAATTAAACTTTTAATCAACTTTTAAATTCCAAAACTTGAGGGCAAGTTTTGAAACCTTTTTCAAAACATTAGGGTTTTAACTATTTAAATTTCAACACAACAAAACTTTTGGGTTCAAATTTAAACTATAAAACCTAAAGGGGAAAATATGAAACTTTTCATAACAACAAGGATCAAATAACAAATAATCTAAATTAACAATTAATCACATAATTATCCATATTTGATTCATTTAATGATTTCTTGCAAAACAATTTATCAATTTAGTCAAAATAATTAATCAATTATCACATAAGGAAACAAATATTTTATTAATTGATAAATATCTTCAATTAGATCAAGAATATAGTCAAATATATCATAAAATCGGATTATTATTGATCTAATATGATAAGGCAACTATCCTTATGCAAAAACAGCAAGAAATCCCGGTTTTCCCTCCATCTGACCAGCCGACTCGCCGAGTCAGGCATGGACTCGTCGAGTCACCTTGGACTCGGCGAGTTCATCTATGGACTCGGCGAGTCCAGACTCTAGAACCACAAAAATCGAATTTTTTAATCACATAATGCATCAATACAATAGAAACCAGTCTAGCCTCTTATACCACTTATGGGTTTTGGTCATAAGACATCCTATGTGCTCATACAAACCCTAATGCTTAGATCTAGGTTTCTCTATTGTACATGCAAGTTATCCAAGACTATAAACCCTAATTCTAGCATACAAGTAATCACATTAACATAAGAATGGGTTTAAGATGATACCTTGATTGTTATGTAGCAATAACAATCCCAAATCTCCTTGTATTGACTTTAGAAAGCTTAGAATCACAAATGTCACTCTTCTAATGGTTCACAAACACCATAAGCAAGAGGATGAAGAGGAGAGAAGATGGAGGCTGCCCAAAACGTGTTCTAACCCTAGAATAATGATTGTCCACGTTTTTGGGTCATAAGGGTCTTATATATAGTTAGGCAATTAGGGTTATCTAACAAGTAAACCCTAATTTGGATGCTTAAGCCCTAAGCAACCCATGGACTCCTTTAATTAGGGCCTTGGACGATTTCCTTATGGGCTTCCCCATAGAATTCGTCCACCCCTTGATACAAGGCAATCCATGGCCCAAATTGCAATTATCTTATAATTACAATTACAGTCCCTTAAGTTTAATTAATCTCTTTTAGTCACAAAACTAATTACCAATTAATTCTTGACTAATATTAATTAAACAATATGATTTCTCATTTAATATATTATTCTCATAATATATTAATAAATCATATTTAATCCTTTCTCTCCATAATTCACCCTATCAAGTTGCTTTGGTGAAAGCAACCCAAAAGGACCATGCACCATCGGGTCAAGTACATACCAAAATAGTTATGGACTTAGACACTAATCCAACAGTTACATGGATAGTGCTTCCATGTAGATTTTAATTACAGTTACACATCGAGTTAGAATACATGGTGGTTTGGAGAACCACATACAAAGAGGCTTAATGTATCGTTCATTATGACTATAAGTAATCCCATTACGAAAGTATTGGTATCTAAGTCATATTTAAGCATATAATCATTCTCATTAGTTTTCTTTATATACGAGTTATATATATGTGTATATATATATATATATATATATATATATATATATATATATATATATATATATATATATAACTGAAATTTTTTGTATTCACAAAGTTTATACAAATCAAGTTTGTCAACTGTACTTAACAAAGATACTTCATTAGCTAATGCATGAAAGTCAAATTGGTGATATAGGGCCTTGTTGATATTGTTGGATTAGGTGTCTAAGCCTATAACTATAATTGGTATGTACTTGAATTGATAGTAGCACAGTACTTTTGGGTTGCCCTCAAACCTAGCAACTTGACAAGGAAATTATGAGAGGAGAGAAGTTGATTTATTATAAGATTAATAAATTAATATAAATGATTTATTAATATGTTAAAAGGTTAATATATTAATTAAAAATCATAATGTTTAATTAAAAGTTAGCCAGAAATTAATTAGAATTGATTTTGGGGTTAATTGTATTAATTATAAAGTGCAAGGACTAGTTTGCAGTTATCAAATAGTTGATTGGAAGGTTCCAGAACCTCCTTGGAAGGGGGTGGATGAAATCTATAAGGGAAAACCTTATGATTTCGTCCAAGGGGCTTAGATAAGGCTTTTGGATAAGCTTAGGCCCTAAGCAAAGGAACATTAGGGTTTTCCTTAAACCCTAGATACATCAGCTATATAAGGAGCCTCCTGGCTCCCAAAATTGGCACTCCTTCTTTTGAAGAAACCCTGGGCCGAAATTGCATATCCTAACCTCTCTCCTCACTAGTTTCCTTCTTGCTAGCTCTTGGGTGTAATTCCATTAGAGGCATTACAATTGTGATGCTAGGCTTCCAAGAAGATCAATATCAAAAGGATTACCAATTGTTTGCTATAACAATTGAAAGGTATGTAACTCTAAACCCTAATTTGTTATTTCCGAAAATAGCCTCTCTCCTTAGGGTTTTGGTTTTACAATTCAAAGTTATATGTTCAATAGTTAAAACATATATCCAAAGTAGGTTGCATGTGAACTTAGGAATTGTTTACTAGTTTATTTGTTTTACCTAAAACCCATCAGATATAAGTAGATATATTTGAATAAAATTTAGTATTTGGGTATTGGAACAGTACAAGCAACATATATTGTAATGAATTTATATATTGGATATGTGTCTTTCATTGAATAATTGTTGTGTTCTATATTATCATGTTTAAATCCTTGAATAACTAGGTTATTCTAAATGTCTATAGTCATTCATAGCTGTGGGAACATCTATGAGGTAAGAGTAATATGAGTGGATTGGTGGATTCTCATGGAGATGAGAATAACAAGAGTTGCTACCAACTTCGTAGGTACTTGATTAGGAGAATAAGTATTGGAATTGACCTACATCAAAATCACGTTATGGATTAGGGGTGGAAATGGGTCAACCTAGATTGGGTTTGGGTTCAACCCATTTATTAATTGGGTCAAAGATTTCAACCCAACCCAACTTATTGGGTTAATGGGTTGTCATCGGGTTGACCTATTTATGTTTTTTCCAACCCAACCTATTAAATAAATAGGTTGAACCTGGGTTACCTATTTAAAACTAAAAATGTAAACAAAAAATTACACCTAAATAAATTAGTTTAAAACCCAAATAAATATTCAGAGTAAGATAAAAGTACGATCACAATTCAAAAATACAAATAAATTTATCAAAAAAACATCATAAATGTTTAATATCAAGGTAACTCGATTTCCATTTTCACCAACTCCACTTTCACACCCATCTTGAATTTCATCCTCATCGTCTATCTTTTCCGTCATGGTGGCTCCACATAGCTCCTCAAGTTGTGCTTCCATTTTTACTATAGAAATAAATAAAATAAATTTAGCTTATCAGTTGCAGTAACACATAGTTTTATATAATAATGCAAAATTTATAAATAAAAGTTGGAATATACCTTCTCCATAGACCCAATCTCTTAGACATATAATAGCTTCAACATTAGAAGGCTTTAAAGAAATTCTATAAGCATCAAGGACCCTACCGCCCGTGCTGAAAGCTGATTCGGATGCAACCGTTGAGATTGGGATAGCTAAGATGTCCCTAGCCATCCGAGCAAGAGTTGGATATCGAACTTCATGTGTTTTCCAATAGTCCAAAATGTTTAGATTATCCACACGAGGCATGAGCTTCTCCTCTTAATAACATTCAAGTTTGGATTTGACAGCTTGAGAAGTCACCTTAGTTGAAAAGTTATCGAAATCCTATAATTTAACAAAAAAAATGTAGTTATGGACATTAAAAACATCAACCAAAAAATACAGCTATACAAAAAAAAAGCAGCAAAATAATACAGTTATATTCATGTAAAAAACACAACAATATACTTGTAAAAATCAATAGAAAACGCAGGTACATACTTGAAAAACACATCAATAAACCCAAAAGATAAAACAAAAATGCAACAATAAACTTGAAAAAAAAACGCATCAGATTTTAGTGAAGCAAAAATGCAACAATGTATACATATTAAGACATATTTTTTACTAAGTCAAATTTGTATAGTTTCACATCTTTATGTTATTTTACTAAGTCAAATTTGTGCGAAGTATAATGTTTAGACTTAGTATATTTTTTGTACACTCATGTTCCCTATATATAGGGACTGAGGATAGAAGTAGAGGATAACTTTCTCAAACGCAAATATCTTTTCTGCTTATTCTGTAATCAGTCTTCATCAATATAAGATCTGATTAATATTTACTCTTCGTGTTCTAACTTTTCAATCACTAAAATCATATTTACTTTCGTAAATCTCGATAACAATTCTCTTCAATTGGTATCAGAGCAGGATTCAAACTGCATCGATCTGATTTTCGTGTTAGAATCATTTGCTTTTTGAGTTGCAACTTTACTCAAAATTTTCCGTGCATTTTGGTTTTGAAAATCAAATTTGATCTTTAGATTTGAACTGATTCTGTCATTGAATTGTTTAGTCGAGTAATTGATCAGTGATTTCTGATCAATTCAATTGATCAATTCTCAATTTCATCAAGTTTTTCAAGCTTTCTGAAAATTTATGTGTTCATCAATGGCGAACTTCAACATGAATACAATGACTTCCTTCTCTCACTTGCTTGGTTCCTCAACCAAAATTCTGATGTTAATTCCAGAATACTATGATCAGTGGGCTGATAGAATGGAAGATTACTTAAATGGAATTGATGAAGAACTTTGGAATTGTATCAATGGAACAGTGCAAGCACCTGCTAATGTTCAACCAACTGGACCATCTACTACATCTGCTGAAGTTGCTGATCAACAAAAACGGTTGAAGAATAATGAAAAGAGGTGCATGAGGGAACTAAGAGGTGTTCTTCCTCCTGTGGTTTATAATTACATTCATAGTTGTAAAACAGCAAAGGAGATATGGAACACTCTAAAAGAGAAGTATCAAGGTAGCGAAAAGACGAAGATCAATTCTGTGAAGCAATGTCTAGTTGAACTGAAAGAATTCAGACAAAAGGATGCTGAAACTCTTGAATGTTTGCTTAGTCTCTAAAAGAGAATGTTTGCTTAGTCTGTACAATAGTCATAGCATCCTAGGAATAATGTTAGCATATTTACATACTCGCGCAGACAGCATGGCTGGTTTTCATCACCCTGGAGACCCCTACTTCCCTAATCAGGGAAACAACGGGTGGCTAGAGGAGGAGGAGGAGCCTGAGGAAGAGCCTGAAGAGGAACCTGAGGAGGACCTCGAAGAGGAATCTGACGGGGAACCGGAGGCAGAAGTCGAGGGCGAAAGATAAACCCACGGTACATTGGACCTTTCGAGATCGTCGCCCGAATAGGTCCAGTAGCATACAAACTACAACTACCCGCGGAGCTAAACGGTGTACACCCTGTGTTTCATGTCTCTAATCTGAAGAAGTGTCTATCAGATGAAACCCTTGTCATTCCTCTTGACGAAATCGAAATCAATGAGAATCTACTGTTCGTCGAAGAACCAATCGAAATCATGGACAGGGAAGTGAAGCGTACTAAGCAAAGTCGTATCCCGATCGTGAAGGTACGGTGGAACGTTCTAACACTCCTATGGTGTACATGCAACCCTATAAACCTTGGATCTATGTTTTCTCTATTATACATGTAAATAAGAATTTTCCAAGGATTTAATCCTAACTAGCATATTATGAAGTTCTTATACTACAAAGTACTAGTTAGATGACATACCTTTTGATGTAGCATGATGTCTTCAAGCTTTAAGAGCTTAGCCCCAATAGTGTGGAAGCCTCAAATGGAATCACAAATCACTAAAACACCTTGGAAGACTTTAGAGAATATGGATACTTGGTTCTCTCTAGTGAAATCGACTAGCCCTTCTTAGTGTACCCATACTAGTGCCAATTTCACCAACCAAGGACATCTTTATATAGTATGGGAACTAGGGTTAATCCCCTGACCTTTCATTTCATATGATCCATGGGTTAAACACTCCATGGACTATCCATGAAAGCTTAGCCCAACCTAAATGAACTTGGCCCATTCCATATATATAAGAGTCCATATTTAATTAGTTCATTTTGATCACTTAATTAATTCTAAATTAAGTCTTAATCAATACTAATTAAATAATATGATTCCATATTAATATATTAGAACTTATAATATATTAATATAAATCATAAATATACTATTCTCAAAAGACTATCCATATAAATTGTGTCGGTGAAGTGCAACCCAAATGGACCATGCCGACTCAAGTCAAGTACATACCAAATATAGTTATGGACTTAGACATTAATCCAACAGTCTCCTACATGGATAAGTCTAAAACTATTATTGAGTATGACTTCAAAACCTAACTGGCAATCGTAGCTCTTAAAGCCACTGTCGAACTCTGACCTTGTAAATGACTTGTCCATTAGATAAGGGATCATATATTCCTCCATTCTAGATATCATATGGACTGAGACATGGATTATAATCATTCTCTCTGTCCATTTGTTGTTTCCCGATTTCTGATTCATGATGACTGACTGATTGAACAAATCAAATCAGTCCTGGCTTGGCCAAGCACTCACATGTGTCATCATTAAATCATCGAGGGGCCCACATATATCGCTTTTATCCCAAAGGTAAAAGGAATGGATAAACTTCGACTCATATGGATTGTTCTACTACTTGTTGAATCATACACAAAGGCACGTTTTATAACACCGAGTTACCGAATGCGTTTTCGTGCAATCAATGTACAACCAACTCATAGTAACAACTCATATCTCTAGGTTTGAAGAATATAAGATATTATCGTCCCATGATCACTCGTGATAAAATCCATGAAGTGATTCAAATGAACGTGGGTTGAATCCAATACTCAGAACTTATGAGCACTCATGAGAGTTGTAGCACAACTTTGTCCACCAACTTGGACCTCTACAAGCCAACCCATGACAGTCTTGATTCATATCTACTTCCAACATATGACCGACTGTGGATGGTTTAAATAACTTAGTCATTCCGAAAGAATAACCTAGTTATTATGGAAGTCAAAACATGCAAAGTGAAACACAAGAATAAATGAATCAAATATGGTATCAAACCCTATGAATATAAATAATCACTTTTATTTATCACCATACTGATTACTCGTTATTCATTTTTTCGGTTTTATCAACTTTATACTTGAATTAAAAAACACTAGTTGTCCCATGCTCCAAGCATGTACACTATGTTTTTCTTAAACAATAGCTTTGTCATACACCAAGTATGCACTCTATGTTTGTCTATGATCCTTACTTTGTGAACTCGATCGATTGAACATAACTCCAATGATTCTCATTTCACAATCCTAATTCCTTACTGCAAATGCAAGAATTCCAAATTCATGCCATTTACTGAAATCTGTAAGATTCTAAACTTAAATGCATTGATCCTCTTGTAATGATTATGCACAAATTCACAAAGACTTGGAAACAATCATTACAGAGTATTCCAAAGGAGATCAACTCCTTGGAAACATCCTTCTTGCATTAAGTTTCCTAATCTTATAGATTGAATACATTCTAACTTTGAAACATTTCCATATTCCATTTTGACTACAACTTCTGAACAAGAGTTGCCTCTTTTCAGACTATGTCAATATGGTCCTTCCAATATTTAACACTATACTTCCAACTGTCCCTGAGCAACCAATCTTTGGTAAACCTTAGATTTTCCTCGACAATTGCTTAATTGTTTTAGTCATATCCAGTTCTAGACCTTTTCCCTTCTTAATGCCCCAAGCATCTGGAAAATTTTAGACATGATGAATATAACACATGTAATCGATCCTATACCCAAAGCATATGGGACACGATTCATGATGTCTCACATAAAGACTAAACCAGTCTTTTGCTATAATATTTTCATTTCTATTTGCCAAGTTCTCATAATTCAGATTATGAAAAGGGAAGTTGTAATCATAATCGAATTTTAGAACGCAAATAATGAAACCATATATAGAATTTCCTTACGTTGAGCCATTCCAACATGAAATTCATATATATTCTTGACTAAATACGATTAACACCTCAATCTAAGCTTTTAGATTTGAGATGAAGTATAATTTCCTCTCCCTTAATTATAGCAAAACAACTTTTTCCCAATTGAGACCTTTTGTTTTCTATAAGTAACATTGCTAACTTGCAACCTTTATCATAATTATCATGCTCCCACTAACATGATGATTAATAGCATAACACTTATGCTCCCACTAGCTTTGACATGTACCCAGAAATCAACTGGACTTCTAGAAATCAATACTTTATCGACTTTCTTACCAAAGTTTAGATTTCTGATACTAGATTGCCTTGATAAGACTTTATCAAAATCATACACCTCTCTTAGATAGCTCACAAGTGTGTCTAAACAATTTCAAAACTATGAAAAGGGATGCCGTAATCATAGTCTCAATTGATTAGACCTTTTTCCATTTCTCATAAGTCAATGTTAGTGTGCCGGTTAACCACGCACGCTCCACTAACGACTTTGAGAACTGCAAATATCACAATTGCTATCTACTTAAAATCTACTTAGTGAAAGAGTTTCCTTACCATCATTTTCATGAATCGAAGAGAAACCTTATGACACTTAGATTTTATGGTATATGTGTTCTTATCCACATGAATTTGTCAAACCATAATCACAAGACTAGGTTAGTGACAAATCCTAACTCATATGGATTGAACTTGTGTAATCTTTACTTCTTGCCACCTGGCAGCTCAAGGGCCTGTCATTGCTTCCAAGTAGTTATGCAAACAATTGAGAACATGTAGAACTCAAATGTATAGCCAACTTAACTGGAATGGGCACAGAAATGTCAACACAATAGGTTATAAACCTCTAGTTGTGTGCTAGTGATGAAATACTGGTTTTTTTGTTCTTGATTACTTCTTGAAACCCTTTCAGGATCTTTTAGACTCCTAATGTCTCCTTAACCTATAAGACTTTCTTGCCAAATATTCAAAAGATAGTGTGGATTCTAATCAAGACAGATGCTTAACACAATTAGCCTTAGTTGGTCTTTGTTTTATCCAAAACATCACAACTTACCAATTTCAAATGTACAAGAGTAGAAAACTTTTACTCTTACATTTGACAAGTGTTTTAAACCTTCTTTAAGACATGTCACTCAAGTTACAACCTTGGAGTATGACTCTAAGAATTGTTTTTTTGGAACGAAGTATGAATCATCTTCTTGATTTAACCACTTCAACATTTCATAGCTCCTCTTCTTAGCTATAAGAAGGCACTTAGAGGATGAATTGTGATAAGGTCTCTAAATCAGTAAGATGATCATAAAAACTGATACTAAAGTACTCTCCTATCTTTTTAGATTTGAGAAACTTTTATCCTTCTGCCTAATTTGATTCTTCTTATTCGCTCTGCCTTACATTGGAACCTTTTCCAATGTCTCAGAATGTACTTAGAGGATGAATTGTGATAAGGTCTCAAAATCATTAAGATGATCTTAAAACATGATACTAAATTACTCTCCTATCTTTTCAGATTTAAGAAACTTTTATCCTTCTGCCTAAGTTGATTCTTCTTATTCGTTCTGTCATACATTGAAAAATTTTCCAATGCTTCAGAATTATACTTAAGCTTGTAAGTATAGTAATATTTACTAAACCTTAGCAAATCATGACGAATAGTCTTATCCATCTTTTGTGGTGGACTTTGACAAGTGCACAAGAAAGTGTACTTGATCCCTTAGTCCTTCTCTTGACTCACACGTCCATGTGAACAAGCAGTTAGTCTTAATTTTCCAATGCTCGAAAGTTCTCATTCATCATACTATACAACTTGCATGATTCCAAGTTTCTATCCAACTGAAACTTGGGTGATGAGAATCTTTCCTTATTTGGTAAATTTAGACAATACCACAAATGAAAGAATCAAATTCATATTTCCAATATTGCTATCAATGGAATCATATAAGCAACATTTTTTTCCCAAATGCCATTGTAAGGATATTTTAAAATAAATAAAATTTAAAACTTTTCTTTTATTTTAAAACTTTGCGGAAAAACTAATCCTTACATTGCAAATGTATACGAAAACTTGTTGTCATCTATTCCTAAGCAATCTATCATAACTCTTAAGCACATGCTCAAAATTCTTATCACCGAACCATGCGATCGAAATCCATCTTCGCGATCAGAATCAGCATATACTTCCTTTATGTTTCTTTACTTTTCTTTGATTCTTAAAACATCAACATGTGACCCAGCCACATCATGTAATAAGAATCTCCAAGTAGGAACTTAATAGAGTTAGACAATGGACTTTACCTTAAATAAAGTCAAACTTATTGACTTTACCATCCTTAGGTAAGTTTGGTAGCTTCGTAACCAAAGCCCCTTCCTTTGGCAATAGAAATATATGTACCCTTAGGTAATAGTACATGGGACTATCTCAGACTTAGCCTTTCTCTTTACCATTTGGTCAACCCAAGTTGACTATGACCAATCCCTTTCATTGGGAAGAGAATGCATTTCTGGATTTCCTGTGTCACTATTGTCCCTATCCATAAAGTTTCAGGAAGTTGATCTCCTAATCAAATTTGCTTTACTAGTACACAAAATCATTTCTGATTTAGCAGCACCAAGCAAATAGATAAGATCATTAAGGGTCTTGTCATAGTCTATTTCGAAGGAGTCCCAAAGGAACTAACTATGTGACTTAGAAAGTGATTAAACCACTAACTTTCTCAAGACTTTGACACCCAACTCTCCCGGCTTGTCAGTATGTGACTTCATCGCCAAGATGTGATCACACCAAGACCTTGCCTTGCCAAAAGGGCTTGAGTGACCTTGAACTTGTGGGTTAGGGAGAATAACTGGAGGAGGTGGAGGAAGTGAAGTTCCAAGATATTTGGGAAGATCATAGATGTCTGAACTAGACATCTTTTGGGAGATATTCAAGATAGTTGATTTAAAGTCCTTAATATAACACCCAATATGAAATATTAAGGCTAGGAACCAACACAATATTTTATAACTTGGAAGAGGGATGCCGTAATCCAAGCTATAGAATATTTAAAGGTAGGTGAATGACGATTCACCAATTTCCACCACGAAAAACGAAATAAATTTATTAGGTTTTAATTGGATTTGAAACTCCTAGATCTTTGAGATTCATTGAACTTTTCAATGGCATGTTTCAATCTTGAGTGTGCCCTTCAGGTTTTGTGACTGGGATGCCGAGGATCACAAAACAACGTGTGAAGTAACCATGCAAATGACTTGGTACCCTTAAGTGTTTACCCATCAATCGATGTGCCGGTTAACCACACAAGCTCCATTGATACTATGATAAACATTAAGTTACCCTTTGCCTACCTTGTTAAATACGAGTTAGTGTGCCGGTTAACCACACACGCTCCACTAACCGACTTAAACAAAATGCAAAGTGTAATTTCATGGATTAGCACCTTATTCACATTTTTCCTAAGTAACTAAGATTAGGTATTTATAAAAGGTTTAGTTACTTAGTATTTAACATTAATACTTCTAATGAAGGGAGAATTATAGTCCTTTGTCCTACCCGTTCGGCTAACGACCCTCCACCGGTCAAGGAAGCGGTGGGTGAGAGTGGACACCCATTAAACTGTCATTTTATAGGCAGTAACCTTATACCCCCCTTATAGACCGGCTTCGTGAATGAGGCCTACTAATGGTAACACTGACTTGCTCTTATACATACATATATATATATATATATATATATATATATATATATATATATATATATATATATATATATATATATATATATATATATATATATATATATATTAACTTATAATATTATAAAGTATAAGGGTTGAATTTTAACTTTTAAAATTCTAAGGGCTAAACATGGAATTAAAGTATTCATAAGAGAAGACTTTTTCAAATTCCAAAACTTGAGGGCAAGTTTTGTAACTTTCAAAATTAATTAATTCCGTAACTTATGTGTTTAAAGTAGTTTTAATTAAAAAACTCTTCAAGTTTCATAACTTGAGGACAAGTTATGGAAGACTTTAAACTAATAAAAGAATTAAATTTTTTTTATTTTATAAGTTATGGAATTAATTAAGGTTACACATTTTATTACTTAATGAAGTGACTCTTGAACTTCCATAACTTGTGGACAAGTTATGGAGTCATAAAACCGTTCAATGAGACAAGACTCTTCATTTTTGTAACCATTGTCAACTTTTATTAGTCTTATGAAACTTAAATGTGACCTTTCACGTAACTTGAGGACAAGCTACACAAACACATTTTAGAATCAACTTTTAGATTAAAATGGATTGAAAACAACTATTCAATTAACTTATCTATTAATCTAAGCAACTTATATGAACAAGATAATTCAATCAAACTTTTCCATGTAATTAGCATAACACTTAAACTAATACAAAACATGAATCTATTGATAATTATCTTTGAAATTGGATTAGCATGAACATTACCACATCAAAAATAAGTTTATAAGTCCAAAAACATCTTAGGGTAATGTTCCTAGTCCAATTCCAACCAAAAAACTCAAAAATATGTTGTCTGGGGCTCCTACTCGTCGAGTGCATGAACCTACTCGACGAGTAGGATGATTTTACTCATGGACTCGGCGAGTTCATCAGTGGAATCAACGAGTCCAATGCCCGGAATGCCCGAAATTCGACTTTTTCAACATTTTTCAGCAACTTGCATCAAGTATAATTGAAAACAAGCCTAAGCTCTGATACCACTGTTGGGTTTTGAGCATTCTAACACTCCTATGGTGTACATGTAACCCTATAAACCTTGTATCTATGTTTTCTCTATTATACATGCAAATAAGAACTTTCCAAGGCTTTAATCCTAACTAGCATATTATGAAGTTCTTACACTACAAAGTACTAGTTAGATGACATACCTTTTGATGTAGCTTGATGTCTTCAAGCTTTAAGAGCTTAGCCCCAATAGTGTGGAAGCCTCAAATGGAATCACAAATCACCAAAACACCTTGGAAGACTTTAGAGAATATGGATACTTGGTTCTCTCTAGTGAAATCAGCTAGCCCTTCTTAGTGTACCCACACTAGTGCCAATTTCACCAACCAAGGACATCTTTATATAGTATGGGAACTAGGGTTAAACCCATGACCTTTCATTTCATATGATCCATGGGTTAAACACTCCATAGACTATCCATGAAAGCTTAGCCCAACCTAAATAAACTTGGCCCATTCCATATATATAAGAGTCCATATTTAATTAGTTCATTTTGATCACTTAACTAATTCTAAATTAAGTCTTGATCAATAATAATTAAATAATATGATTCCATATTAATATATTAGAACTTATATTATATTAATATAAATCATAAATATACTATTCTCAAAAGACTATCCATATAAATTGTGTCGGTGAAGTGCAACCCAAATGGACCCTACCGGGTCGAGTCAAGTACATACCAAATATAGTTATGGACTTAGACATTAATCCAACATAATCTAAGAGATTTAGTCATATAAAAAGCTAGGGTAAGAGTACTTACAATATAGAAGCTTGTAAGGGTGATTAAAGTCCAAGAACACTAGTGTGTGTTCTTGGTGTTCTTAGTGAAATGAAGAACACTTGAAGATCTATTAAAATGAAAGTATTTCATGGATAAAATCATGAGTGAATCAAGCAGAAGTTATGTATAACACAAAGATGAAGTGATTTACTTACATTTTTGGAAGATTTGGAAGCAAAAGCCTCAAGATCCTTGAGAGAGAATTCCGAGTTCTTGGGTTTGAAAGGGCAGAAATGAAGAAAAATGACTAAGGGCCATATATATAGCAAGGGGTTTATGGCCACCTTGATTTTACGACCGTAAACTTCTCTTTTGAGGGCTTATGGCTTGCTTGGTAATTTACAAGTTCAACTGACACTCCCTTTCACTTATTCCTTTGATGTATTTAAGCTCAGAATGCTCAAACGACTCCAAAAGTGCTAAAAGTTAGCAGAAGCAAGTTTGAATTTGATTGAAATGTAGGGTATGTACAAGATAGAAATTTCGGGTTGTCACATCATCCCCCCGTTAGAGAGAATTTCGTCCCGAAATTAGAGTTTAAGCAATAAATAGATACAAATAACTAAGCGAAAAGATGAGGATATTTCAGTTTCATTTGATCCTCGCGCTCCCAAGTGCTTTCAGGTCCTCTCTGATGGTTTTTTAGCTACAAGAACATCCTATGTGCTCATACAAACCCTAATGCTTAGATCTAGGTTTCTCTATTGTACATGCAATTCATCCAAGACTATAAACCCTAGATCTAGTATATAATAATCAATATAACATGTGAATTAGGGTTTAGATCATACCTTGATTGTTATGTAGCAATAACAATCTCAAATCCTTCTTGTATTGACTTTAGAAAGCATAGAGTCACAAATGTCACTCCTCTAATGGCTCACAAACACCAAGAGCAAGAGGATGAAGAAGAGAAGAGAAGGAGACTGCCCAAAACGTGTGGAAACCCTAATCAACAAGTTCACCACGTTTTTGGGGCATAAGGGTTCTTTAAATAGTGAGGCTATTAGGGTTATCTAAGAAGGAAACCCTAATTTGGATGCTTAAGCCCTAAGAAACCCATGGACTCCTTCCTTAAAGGCCCTAGGACGATTTCTAACGGGTTTCCCCATCGAATTCGTCCACCCCTTTAATAGGGAGTCCATTAGCTCAATATTCAACTATCATACGATTGACAGTTCTAGTCCCTTAGTTTAATTAATGTCTTTTAGTCACAAACTTAATTCTTATTAATTCTTGACTAATATTAATTAAACAATATGATTTCTCCTTTAATATATTATTCTCATAATATATTAATAAATCATATTTAATCCTTTCTCTCCATAATTCATCCTATCAAGTTGCTTTGGTGAAGGCAACCCAAAAGGACCATGCACCATTAGGTCAAGTACATACCAAAATAGTTATGGACTTAGACACTAATCCAACAGTCTCCCACTTGGATAAGTCTAATAACTATGTTGCCTATGACTTCAGATCCCGATCTGCAATCGTAGCTTTCTAAAGCCGCTGTCAACTCTGATCCTATCATATACGCGTGTCCTTTAGATAAGGGATCATATATTCCTCCATTCTAGATATCGTATAGACTGAGACATGGATCTAAATCATTCTCTCTGTCTATGTGTTGTTTCCGAATTCAGATTTATGACGACTGACAACAGACTACAATTTGAACACATCAAATTAGTCCTGGCTTGGACAAGCACTTAGGTGCCATCACTAAATCATCGAGGGGCCCACAGATATCGCTTTTATCCTACTTTGGATAAAAGGAACGGATAAACTTTGACTCAATGCTCACTTGCACTCACTCACCAAATCACACACAACAATATGTTTTATAAAACCAAGTTACTGGTGCGTTTACATATTATCAATGAGCGTTGCAGCAAACGTTTGCTTATGTCTAATACTCTTTAGACAATCCACACACCAATTCACGACAGTCTTCGTTCATATCTACTTCCAACATATGAACGACTGTGGCCCGTTCGAATAATTTGACTTTCTCAACCAATTAAATTATTCAGGAAGTCAAAACATGCAAAGTGAAACACAATAATAATACTAATCCCATATGGCCTCAAACCTTTGAGTATAAATAAAACACCTTTTATTTATCACCATATCGATTACTTATTATTTGTCGTTTCAAGTAATCAACTTCTTACTTGAATTACAACTACACGTGTCCCATGCTCTTAGCTTTTACACAATGCTAACCTATGGTTATTACTTTGTGAAATAGATCAAATGAAAACATTTCCAATCATACTCATTTCACAACTCCTAATCCTTTTCACAAATGAAAGAATATCAAATTCTTGCCACTTATGGAATATGCTAGATTCTAACATTTTATGCAATGATCCTTCCGTAATGTCATAGCACAAAATCACAATGACTATTGCCAATGAAATTACAAAGTCCTCTATCGGAGATTGTTACAAGACAATTCCATAGATGTGATGTCTCTCACTCAAGGTACATTCCTTTGAACATCCTTCTTGCATAAAAGTTTCTAATCTAGACATAGATTTTTAATATCCAACTCCCAATATGGAAACGTTTCCATATTTTCCATATGACAACTCATTCTTAATAGAATCTTTTCTATTCATAATAACGTCGATAAGTTCCATCCAATACTATACTTCCAACTACTCACAAGCGACCAATCCTCGGCGAACTTTGGATTGTCCTTTGATAGTTGTCTAATTATCTTAGTCAAAACTGATTCTTGTCCTTTTCCCTCTAAATTCACTAGACATTTGGAAAATTTTAGAATGGTCAAGTATTATAGCATTTGCCATCGATCCTAAACCCGAAGCGTATGTGACACGATGCATAATGTCTTACATAAAGATTCGATACTTTATCAATCTTCTGCCATAATATTTTATGTGCTACGTTCTCTCAATTCGAAATATGAAGAGGAATGTCATAATCATAATCGAAATTTAAGAATGCACTATGTTTCATTGACTAAATTTATTAACATTCCATAACCTAAGCCTTTATATTTGAAATGAAGCATAATATTTTCTCCCTTAATAATAGCAAAACAACTTTACAACCATTGCGACTTTGCAAAGTATAACTCTTGTTTTCTATAATTAATATTACTAACTTGCAATACTTGCCTTAATAATCATACAATCATAACATTTATGCACCCACTATCACGATGATTATTATAAACATAACACTTATGCTCCCACTAGCTTTGACATGTATTCAGAAATAACTTAACTTTCAGAAAAGCAATGCATATTGAATTTCTTTAAGTTCATATTTCTAATACCCAATGCATTGATAATCTTTTATCAAGGCTTCTTAAACTTATACACTTTTGCCTTAGATAGCTCATATGTGTGTCTTAAACAATTAAGACTAATTGCCAAATCTCACAATTCGAATCATGGAAAGGGATACCGTAACCATAATCGAATTCGAGAATACAATTTCACAATCACTATCTTCTTAAAATCTTCCTTAGTGAAAGCATTTCCTCACAGTCATTTTAATGAAGGAGGAAATCTTATGACACTTCGATTTTAATGGTGTATGTGTTCTTATCCATGTGAATTTGTTAAAACCAAAGTTTATGATAAATTCAAACTCATATGGACCGAGCCTTCTCAATCTTGATTTCTTGCCTTTTGGTAACACGGCCGCCCACCATGTCTTCCAAGTAGTTAAGCAGCTCACCCTTTCCTATCAATGTACTTTCAATTGATCAAGGTCTTGTCCTTTTATGCATTCAAATGAGAACTCATAGGCTCACATGCATAATTAACTCAATTGGAACGGCACAGAAACAAGGTAATGTCAACACGATAGGTTGTAAACCTCTACTCGTGTGCTAGTGATGATCAATAAGGTGTATTCTTGATTTGTTCTTGAAACCTTTCAAGACAATTAAGACTCCCACTGACTCCTTGACATATAAGATTCTCTTGTCAATAAACATTTCTTGACATACAAATATTCAAGAATAAGTGTAGCCTTTATCAAGACAAAACATTTCATCAAATTGGTCCTAGTTGGTCTTTGTCTTATCCAAGACATCACAACTTTCCAATTTCAAATGTGCGAGAATAGGAAAGACTTTTTCCAAATTCTACATTTGATGAATGTTATAAACCTTCTTAAGACTTGTCACTCAATATTACAATCTTAACTCTAAGACTTGTTTTTGGAATGAAGTATGATTGACTTCTTGATTTAACCATTTCTTCAATTATTGATTCCTCTTCTTATACATACACTTGTACTAAGACTTATTTAGAGGATCAATTGAAATATGGTTCTTAATAATTAAGACATATCATAAATTATAAAAGGTACTCTCCCTTCTTCTTAGAGTAGAGAAACTTTTATCTTTCTGCCTACTTGATTCTTTTATTCGTTCTGCTATTGATTTAAATCTTTTTCAATCAATTCAGAATTACACTTAATCTTATAAGTATAATCATATTTACTAATTCTTTAGTAAATCATGACGAATATCTTTGTTACCCTTGTGGTGGACTTGATCAACACACAACTTTGTGTACTCGATCTCCTAGTCCTTCACTTGACACTTTGTCAATGAATTAGTCTAATTTCCAAATATGAAATTTCTCATTCATCATGTAACCAAGTTGCATGATTCCAAGTTTCTGTCCACTTGAAACTTGGACGATGAGAAACTTTCCCTATTTGGTAAATTCTTGAGATTTCCACTATTAACATAATTAAGAATCACATCCATTCGTTGTAGAAATATGCAAACATCAATTTTTCATAACAATTTCATTGCAAGGAAATAAATAAATGAGTTAAAACAAAATTTATTTTATTCATAAAAGCAGCGGAAAACATTTGTCCTTACAATGTAAAATCAACTGAAAACTATGTAGTCAAAAGGAAAATTTTCTAACAACTTTATCATAACTTTCTAAGCTCAAAATCTAATCTTTAAATCCATGCGATGGAGATCCATTTCTTCGTGATTAGACTCATCCTGCTTTTCCATCAAGCTTCCTCTCTTTTCATTGATCCTGCAAAGCGTTCAAATGTAATCTCATCACATTATGTATTAAGAATCAATGAATAGGAGCTTAATGGAGTTAGATAGTGGATTTTACCCGAAGCACAGCAATACTCTTTGACTCTCCCATCTTCTGGACTCTTCAGGCTCTTAGGGCAAGCTTGTATCCAACGCCCTTTCTCTTGGCAGCAAACGCAGGTCGGTTCTCCTAGAACGCCCTCGGAAGCATGGTTGGTTGACTTTCCCAACAAATATGCTCCATTGCTTTGCCAAATCATTTCTGATTCAGCAGCAATGAGCATGTAAGTTAGGTCAATGAGGTTTTCGTCATGATCCATCATATAATACTTTCTTTTGAACTCATTATATGATTCAGGAAGTGACTGCAGAACCCAGTTCACAGCCAACTTATCAGGGAATGACGCACCCAACATTATCAACCTATCGATGTGTGATTTCATTCTTAGAACGTGGGCACACACGGGTTTACCATCTTCATGTTTCATTTCCAATAGGGCTTTAGTGACATTGAACCTTTCAATTCTTCGATCTTGTGGGTTAGGGAGAATAATTGGAGGAGGTGGAGGAAGTTAAGTATGATTTCTTGTTCCTCGATCGAATCGTGGAATATCATCTTCATGTGGAATGCTTGTTCCACGGGCTTTGGGAAGACCATAGTTGTCGTACATTGACATCTACAAAATGGGAGAAAATTAAATTCAAGTTAGTTGATAAATTGAGTCCTTAATAAATCACTCAAATGAGATATTAAGGCTAGGACCCAACACAATATTCTATAACTCGGGAGAGGGATGCCGTAACCCAAATTACAAAACATTTGAAGGTAAGTGAATGACGGTTCACTAATTTCCACCAACGAAAAACGAAAAACTAATTAAGTTTTAAATGCTTTGAAAACTCCTAGATTATTTGAGATTCATTGAACTTTTCAATGGCATGTTTAAATCTCGATATGCCCCTCTAGTTTGTGACTGGGATGCCGTGGATCACAAAGCGGGTGTGAATAACCATGCAAACTTACATGGTGCCCTCACATGTTACAATCACCTATTCGGTGTGCCGGTTAACCACACACGCTCCACCGAACTATGACAAACATTGAGTCACCCTTTGCTACCTTTGCTTAGAACCATTTAGTGAGCCGGTAAACCACACACGCTCCACTAACGTCTTAGCAAGGGCACAAAGTGTAATTTCATGGAATTGGATCAATTCACTTTTGCCTAAAGTAACTAAGATTGGGAATTTGTAAAACATTTAGTTACTTTTTTACTTCATTATACTTATAATGGAATGTTCTGTCCTATCCTACCCGTTCGGCTAACGGCCCTCCACTAGTCAAGAGTGCGGTGGGTAAGAGTGGATACCCATTCAATCGCCATTTTATAGGCAATTTCCTTAAACACCCCTTATAGACCAGCTTCGTGAATGAGGCCTACTAACGGTAAGACTGACTTTTACTCATACATATACAATGTTAGACTTTTAATGTTATATATATAGTATAGGGTGTATTTTACACTTTTAAAATATTAGGTGGTCAAATTTAACAATTATACTTTTAATTTAGTTAAATTATAAACCAAAAACTTTTATGGATTTAGTAAACCTCTTTTAATTATACACCTTAATTAATTAAAAAAACCATAAGGGTGTGATTTGTACTTTTTCAAAACAATACTAGGGTTTTAGAATTTAACATTCCTAAATTAAACCTTTAATCAACTTTTAAATACCAAAACTTGAGGGCAAGTTTTGAAACATTTCAAAACATTAGGGTTTAGAATTTAAATATACATCAAAATTAAACTTTTAATCAAAATTTAAATTCCAAAACTTGAGGGCAAGTTTTGAAACCTTTTTAAAACATTAGGGTTTCAACTATTTAAATTTCAAAACAAAAACTTTTTGAGTTCAAATTTAAACTATAAAACCTAAGGGGAAAATTGAAACTTTTCATAACACAAGGATCAAATAACAAATAATATAAATTAAACAATTAATTTCATCATTATCTATATTTGACATAATTTCAATTTCTTGCAAAATAAGTTACCCAATTAATACTAATAATCCAACTTTAATCATATAAGGAATACTAATAATCCAACTTTAATCATATAAGGAAGTTATTATCTAATCAATTGGTAATTATCTTTTGTTTAATCAAGGATATACTCATAAATATGTAGAAAATTGGATTTTAATGATCTAAAACAGATAAGGCAGTATCCATGAGAAAAACAGTAAGAAATCTCGAAAATAGCTCCATCTGACGCTCGAACTCGCCGAGTACCACACTAGACTCGCCGAGTACACTATGGTACTCGCCGAGTTCATCAGGCAGGATGTCCAAAAACGATTTTGCAACTTGAATAAACACATGATGCATCAATACAATAGAATCCAATCAAGGCGCTGATACCACTGATGGGTTTTTAGCTACAAGAACATCCTATGTGCTCATACAAAACCTAATGCTTGGATCTAGGTTTCTCTATTGTACATGCAATTCATCCAAGACTATAAACCCTAGATCTAGTATATGATAATCAATATAACATATGAATTAGGGTTTAGATCATACCTTGATTATTATGTAGCAATAACAATCTCAAATCCTTCTTGTATTGACTTTAGAAAGCTTAGAGTCACAAATGTCACTCCTCTAATGGCTCACAAACACCAAGAGCAAGAGGATGAAGAAGAGAAGAGAAGGAGGCTGCCCAAAACGTGTGGAAACCCTAATCAACAAGTTCACCACGTTTTTGGGGCATAAGGGTTCTTTAAATAGTGAGGCTATTAGGGTTATCTAAGAAGGAAACCCTAATTTGGATGCTTAAGCCCTAAGCAACCCATGGACTCCTTCCTTAAAGGCCCTAGGAAGATTTCTAATGGGTTTCCCCATCGAATTCGTCCACCCCTTTAATAGGGAGTCCATTAGGACAATATTCAACTATCATACAATTGACAGTTCTAGTCCCTTAGTTTAATTAATGTCTTTTAGTCCCAAACTTAATTCTTATTAATTCTTGACTAATATTAATTAAACAATATGATTTCTCCTTTAATATATTATTCTCATAATATATTAATAAATCATATTTAATCCTTTCTCTCCATAACTCATCCTATCAAGTTGCTTTGGTGAAGGCAACCTAAAAGGACCATGCACCATCAGGTCAACTACATACCAAAATAGTTATGGACTTAGACACTAATCCAACACTCTATTGGCGTTCCAGCGAACCTTCACTATCGGGATACGACTTTGCTTTGTTTGCTTGACCTCTCGGTCCATGATCTCTATAGGTTCTTCCACAAAGTTAAGGCTCTCATTGATCTCGATCTCATCGAGTGGGATTACAAGAGTCTTGTCGGATAGACACTTTTTCAATTTCGAGATGTGGAAAGTAGAGTGTACGTTACTAAGTTCGCGGGGTAGGTTGAGTTTGTAAGCTATAGGGCCGATTCTAGCGAGAATCTCGAAAGGCCCTATGTATCTTGGATTGAGATTCCCTTGCTTTTCGAAGCATATCAAGCCCTTCTAGGGTGACACTTTCAAAAGAACGCGGACTCCCACCTAGAATTCCAAAGGTTTCCTTCGTTTGTCTGTGTAGCTTTTCTGTCGGTCTCTAGAGGCTTACAATCGTACACGAATCTGAACGATCTTCTATGTTGTTTCTCGAATGATCTCCAGACTTATGAGAGTGCTGTCAGGAACTCGTCCTTTAGCTAACTAGGTGTCACCCACCTCAGCCCAGCACAGAGGGGATCTGCACTTTCGGCCATAGAAGGCTTTGAATGGAGCAACCTTTATGCTCGTGTGATAACAATTATTGTAGGAAAGCTCAACAAGGGGTAAATGAGTATCCCATGCCTTCCCAAAGTCAATCACACAGGCTCGCAACATATCTTCCAGGGTTTGAATAGTTCTCTCACTTTGTCCGTCGGTCTATGGATGGTAGGCTGTACTCATGTCTAGCCTGGTTCCAAGGGAACTTTGTAGTGACTGCCAGAACCTCAAAGTGAATCTATTATCTCTATCAGAGATAATGGATATAGGAACTCCATGCAGTCGTACGATCTCCCGAATGTATGTTCTTGTAAGCTTCTCCATCTTGTCTGTTTCTTTGATAGGCAGGAAGTGTGCAGACTTGGTCAGTCTATCGACGATGACCCAAATGGTATCAAGTCCACCCGTTTTCTTGGGCAACTTGGTTATGAAGTCGATTGTGATTCACTCCCACTTCCATTCTGGTATCTCGGGTTGTTGTAGTAAACCGGAGGGTTTCTGGTATTCGACCTTGACCTTGGCGCAAGTTAGGCATTTACTCATGAAGGTAGCAATCTATTCTTTCATGTTAGGTCACTAGTACAACCTTTTAAGATCAAAATACATCTTATCTGAACCCGGGTTGACATAATATCTAGTGTTGTGCGCCTCGGTCATGACCAAGTCTCTGAAGCCACCGTGATTCGGTGTCCAGATTCGGTCCATAAGATATAAGGCTCCCCCACCCTTGACTTCCAAGTTCTTATCCATCCCTCTAAGGGATTCACCTGTCACGTTCTTGGGTTTCATGCCTTCGAATTGAGCCTCTTTGATTTGTGTGGACAAGTGTGAATGGCTAGTCATGGTCAACGATTTGACTCTTCGACCAGAATATTCTTTCCGACTTAGGGCGTCTACTACTACTTTGGCTTTACCCGGATGATAACGATTTTCACATTCGTAGTCATTGAGTAGCTCAACCCACCGTCGTTCTCTCATGTTGAGCTCCTTCTGGTCGAATATGTGTTGTAAACTCTTGTGGTCTGTAAAGATAGTGCTTTTCGTACCATACAGATAGTGTCTCCAGATCTTCAGAGCAAACAAAATTGCTCCTAGCTCAAGATCATGTGTGGTGTAGTTGACCTCGTGTATCTTTAGCTGTCTTGGGGCATAAGTGATGACCTTACCTCATCGCATCAGAACATAGCCGAGCTCCTAGTTGGATGCATCACAATATACCATGAAGTCTTTTATCCTTTCGGGGAGGGATAGTATCGGTGTGGTGCATAAGGCTCGCTTTAGGGTTTGAAACGCTTTTTCTTGATTTTCTTCCCAGTCAAAGGCCACGCCTTTCTGGGTCAATGTTGTAAGAGGTTTTGCAATCCGAGAGAAGTTCTGCATGAATCTGCTGTAGTAGCCAGCAAGACCTAGAAATTCGCAAATTTCCGTAGGCGTCTTCGGCGCTGACCAGTTCTCAATGGCTTTAATTTTGGAAGGGTCGATGTGGATTCCCTCTTCACTAACCACGTGACCTAGGAATTTGAATCTTTGGATCCAAAATTCGCATTTAGAGAACTTCGCATAGATCTTCTCTGGTCATAAGATTCCTAGGACTTGTCGCAGATGATTGTTATGTTCCTCCTTACTCCGAGAGTAGATTCGTATGTCATCAATGAAGACGATGATGAACTGATCCACGTAAGGACGACATACCCTATTTATTAAGTCCATGAATACTGCGGGTGCGTTGGTCAATCCGAATGGAATTACCACGAACTCATAGTGTCAGTAACGAGTTCGAAAGGTTGTCTTCGGGACATCCTCCTCTAGCACTCGCAATTGGTGATATCCGGATCTTAGATCACTCTTGGAAAAGTAACTCGCCCCTTTTATTTGGTCAAACAAATCGTCTATGCGAGGCAACGGGTAACGATTCTTGACCGTAAGTTTGTTTAGTTCTCTGTAGTCGATGCATATACGGAACGATCCCTCTTTCTTCTTAACGAACAAGACCGGTGCTCCCCATGCCGAAAAACTAGGTCTGATGAAGCCCTTGCTAAGCAATTCGTTAAGTTGACTAGATAGTTCCTGCATCTCAGCTGGTGCTAATCAGTAGGGCAATTTGGCTACTAAAGTAGCTCCTGGGACTAAGTCGGTTCTGAACTCAACTTGTCATTGCGGAGGCAATCCTGGTAGTTCTTCGGGAAAGATGTCGGGAAAGTCACGCACTATCGGGATGCTATTTAGGTCTTTCGTTTCTAGGCTCGTATCGACAACGTGAGCAAGAAAAGCACGATATTCCATATGTAAGTACTTCTGTGCTCGAATACTTGAGATGATACGAAGGTTCATGCCTGGTTTGTCTCCATAGATAATAAGAGTTTCGTTAGATGGAAGGTTATGGTGAACAAATTTCTTGTAAAACATGATGTCGGCATGATGAAGACTCAACCAATCCATGTCGATTATGACGTAAAAACTTTTAATTAAGAATGGCATGAGGTCGATTGAGAAGGTATGACTATCTAGAGTTAGGGTACATCCAATGTATATACTGCTAGTGCACTCAGTTTTTCCGTTAGCCATTTCTACAGTGAATGGTTCTTTAAGTGTGCGCGGTTGTTGTTTAAGTAGGCGAGCAAATTTCTGATTTACGAAACTTCTCTCCGATCCACTATCAAATAGTATGCATGCATAAGAGTTATCGAGGAGGAACGTACCAGTGACTACTGTAGAGTCGGCAACTGCTTCCCTATGGCCTATAACCAAAACTCTTCCCACTCCGCCGACATTCCCTACCTTCGGGCAGTTCCTTTTGTAGTGGCCCACCTCGCCACAACCGTAGCAAGCCTGGCCCACACCAGCGTCGGGGACTTGGGTGATCGGCTTTGCTGGAGTTTTGCAGAAACGGACAATATGTCATTTCCTGTTGCAGTTAGAGCACTGCATTTCCCGGCAGGGACCGTTGTGGTGGAATTTGCATTTGTTGCACTTCGGCAAGCTTTCGGCGTACTACTTTACCAGAGCAGCAGCGGCAGGTGCTATCGCAGTTTGAACTGCCACGACTCTCTGCGTTGTGGCAGCTTTCTGCTTCTTGTTGTCATCCCAGAATTTCCACTTGCTATTGGTGGCTTTGGAAGGTTCTGAGATGGATAGGGTTGTTTTCGATGACAGTTTACGGACCCCATGGTCAATGAGCCGTTGTTCCAATCGTTTGGCATTATCGAAGGTATTGGGGCTTGAAGCTAAAACATTCCCATGCACTGGAGGCAACAGCCCCTAAATGTACCTCTCTATCTTCTTTCCCTCTGTGGGAACCAATTGGGACATAGAGCCACCAGCTCGCTGAATCTGGCAGCATAGGAAACTATGTCAGAGCCTTTCATGGTTAGGCTCCATAGTTCTTGTTCTAGTTTCTGGATTTCGCCCTGTGGGCAGTATTCTTCAATCATGAGGTCTTTCAGGGTTTCCCAACCCATATCGTTTGCCACTATTAGAGTTAGTGACTTGACATGGCTATTCCACCATGTCAGGGCTTTTTCTTCAAAGGTGCAAGCAGCAAACTTGACATTGCTCCCTACTGGACAGGAGCAGATCTCGAAGATCGACTCAGTCTTTTCGAACCATTGCGAGAGGGCAATGACTCCGCCAGTCCCTTTAAAGGACTTTGGCTTGAAATCGGTGATGTCCTTGTAGGAGCACTCTCTCGAGCACACAAGGATTTCACCTTGAGTAGAATGAGCAGGTGTTCCACCTCCGCTGGCACCAGTAGAGCGATATTGACCCATGGCTGTTGCCACAGCCGCAACTACTGCAGCATTTAGAGTTGCCGTATCGATTAGTGGGGGAGGTGGTGGTGGTGTTTGATGTGTCGGCGTGCCTCTGTTCGGACGTTTACGAGGTGCCATCTTTTACTGAAAGTTTATAGAGATGATGATGATAGTAAGAGTCAGTTGTAAAGTATGATGAGAGTGATCCATGGCTAAATCGCCATAGTCCACACATTAGAATCAGTGTATGATTGGAATAGAGACACAACAATAGAGTAGGGAAAACACAAGGGTATAGACTTTCCAATAGGTTAGGTAACTGTCAATATTACTGGTATTAATGATGTAAATGAGTTCGGGAAAAATAACCTAACAGTAGGTCTTATATCAAACCATATGATGGAAAATGTTGACAGCTTAGTAGTCTAGATAACATACTGAAATATAGAAATATTTTACAGACAAGTGCTTCATAGAACATAGATAAGAAAGCCTATTCATTAAACCAAAAGATGAGTTAGACTTCTTCTACCGGCGACGGGCATTCCTCGGGTGAACCCTCATATCTGCCAGTTGACGTACCACCTCTTGAAGATGTCGCTCATGAGCTCTATGACGAACTCGAAGTTCTATGACATCAACTTGGGATGCAGCTAGTTGTTTCTGCAGAGTCTCATTGGGTCTCGTAGTCCTTTCCATAGCCTCTTCGATTTGGCGAATGTGGACCGTGTTAACGCCAAAGTTGGAATCAATTTCCATGACTCGGTCGATGGCTGCTCAACCTTGCTCCACATTCCGAGCAATCCTACGGACCATGATAGGAAGGACTCGGTCAGCTGAGCCACCCTCGCTTAGGTTGTAAAAGTTTCGGTCCCCATTATAGGGTAAGGGTTGACCCTGTTCATCACTCCAACAGTTCATGTTTGTCGCCCACAAGGGTGTGGGACCTTGAAATGCTGGTCGGGGGTTGAGATTTAGGACTTGACCCTCTTGGGGTAGGTTGTTGACTTCTGGCTCGGAGTTAGAACTATCAGAAAAGCCTTCAGCCTGGTGATCATCCAAAGGGATTGGATGACCATCTTCTGGCTCGTCTTCAAGCCATCCAGCATTGCCTTCGTTTGGGAAGTACGGGTCGCCAGGAGGATGGAATCCAGCCATGATATTTGCGCAAGAAAAGGGTTACTACGTAAGTTAATTATAAGACGATCCTTACCATTTACTTCAATACTTGCATAGTTCATACCAGTTATATGAAATCAAAACAGGACAGACCTTCGAATAAGTAACCCTAACTCCAAATCCACAACCAAACAAGGAACATGAAGTAAAGCAAAGACCAAAAATTCTAAGTCTATGACAACTTAATCTCATATAACCCTAGTGTATCCACTTTGCAACTATTGACCTACTAGCAAAGACCCTTTTAGTTCTCAGATAAGTAATTATAGTAACACAAAATACTCCAATAGTATTTTAAGTTCATGTTTTGTTCTAATGTTATCATTGTAGTAGTGTTGGTAAGTTTTTAGACTTCTTGCCATATCACAACCATTCTCGGGCATATGCTAATCACTTCTCGGACCAACATAGTTAATCAGGCTATGTCACTCCAAGAACTGACCATACATCCCCAAGCCTACTTGTGATATTCAACAATCGTAATACTTTTGTTCTATCCTAGTGACACTGATTTTAGTATGAATGCAGGTATGTATACTTAGTTAAATATTTTATTATTTAAAAGTATAAACTCTTGGTCAGAGTATTTTAATACCATTGTGTTTATAGTTTGTACATCTTTTACGGGTTGATATACTCAATTCACTATAAACAATGCTCTGATACCAATCTGTCACACCCCTAAACTGGAACGACGGAAACGTTCGGGGGTGGTGGACGTCATGTACAGTACCACAACACAGAATAATAGTAAACAAGCAAACAACATCATCCATTGCATTAATAATGTATTTTAATACAAGTGTTCTGTATAGTTTATAAGACACCAAAAATATGAGTCAAAATAAAAGATGAGTCTTCAATGTGCTCAATCGTCTCAAAAGCTAGCATCGGTACTTGTCTACTGATGACCTGAGAATACAAGTTATTTTGAAAGAGTTTATTAGCTTTAAAGCTGGTGAGTTCATATGCATTTTAGTGTCATTGTTTGTATCAAAATGTTTGTAACAGTGTTTGAAGTAAGAGTTCGTAAAAGTTTTTAGATGTTTGAAAATGTTTGTAAATGTTTGTATCTCCTAGAAAATCCTATATTTTCTACTAAAAGTAGCCTTCTACCAAGGCCCGACTGTTTTGTCTGTTCGTTTCTAGTAAAAGTGTGTAATTTTCCCAAGTGTAACTCTCATTAATAACTTATAGTTTATACATTATTGTTTATGTGAAAAGATCACAAAGTGAATGCAATGGGAAAATAATATAGTACTGTAGTGTTGTATTAAAGTAACTACTGTTGTACTAACTACCTTAAAACCGATTATTTATCAAGGTATAATGTGATTTGATTGTAGCATACTATCGACTATAAACACGACGATGAAAGACGTCGGAAGTAATGACATTTGGCACCCGGAGACCTGCAGGCCCCTCTGTAGCTAGCAGCAAGGTGTAAGATAGTCAATCCAGTATAGATCTATACGCAAATTCACGCTCTCCCTCTAGGAGATTCTGGATACAAATCGAGCCATGGCAGTAATGGCATGCCCCGAAACAGTGGTTCACATTTATGTTATAGTATGAATGTATTTTATTTACTAGTGTAGTGTATGTATTGTTTCTCGTTATAGTATTCTCTAATTGTTTCTCATCATAGTAAGTTTGTATAGTTTCTCATAATAGTAAGTTGTCTTAGTTTCTCATCATAGTATAGTTGTATATTTTCTCATAATAGTATGTTCTCTTGGTTTCTCATCATAGTATAGTTGTATAGTTTCTCATAATAGTAAGTTATCTTAGTTTCTCATCATAGTATAGTTGTATAGCTTCTCATAATAGTAAGTATTGACTCATGAATGAACTGACTCTTTGTATGCTTCATTGAACTAGAATAATGAGTAGTATCTCCTTAAACTATACCTATTATAGTTTACTAGTAGAATTGTTTGTATGACTAAATGTATTGAACTGAGCTAAAAGCCTTTATATATATATATATATATATATATATATATATATATATAGTATATAACTAAGGATCCAATGACACTCAGACAAACAACAGGGTACTCTAAGTCCACAACCAAACAAGGAACAGGAAGTAAAGTGAGTTGTCAGTCCTAAGTCCTTCAAACCTTACTTATATAACTATATATGTATTAGACATGATTTTGACAATATATAAGTTTGAAAGCTGTAAAAGACAAGGTTTGAAGTATAAAAGTGTGTTTAGTAAAGAGTTTAACATGTAGAAGAATTTGCTAAACAGTTTGAAGTAATTTGATTGATAAAACAGTTAAAAGCATAGAAATCCATTTGTTTGATAGTTATTAATCACATGTGATTGATATAATAACTATAATGTTTTACCTTGTATTCCCCCCATAAAAGCATTTAAAATCATTTAAAAGGTTGATTAAGGGGTATGAACTCACCTATAGTGAGTAGATTGGATGAATAAGTGGTATAGGATGCTAGGTGTCAAGTGAAGACTTGAGCACACACAAATATCCTAGTTAGCACATAATGACACATATATGCATCTAATTAGTGATAAAACAACTAATTTAGAAATTATAGACACCCTAGAACATGGAAAACACTTTGATTCAAGTGTTATAAGTACAAAAGGGTTGCATCTAAGGGTGTAGGGTGTACCTTGGAGTTTACGGCCCAAGAGTAAACTCCCCATGAGTTTACGGCCAAGGTTTTGCGGCCCTAATGAGTTTACGGTCGTAAGCGCATGGTAAGTTGTACCATTATGATGTTTAAGGTCCTTTACTCACTTTGGAGGTGTTCTAAACCTAGTTCTAATGCTAAGGAAGGAGATTAGGGCTCATTTGCACCCAACATTAGAGTTTACGGCCAAGGGAGATTGACTTGGCCGTAAACACCCTTTGTTCTTGAGTTCTTGGTGCTTTCAAGGTGTAATCTAAGTGATTTAGTCATATAACAAGCTAGGGTAAGAGTACTTACAATATATAAGCTTGTAGGGTGTTTTAAGTCCAAGAACACTAGTGTGTGTTCTTTGTGTTCTTGGTGAAATGAAGAACACTTGAAGATCTATGAAAATGAAAGGATTTCATGGATGAAATCATGAGTGAATCAAGGAGAAGTGATGTATAACACAAATATGAGGTGATTTACTTACATTTTTGGAAGATTTGGATGCAAAAGCCACAAGATCCTTGAGAGAGAATTCCGAGTTCTTGCGTTTGAAAGAGTAGAAATGAAGAAAAATGACTAAGGGCCATATATATACCAATGGGTTTATGGCCACCTTGAGTTTACGGCCGTAAACTCAAAGGTTTTGGCCATAAACTCCTCTTTTGAGGGCTTATGGCTTGCTTGGTAGTTTACAAGTTCAACTGACACTCCTTTCACTTATTCCTTTGATGTATTTAAGCTCAGAATGCTCAAACGGACTCCAAAAGTGCTAAAAGTTAGCAGAAGCAAGTTTGACTTTGATTGAAATTTAGGGTTTGTACAAGATAGAAATTTCGGGTTGTCACAACTGCTACTCCCAAGGAAATTGTTACATACGAGACTCATGAGAGAGATGATACGAAGGTTCATTGCATCATGCTCGCAACAATGACTGTTGAACTCCAATAGTTATACGAGGACTACTATCCATACGAGATGCACCGAGATTTGATGGAAAGGTACCATCAAAGTGCTAGGTAGGAAAGGTACGAGATCATCGTTGCGATGATCACTACTAAAATGAAGGATGGAGAGTCCATCACGGGCCACTTGCAGAAAATGAAAAGATATGTGGACCACTTGCTGAAGTTGAATGTCAACTTCGATGAGGAGCTGGCAATAGATATCATTATACACTCCCTGCCTCCCTGTTATGATCAATTTTGTATGACTTATCATATGAACAAGGAGGGGGTCACTATAAGCAAGCTTCAAGGCCTGCTAAGGACTACTGAGAGTAGTCAAAAAGGAAAATCTGTTGCATCTACTCCTACTACTGTTGCCCCTGTCTTGGCTATTGGGCAAGGAAAAGAAAAGAGGAAGGCTCCTTCTAAGAGCCATCAGGGAAAGCCCCATGATGGTAACTCTTCTAGTGGAACCAAATTTGGTCCTGCTGCTCCCTCTTCCAATCCGAAGGATGCAGAGTGCTTCTACTGCCACGAAAAAGGGCATTGGAAACGAAGCTTCCCGAAGTATATGAAAGATATCAAGGATGGGGAGATAAAGCCCACCTTCGCAGGTATTTATACTATTCAATCTAATAACTCATCACATGATCTGTCTTGGGTCCTCAATACAGGATGTGGTTTTCACATTTGTTTTGATTTGCAGGGTCTAGGAAGATGTGGGATGTGGAGCATGGGAAGATAAACTTGATCCTGGGGAATATGAAAGCGTCGCCTGTCACCAAGATTGGAGTTTACTCTTTCGTGCTTAGTAGTGGGTTAGGTTTAGATTTGAATAATTGTTTCTACTCGTTAGAAATGACACGAAACATTATTTTTTCATGGTTTGTATAAACAAGGTTTTAGATTTTCGTTTAATAGTGAAAATGGTTCTAATAATGCTTTCTTTAATGGTACTTTCTATTTTGAAGTATTGCCTTGTGATGAAATATATGAAACTGTGATGGTTGTAGGCAACCTGGGAAATGATGTGTTGCATATTGATTCTTCCAATGGTTTGGACAAAGCATGCTTGTGGCATTGTCGTCTTGGACATGTCAACAAGAAGCACATAGCCCAACTCCAAAAGGATGGAGTGTTGGAGTCATTCGACCTTAGGGACAATGACACGTTTGAGTCTTGTTTTCATGGAAAGATGACCAAGTCACCCTTCATTGGTACTTGTGAAAGGGGTGACGGTTTATTGGATCTCATACATACCGATGTATGTGGGCCCTTTAGATTCATCACAAGGGATGCAGACCACTTCTATATGACTTTTACCAATTATTATAACAGATATGGGTATATCTACTTAATCAAGCACAAGTTGGAAACCTTTGAAAAGTTCAAAGAGTTTAAACAAGAACTGGAGAATCAGCTAGGCAGGAAGATAAAGATGCTCTGATGCAATCGAGGTGGTGAGTATCTTAGTATCGAGTTCCACGACTACCTCAAGGAATGCGGAATTGTTTCGCACTTGACGCCACCTAGGACACCGCAGTTGAATGATTTGGCTGAGAGGCGCAATCAAACCTTGTTAGGCATGGTCCATTCCATGTTGAGGCGAGCTTCGTTACCTATCTCATTCTGAGGGTACGCCTTAGAGACTACCGCTCATAACCTTAATCTAGTCTCGACTAAGAAGGTTGCCAAAACACCTCACGAGAGGTAGACAAGTAAAGCTCCCTTGTTGTCACATGTTAAGGTTTGGGGTTGCGAGGCTTTCGTAAGACGAGAGACTCATGACAAGCTCGAACCTCATATTGAGCGGTGTATTTTCATCGACTATCCACAGAAGTCCTTTGGATATCTCTTCTATAGACTGAGTGACAATGTTGTCTTCGTTGCATGGAGAGGGGTTTTTTGAGAGAGAGAACTCATATGCCAAGAGGATACTGGGAGGCAAATTGATCTTGAAGAGATTCAAGAATCAAGCGGTGAAGGAACCTCTAACACTAGCAATCAACCCGGGGAGGACCTGTTGAACTGATTGACGAGTCCTTACCTCTTAGACGTTCTAGTAGAGTTAGTGTTCCACCTGTGTTGTATGGTTTCAATATAAAAAGTTAAGGTGATACGTTTATTAGTGATAACACACTAATAAATTTGGATGAACCTAACACCTACAAGGAAGCCATGGTAGGCCCAGAGTCTGGAAAATGGAAAAAGGCTATAGAGATGCGAGATTCAGTCCATGTATGACAATCAAGTTTGGAACTTAGTTAACAATGTACCAAGTCGTAAGACGCTCGGGTGCAAATGGATCTTCAAGAAGAAGATCGGCATGAATGGGAAAGTACACACGTATAAGGTGAGATTGGTTGCGAAGGGCTTTACTCAAACTCTTGGAGTTGACTATGATGAGACCTTCTCACCAGTAGCGAAGATTAAATCTATAACGGTTATGCTAGCCATAGTTGCGTTTCATGACTATGAAATATGGCAAATGGATGTCAAAACCGCTTTCCTTAATGGAAAGTTGGCTAAAGATGTTTACATGAGTCAACCAGAGGATTTTTTCAATGCATATCACCCTAATAGATTGTCTAAGCTTGATCAATCCATATATGAATTGAAACAAGCATCTCACAGATGGAATCTTTTTTTCGATGAGAAAGTCAAAGAGTTTGGTTTCTCGAGAAGTGATAATGAGTCATGCGTATATGTCAAAGCTAGTGGGAGTATATTTAGCTTTCTTGTATTGTATGTGGATGACATACTGCTCATAGGAAACGACGTTCCAACCATGCAGGAGGTTAAATACTGGCTTGGGAAGTACTTCGCTATGAAGGATCTCGGAGAAGCTGCTTATATTCTTGGGATAAGGATATCAAGAAATATGAGCAAAAGACTAATAGGACTTAGTCAAAGTACTTACTTAGATAAAGTATTAAAACATTTTAGCATGGAGAATTCCAAGAAATGGGAGTTACCAATCTAAAGCAATGCCAAGTTGAGTAAGACTCAAAGCCCGAGTACCGAAGCCGAGATAGCAGAGATGAGTCGAGTAACTTATGCTTCCTTAGTTGGCTCAATCATGTATGCTATGATGTGTAGTCGCCCTGATGTGGCCTTCGCTTTGAGCATGGTCAGCAGATATCATGGGAACCCTGGTAGGGCACATTGGACCATAGTAAAGAACATTCTCAAGTACCTACGAAGGACTGAGGAATGGTTCCTTATCCTCGGTGGGAGCGATGACTTAAGAGTGCGAGGGTATAGTGACGCCAGTTTTCAGACCGACCAGGATAATTTTCCACTCACACTCAAGCTGGGTGTTTACCCCGAACGGAGGAGCAGTGACTTGAAAAGTTCCAAGAAGGAGACCATAGTTGATTCAACGTGCGAATATGAGTACATAGCTGTAAGTGAAGCGTCAAAGGAGGCAATATGGCTAAAGAACTTCATCGAAGACCTTGGAGTTGTACCTACCATAAAGGAGCCTTTGGAGATTTTATGTGATAACGAAGGTGTGGTTGCCTTAACCAAGGAACCAAGGGATCATGGCAGATCCAGACATATCGACAGAAAATATCCTTTCATTAGACATCAGGTAGAAGAGGGACTCCTCGTAGTGAAGAGGGTATCGTCATAGGATAACCCAACAGATCCCCTTACGAAGGGACTGAGTAGGGTTAAGCACTTTCTGCATGCTAGGAGTATTGGGCTAAAGGACAATATTAGTTTTAGTGATTAGATAGCTTTTAGAAACTTGTAATAGATGAATTATAATTAACATTTGATGATTAAATAAATGAGTATTATTTATGAGTACTGTTACTATCTTATGTTAATTGTTTACTATTGTTTCATTTTGCATGTCTTGATTTCCTAAGTAATAAGATTATTTAAACTATTCACAATCGACTATACGTTAGAAGTAAGTCTAAAAGATAACTGTCATGAATTGGCTTGTAGCTGTCTAAAACGTTTAGACATAGAAGAAGTTTGTTGTAATGTTCATGAGTGCTCCTGAAATAAGATTTGAGTATTGGATTAAACCCGCGCTTACATGAATCAATTCATGGAATTTAATCACGAGTGATTGTGAGACGATAATATCATATACTCTTTAAACCTAGATACATGAGTTGTTTTTTATGAGTTGGTTGTGCATTGATAATGTGTAAACACATCATTAACTTGATGTTATAAAACGCCTTGTTGTGTAGGATTTGATGAGTAAATAGTACAAGCATATAAGTCGAAGTTTATATGTTCCTTTTATCCTATGAGGTTAAAAGCGATATCGTGGGCCCCTCAATGATTTTGTTTTGACTTATGTGTCGGGCCCAGTCAAGACTGAATTGATGTGTTCAATTAAGTTCTATGTCAGACAAATCAGAGATCGAGAAACAAACTGTTGGACAATAAGTATGACTATGTTCCATGTAATTGTCCACATGATATCTTGAGAACGGAGGACTATACGATCCCTTATCTAAAGGACGTGTCAGAGTTCGACAGTGGCTTGTGAGAGCTACGATTGCTAATCGGATTTTGAAGTCATATTTTCATTTATAGTTATTAGACTTATCCAAGTGGGAGTCTGTTGGATTAGGTGTCTAAGCCCATAACTATACTTGGTATGTACTTGACCCGATTGTAGCATGGTCCTTTTGGGTTGCCTTCACCAAAGCAAATTGACTGGATGAATAATGGAGAAAGAGGACAAATGTGATTTATTAATATATTATGTGAATAATATATTAAAAGAGAAATTATATTATTTAATTAATATTGGTCAAGAATTAATTTAGAATTAATTTTGTGGTCAAAAGAGGTTAATTGAATTAAGGGGATTGATATTGTAATATAAGATAATTGCAAAATGGGCTGAGGATCTCTTGGATAAGAGGTGGATGAAATCTTATGGAAGCCCATAAGGGTTTCGTCCAAGGCTAGGTATTCTAGAAGATTTCTTTAGGTTGCTTATGGCCTAAGCAACGAGATTAGGTATTTGACTGAAACCCTAATTCCTTACCTATATAAGGACCCCATTGGCATCTGATTTTCAGCTACATTGAACCCTAAGGATCTTTAGAGCCGAAATTAGCCTTCCTCCCCTCTCTCTAATATTCTCCAATTGCTTTTGGTGTTTGTGATCTATTAGAGGCATCACATTTGAGGTTCTAAGTTCTCAAAGGTTCAAGGTTATCAATATATAATTGAAAGGTATGTTTCTAACTTGCTTTTAGTCATAGTATTCGATTTTGTATGCTAGATTTAGGGTTTACAAGCTTTGGATAATTATTGCATGTACAATTAGAAAAATCTAGATCTAAAGCTTTAGGTTTTGCATGTGCACCATATGATTGTTGTTTTGCTCAAAATCCATCAACTTATTGGAACATTCTAAAGTGATGGCGAGAACTAGAGGAATATTCCTCATCTGCAACGTATTTGAAAGGATGCTATGTTTAAGTTATTTCACATATGCTAAACTTGCAAATAAATTGAGATGTTTCTCAATCGGGTGTGTCCTCGTTATAAATGACGACAAAGTTACTAATGGGTTTTGGTCATAAGACATCCTATGTGCTCATACAAACCCAAATGCTTGGATCTAGGTTTCTCTATTGTACATGCAAGTTATCCACGACTATAAACCCTAATTCTAGCATCCAAGTAATCATGTTAACATAAGAATGGGTTTAAGATGATACCTTGATTGTTATGTAGCAATAACAATCCCAAATCTCCTTGTATTGACTTTAAAAAGCTTAGAGTCACAAATGTCACTCCTCTAATGGTTCACAAACACCATAAGCAAGAGGATGAAGAGGAGAGAGGATGGAGGTTGCCCAAAACGTGTTCTAACCCTAGAATAATGATTGTCCGCGTTTTTGGGTCATAAGGGTCTTATATATAGTTAGGCAATTAGGGCTATCTAACAAGGAAACCCTAATTTGGATGCTTAAGCCCTAAGCAACCCATAGACTCCTTTAATTAGGGCCTTGGACGATTTCCTTATGGGCTTCCCCATCGAATTCGTCCACCCCTTGATACAAGGCAATCCATGGCCCAAATTGCAATTATCTTATAATTAAAATTCCGGTCCCTTAAGTTTAATTAATCTCTTTTAGTCACAAAACTAATTACCAATTAATTCTTGACTAATATTAATTAAACAATATGATTTCTCCTTTAATATATTATTCTCATAATATATTAATAAATCATATTTAATCCTTTCTCTCCATAATTCATCCTATCAAGTTGCTTTGGTGAAGGCAACCCAAAAGGACCATGCACCATTGGATCAAGTACATACCAAAATAGTTATGGACTTAGACACTAATCCAACAGTCTCCCACTTGGATAAGTCTAATAACTATTATGCGTATGACTTCAGATCCTGATCTGCAATCATAGCTTTCCAAAGCCGCTGTCAAATCTGATCCTATCAGATACGCGTGTCCTTTAGATAAGGGATCGTATATTCCTCCATTCTATATATCGTATGATATATGATTTCAAATCATTCTCTTTGTACTATATCTCAATTCCCGATTTATGAAGACTGACTAATTGAACAAATCAAATTAGCCTTAGCCCGGCCGAGCATTTACATTTGTCATCATTAAATCATCGAGGGGCCCAAACATATTGCTTTTATCCTACTTTGGATAAAAGGAACGGATAAACTTTGATACAATGCTTGCTTGCACTCACTCACCAAATTACACACAACAATATGTTTTATAACACCAAGTTACTAGTGCGTTTACATATTATCAATGTGCAACTGATTTGCAAGATACAACTCACACATCTCGGTTTCAAGAATATAAGATGTTATCGTCTCACCAATCACTCGTGATACAATTCATGGAGTGATCCAAGTGAGCGTGGGTTTAATCCAATGCTCAAATCATATTCATAAGCACTCATGAACGTTGCAGCAAACATTTGCTTATGTCTAATACTCTTTTAGACAATCCACACACCAATTCACGACAGTCTTCATTCATATCTACTTCCAACATATGAACGACTGTGGTCCGTTCGAATAATTCGATTATTCTTAATAAATTCAATTATTCTGGAAGTCAAAACACGCAAATGTGAAACACAAGAATAATACTAATCCCATATGGCCTCAAACCTTTGAGTATAAATAAAACTCCTTTTATTTATCACCATATTGATTACTCATTATTTGTCGTTTCGGGTAATCAACTTCTTACTTGAATTATTACACTTGTCCCATGCTCCTAGCATGCACACAATGTTTACCTATGGTTCTTACTTTGTGAAATAGATCAAATTGAACACATTTCCAATCATTCTCATTTCACAACTCCAAATCCTTTTTCATAAGTGTAAGAATTTCAAATTCTTGCCACTTATAGAATATGTTAGATTCTAACATTTTATGCAATGATCCTTTCGTAATGTCACTGCACCAAAGTCACAAAGACTATTGCCAATGATATTACAAAGTTCTCTATTGGAGATTGTTACAAGACAATTCCTTAGATATGATGTCTCTCACTCAAAGTACATTCCTTTGAACATCCTTTGCATAAAAGTTTCTAATCTAGTCATAGATTTTCAATATCCAATTCTCAATATCGACACGTTTCCATATTTTCCATATGACAATTCATTCTTAATAGAATCTTTTCTACGTCGATATGGTCCATCCAATACCATGCTTCCAACTACACACAAGCGACCAATCCTCGTCAAACTTTGGATTGTCCTTTGATAGTTGTTTAATTATTTTAGTCAAAACCAATTCTAGTCCCTTTTCCCTCAAAATGCGCTCGACATTTGGAAAATTTTAGAATGTTCAACCATTAAAGCATTTGCAATCGATCCTATACCCGAAGCGTACGGGACACGACGCATAATGTTTTATTTGCTATGTTCTCAAAATTCAAATTATGAAGAGGAATGCCGTAATCATAATCGAAATTTTAAGAACACACTATGTACCTTTGACTAAATTTATTAACTTTCCACAACCTAAGCCTTTAGAATTGAAATGAAGCATAATATTCTCTCCCTTAATTATAGTAAAACAACTATTCCATCCTTACAACTTTGCAAAGAATGACTCTTGTTTTCTATAATTAATATTGCCAACTTGCAATACGTACCTTAATAATCATACAATCATAAAATTTATGCTCCCACGATCATGATGATTATTATAAAACATAACACTTACGCTCCCACTAGCTTTGACATGTATTCAGAAACAACTTAACTTTCAGAAAAACAATGCTTATTGAATTTCTTAAGTTCATGTTTCTAATACTTAGTGCTTTGATAATCTTTTATCAAGGCTTCTTGAGCTTATACACCTTTGCCTTAGATAGTTCATATGTGTGTGTAAACAATTGTCAAACCTCACAATTCAAATTATGGAAAGGGATATCGTAACCATGATCGAATTTGAGAATGCAATTTTACAATCACTATCTTCTTAAAATCTTTCTTAGTGAAAGCATTTCCTCACAATCATTTTCATGAAGGAGGAAATCTTATGACACTTAGATTTAAACGGTGTATGTGTTCCTATCCATGTGAATTTGTTAAAACCAAAGTTTACGACAAATTCAAATGGACCGAACTTTCTTAATCTTGATTTCTTGCCTCATGGTAGCACAGCTGCCCACCATGTCTTCCAAGTAGTTAAGCAACTCACCTTTACCTATCAATGTACTTTTCATTGATCAAGGTCCTTGCCTTTTATGCATTCAAATGAGAACTCATAGGACTCACATGCATAATTAACTCGATTGGATTGGCATAGAAACAAAATAATGTCAACACGATAGGTTGTAAACCTTGACTTGTGTGCTAGTGATGATCGATAAGGTTCATTGATTTGTTCTTGAATCCTTTCAAGACCATTAAGACTCCCACTGACTCCTTGACATATACGATTCTCTTGTTAATAACCATTTCTTAACAAACAAATATTCAAGAGTTAGTGTAGCTTTTATCAAAAACACTTCATAAATTGGTTCTAGTTAGTCTTTGTCTTATCCAAGACATCACAACTTTCCACATTTGATGAATGTTACAAACCTTCTTAGTACTTTTCACTCAATGTCACAATCTTAACTTTTAAGACTTGATTTTGGAACGAAGTATGATTGACTTCTTGATTTAACCATTTCTTCAATTCTTGATTCCTCTTCTTAGACATACAATTGTACTAAGACTCAATTAGAGGATCAATTGAGATATGGTCCTTAATCATTAAGACCTATCATAAAGCATAAAAGGTACTCTCCCTTCTTCTTAGAATAGAGAAACTTTTATCTTTCTGCCTACTTGATTCTTCTTATTCGTTCTGCTATTGATTTAACTTTTTCAATCAATTCATAATTACACTTAATCTTGTAAGTATAATCATATTTACTAAACCTTTAGTAAATCATGACGAATATCATTCTTACTCTTATGGTGGACTTGATTAACACGCAACTTTGTGTGCTCGATCTCCTAGTCCTTCACTTGACACTTTGTCAATGAATTTGTCTAATTTCCAAATATGAAATTTCTCATTCATCGTGCAACCAAGTTGCGTGATTCCAAATTTCTGTCCAATTGAAACTTGGGCGATGAGAAACTCTCCCTATTTGGTAAATTCTTGACTTTCCATAAATTAATAATAGAAACATTCAAACATCAATTTTTCATATACGCCATTGCAACGATAAATAAATAATATAAAATCAAAATTTATTTTATTGCGGAAATTTTTTTTTGTCCTTACAATGCAATTCATTGAAAAACTATGCTAATACATTTTTCTTAGCAATCTAATTCTAACTCTAAGTAGTAGCTCAAGAATCTAATCTTTGAGAAATGCGATCGAAATCCATTCCTTCACGGTTAGATTCTGCTCACTTCTTCCCTTAAGTTTCCTTTCTTTTCTTCGATCCTACAAAACATCAATTGCAATCTTATCACATTATGTATCAAGAATCTAGAATAGAAGCTTAAAAGAGTTAGTTAATGGATTTTACCTATATTAGAGCCATACGTTTCGACTCTCCCATCTCTTAGATCTCTTAGGTAAATGGGTAAGCTTCGTCTTCAATGCCCTTTCTCTTGGCAATAAAAGCAAATTGACTCTTTTGGAACATGACATGGAACTACTTCAGACATTGCCTTTCTCTTATGATCAAACTTTTCGATCATAGCATCTTTTTCGTTGCCATTGTCCATATCCATAGAGGTCTTGAAGGTAGATTCACCAATCAACTTTGCTTTTCTATTGCGCCAAACCATTGATGATTCAGCGGCAATAAGCATATAGGTGAGATCTATAAGGGTCACGTTGCAGTTCATCATATAGTACTTTCTTACGAACTCAATGTATGAGTTAGGAAGTGACTGAAGAACTCAATCAACAGCCATCTCCTCACAGAAAACGGATCCCATTATTCTTAACCTATCAATGTGTGACTTCATCCCTAGGACATGTGCACACACCGACTTTCCTTCTTTATGTTTACTTGCTAAAAGGGCTTGAGTGATCTTGAACTTTTCAAGCCTTCGAACTTGGGGGTTAGGGAGAATAATTGGAGGAGGCGGAGGAAGTGAAGCATGATTTCTTGTTCCTCGATCAAATCGTGGAATACCATCTTCATGTGGAATGCTTGTTCCACGGGATTTGGGAAGACCATAGTTGTCGAACTTTGACATCTACAAAATGGGAGAAAACGAATTCAAGTTAGTTGATTAATTGAGTCCTTAGTAAATCACCCAAATGAGATACTAAGGCTAGGACCCAACACAATATTCTACAACTCGGGAGAGGGATGCCGTAACCCAAATTGCAGAACATTTGAAGGTAAGTGAATGACGATTCACTAATTTCCACTATGAAAAACGAAAAATAATTTAAGTTTTAAATCTATGAAAACTCCTAGATCCTTTGAGATTCATTGAATCAATTCAATGGCATGTTTAAATCTCGATATGCCCCTCTTGTTTGTGACTGGGATGTCGAGGATCATAAAACGGGTGTGAATAACCATGCAAACTTACATGGTGCCCTCACATGTTACAGTCACCTATTCAATGTGCCGGTAAACCACACATGCTCCACCGAACTATGACAAACACTGAGTCACCCTTTGCTACCTTTGCTTAGAACCATTTAGTGTGCCGGTAAACCACACACGCTCCACTAACGTCTTCGCAAGGGTACAAAGTGTAATTTCATGGAATTGCATCAATTCACTTTGACTAAGTAACTAAGATTGGGAATTTGAAAAACATTTAGTTACTTTAGTAATTCATTATACTTATAATGGAAGGTTTCGTCCTATCCTACCCGTTCGGCTAACGACCCTCCACTAGTCAAGAGTGCGGTGGGTAAGAGTGGATACCCATTCAATCGCCATTTTATAGGCAATTTCCTTAAACACCCCTTATAGACCAGCTTCGTGAATGAGGCCTACTAACGGTAAGACTGACTTTTACTCATACATATACAATGTTAGACTTTTAATGTTATATATATAGTATAGGGTGTATTTTACACTTTTAAAATATTAGGTGGTCAAATTTAACAATTATACTTTTAATTTAGTTAAATTATAAACCAAAAACTTTTATGGATTTAGTAAACCTCTTTTAATTATACACCTTAATTAATTAAAAAAACCATAAGGGTGTGATTTGTACTTTTTCAAAACAATACTAGGGTTTTAGAATTTAACATTCCTAATTAAACTTTTAATCAACTTTTAAATTCCAAAACTTGAGGGCAAGTTTTGAAACCTTTTTCAAAACATTAGGGTTTTAACTATTTAAATTTCAAAACAACAAAACTTTTGGGTTCAAATTTAAACTATAAAACCTAAAGGGGAAAATATGAAACTTTTCATAACAACAAGGATCAAATAACAAATAATCTAAATTAACAATTAATCACATAATTATCCATATTTGATTCATTTAATGATTTCTTGCAAAACAATTTATCAATTTAGTCAAAATAATTAATCAATTATCACATAAGGAAACAAATATTTTATTAATTGATAAATATCTTCAATTAGATCAAGAATATAGTCAAATATATCATAAAATCGGATTATTATTGATCTAATATGATAAGGCAACTATCCTTATGCAAAAACAGCAAGAAATCCCGGTTTTCCCTCCATCTGACCAGCCGACTCGCCGAGTCAGGCATGGACTCGTCGAGTCACCTTGGACTCGGCGAGTTCATCTATGGACTCGGCGAGTCCAGACTCTAGAACCACAAAAATCGAATTTTTTAATCACATAATGCATCAATACAATAGAAACCAGTCTAGCCTCTTATACCACTGATGGGTTTTGGTCATAAGACATCCTATGTGCTCATACAAACCCTAATGCTTAGATCTAGGTTTCTCTATTGTACATGCAAGTTATCCAAGACTATAAACCCTAATTCTAGCATACAAGTAATCACATTAACATAAGAATGGGTTTAAGATGATACCTTGATTGTTATGTAGCAATAACAATCCCAAATCTCCTTGTATTGACTTTAGAAAGCTTAGAATCACAAATGTCACTCTTCTAATGGTTCACAAACACCATAAGCAAGAGGATGAAGAGGAGAGAAGATGGAGGCTGCCCAAAACGTGTTCTAACCCTAGAATAATGATTGTCCACGTTTTTGGGTCATAAGGGTCTTATATATAGTTAGGCAATTAGGGTTATCTAACAAGTAAACCCTAATTTGGATGCTTAAGCCCTAAGCAACCCATGGACTCCTTTAATTAGGGCCTTGGACGATTTCCTTATGGGCTTCCCCATAGAATTCGTCCACCCCTTGATACAAGGCAATCCATGGCCCAAATTGCAATTATCTTATAATTACAATTACAGTCCCTTAAGTTTAATTAATCTCTTTTAGTCACAAAACTAATTACCAATTAATTCTTGACTAATATTAATTAAACAATATGATTTCTCATTTAATATATTATTCTCATAATATATTAATAAATCATATTTAATCCTTTCTCTCCATAATTCACCCTATCAAGTTGCTTTGGTGAAAGCAACCCAAAAGGACCATGCACCATCGGGTCAAGTACATACCAAAATAGTTATGGACTTAGACACTAATCCAACAGTTACATGGATAGTGCTTCCATGTAGATTTTAATTACAGTTACACATCGAGTTAGAATACATGGTGGTTTGGAGAACCACATACAAAGAGGCTTAATGTATCGTTCATTATGACTATAAGTAATCCCATTACGAAAGTATTGGTATCTAAGTCATATTTAAGCATATAATCATTCTCATTAGTTTTCTTTATATACGAGTTATATATATGTGTATATATATATATATATATATATATATATATATATATATATATATATATATATATATATATATATATATATATATAACTGAAATTTTTTGTATTCACAAAGTTTATACAAATCAAGTTTGTCAACTGTACTTAACAAAGATACTTCATTAGCTAATGCATGAAAGTCAAATTGGTGATATAGGGCCTTGTTGATATTGTTGGATTAGGTGTCTAAGCCTATAACTATAATTGGTATGTACTTGAATTGATAGTAGCACAGTACTTTTGGGTTGCCCTCAAACCTAGCAACTTGACAAGGAAATTATGAGAGGAGAGAAGTTGATTTATTATAAGATTAATAAATTAATATAAATGATTTATTAATATGTTAAAAGGTTAATATATTAATTAAAAATCATAATGTTTAATTAATAGTTAGCCAGAAATTAATTAGAATTGATTTTGGGGTTAATTGTATTAATTATAAAGTGCAAGGACTAGTTTGCAGTTATCAAATAGTTGATTGGAAGGTTCCAGAACCTCCTTGGAAGGGGGTGGATGAAATCTATAAGGGAAAACCTTATGATTTCGTCCAAGGGGCTTAGATAAGGCTTTTGGATAAGCTTAGGCCCTAAGCAAAGGAACATTAGGGTTTTCCTTAAACCCTAGATACATCAGCTATATAAGGAGCCTCCTGGCTCCCAAAATTGGCACTCCTTCTTTTGAAGAAACCATGGGCCGAAATTGCATATCCTAACCTCTCTCCTCACTAGTTTCCTTCTTGCTAGCTCTTGGGTGTAATTCCATTAGAGGCATTACAATTGTGATGCTAGGCTTCCAAGAAGATCAATATCAAAAGGATTACCAATTGTTTGCTATAACAATTGAAAGGTATGTAACTCTAAACCCTAATTTGTTATTTCCGAAAATAGCCTCTCTCCTTAGGGTTTTGGTTTTACAATTCAAAGTTATATGTTCAATAGTTAAAACATATATCCAAAGTAGGTTGCATGTGAACTTAGGAATTGTTTACTAGTTTATTTGTTTTACCTAAAACCCATCAGATATAAGTAGATATATTTGAATAAAATTTAGTATTTGGGTATTGGAACAGTACAAGCAACATATATTGTAATGAATTTATATATTGGATATGTGTCTTTCATTGAATAATTGTTGTGTTCTATATTAGCATGTTTAAATCCTTGAATAACTAGGTTATTCTAAATGTCTATAGTCATTCATAGCTGTGGGAACATCTATGAGGTAAGAGTAATATGAGTGGATTGGTGGATTCTCATGGAGATGAGAATAACAAGAGTTGCTACCAACTTCGTAGGTACTTGATTAGGAGAATAAGTATTGGAATTGACCTACATCAAAATCACGTTATGGATTAGGGGTGGAAATGGGTCAACCTGGATTGGGTTTGGGTTCAACCCATTTATTAATTGGGTCAAAGATTTCAACCCAACCCAACTTATTGGGTTAATGGGTTGTCATCGGGTTGACCTATTTATGTTTTTTCCAACCCAACCTATTAAATAAATAGGTTGAACCTGGGTTACCTATTTAAAACTAAAAATGTAAACAAAAAATTACACCTAAATAAATTAGTTTAAAACCCAAATAAATATTCAGAGTAAGATAAAAGTACGATCACAATTCAAAAATACAAATAAATTTATCAAAAAAACATCATAAATGTTTAATATCAAGGTAACTCGATTTCCATTTTCACCAACTCCACTTTCACACCCATCTTGAATTTCATCCTCATCGTCTATCTTTTCCGTCATGGTGGCTCCACATAGCTCCTCAAGTTGTGCTTCCATTTTTACTATAGAAATAAATAAAATAAATTTAGCTTATCAGTTGCAGTAACACATAGTTTTATATAATAATGCAAAATTTATAAATAAAAGTTGGAATATACCTTCTCCATAGACCCAATCTCTTAGACATATAATAGCTTCAACATTAGAAGGCTTTAAAGAAATTCTATAAGCATCAAGGACCCTACCGCCCGTGCTGAAAGCTGATTCGGATGCAACCGTTGAGATTGGGATAGCTAAGATGTCCCTAGCCATCCGAGCAAGAGTTGGATATCGAACTTCATGTGTTTTCCAATAGTCCAAAATGTTTAGATTATCCACACGAGGCATGAGCTTCTCCTCTTAATAACATTCAAGTTTGGATTTGACAGCTTGAGAAGTCACCTTAGTTGAAAAGTTATCGAAATCCTATAATTTAACAAAAAAAATGTAGTTATGGACATTAAAAACATCAACCAAAAAATACAGCTATACAAAAAAAAGCAGCAGAATAATACAGTTATATTCATGTAAAAAACACAACAATATACTTGTAAAAATCAATAGAAAACGCAGGTACATACTTGAAAAACACATCAATAAACCCAAAAGATAAAACAAAAATGCAACAATAAACTTGAAAAAAAAACGCATCAGATTTTAGTGAAGCAAAAATGCAACAATGTATACATATTAAGACATATTTTTTACTAAGTCAAATTTGTATAGTTTCACATCTTTATGTTATTTTACTAAGTCAAATTTGTGCGAAGTATAATGTTTAGACTTAGTATATTTTTTGTACACTCATGTTCCCTATATATAGGGACTGAGGATAGAAGTAGAGGATAACTTTCTCAAACGCAAATATCTTTTCTGCTTATTCTGTAATCAGTCTTCATCAATATAAGATCTGATTAATATTTACTCTTCATGTTCTAAATTTTCAATCACTAAAATCATATTTACTTTCGTAAATCTCGATAACAATTCTCTTCAATTGGTATCAGAGCAGGATTCAAACTGCATCGATCTGATTTTCGTGTTAGAATCATTTGCTTTTTGAGTTGCAACTTTACTCAAAATTTTCCGTGCATTTTGGTTTTGAAAATCAAATTTGATCTTTAGATTTGAACTGATTCTGTCATTGAATTGTTTAGTCGAGTAATTGATCAGTGATTTCTGATCAATTCAATTGATCAATTCTCAATTTCATCAAGTTTTTCAAGCTTTCTGAAAATTTATGTGTTCATCAATGGCGAACTTCAACATGAATACAATGACTTCCTTCTCTCACTTGCTTGGTTCCTCAACCAAAATTCCGATGTTAATTCCAGAATACTATGATCAGTGGGCTGATAGAATGGAAGATTACTTAAATGGAATTGATGAAGAACTTTGGAATTGTATCAATGGAACAGTGCAAGCACCTGCTAATGTTCAACCAACTGGACCATCTACTACATCTGCTGAAGTTGCTGATCAACAAAAACGGTTGAAGAATAATGAAAAGAGGTGCATGAGGGAACTAAGAGGTGTTCTTCCTCCTGTGGTTTATAATTACATTCATAGTTGTAAAACAGCAAAGGAGATATGGAACACTCTAAAAGAGAAGCATCAAGGTAGCGAAAAGACGAAGATCAATTCTGTGAAGCAATGTCTAGTTGAACTGAAAGAATTCAGACAAAAGGATGCTGAAACTCTTGAATGTTTGCTTAGTCTCTAAAAGAGAATGTTTGCTTAGTCTGTACAATAGTCATAGCATCCTAGGAATAATGTTAGCATATTTACATACTCGCGCAGACAGCATGGCTGGTTTTCATCACCCTGGAGACCCCTACTTCCCTAATCAGGGAAACAACGGGTGGCTAGAGGAGGAGGAGGAGCCTGAGGAAGAGCCTGAAGAGGAACCTGAGGAGGACCTCAAAGAGGAATCTGACGGGGAACCGGAGGCAGAAGTCGAGGGCGAGCCTGCCGAACCCGAAGAAGACGAAGAACATTTCGGAGAGGAGCTCGATGACAGCGAAGGGGGTGATTCGGACGCAGAGTCCGAGGTCATCGACCCCCCTTACCCGATCAGGGTGCCTGCTTACCGTGTGGGCCCCACTGGACCTACCCCTCCTTGGGGCATTGATCTCTGGAGATGGAGCAGACATCAGGGACAGCGACCCACGTTTGGCATGTCACGTGAGTTCTTCGACCTGAGGGACGGAGGACCGGCCGACCGAGCCCTACCGGTCATGGTGAGACGATTACGGGACACCGGCGACCTTGCTCAGGGCACTGCTGATCAAGTACGCCAGTTGTGGACTAGGGTCGAGCGTGCGGAACAGGAGACGCGTGACGTCCTCCGGGAGTTTCACATGAGGCAGGTAAGGTGGGAGTCTCGACTTCAGGACGCAGAACGCCTAGTGGCTCGTCTTCAGGGAGCGTCCACAACTTCAGCACCACCTCCTGACGCAGCTCATCGCGGTTAGGGATAGACTTATCATAGTAGGTCATTAGGAACTATGTTATGTACTCCGGCTCTATGTTTAAGTGACTACACTACTCATGGAGCCGTTATGCTGTCGGATTAGTGTCACTCATGTATGCTCTTACGAGCAAATTTTCTTGTATTACATGCGGATGATATTAATGAACTTTTGTGTGTTTTGCTATGATATTATCAGTTGTTATGTGTTGAGACGTTATGATTGTATGCTCAATGGTAGTAATGTTTAGGTTCGTATCATACACCTAGTTAGTAGGATCGCAACCTCATAGAAACCACGTACACTCAACATCTTTCCGTTTCATGACAGAAAGATGCCTCGCCCAGCTACTCGCGGAAATCTCGAACCAACCCCGCCCGAAGTTGACTCCACTGCTTTCCAGGCAGCCGTGTCTGTTGCGGTCACAGCAGCTATGGCACAACTTCACCGAGGGAACAACGGAGGAGGTAACGGGCAAGGATCCGGAAGTTCGAACAACGGGACGAACCAAGGACCCACTAAAACGTGCACCTACAAGGACTTTGCGAACGCTAAACCCCGAACTTTCAACGGCACTGGAGGAGTGATCGCTCTGAAGCGATGGATCGAGAAGGTAGAGTCGGTATTCGAGATATGCGAGTGCCCCGAGCAGATGAAAGTGAAGTTCGCGGCCTGCACTTTTGTGGACCAAGCACTTACTTGGTGGAATGGACACGTAGAAGCTATGACGCTCCCTGTCGCCAACTCTATTCCCTGGGCAGAAATGAAAGAAATGTTAATGGCGGAGTACTGCCCCCGAGGCGAAATACAGAAGATGGAACAGGAACTATGGAATCTCACGGTGCAGAATGGGAACATCGATGCTTACATATCGAGATTCAGCGAACTATCTCTGTTGTGCCCGGGTATGATCACATCAGAAGGAAAGAAGATCGAACGATTCATCTGGGGACTGACACCCCCCATTCAAGGGAATGTGATAGCTGCGAACCCTGAAACGTTTGACAGTGCAAAGAGATTGGCAAAGAGGCTATATGATCACAACAACAAGAAGGGCGAGAAACCAGTGGAGACTGAGAAGAAGAAGGAGGGTGATGGTAAGAAAGGATGGAACAACAAGAGAAATGGGCGTCAGGGCCCCGAGACCTCTAAAAAGCAACAAACAGTGGCAGTTAACGCTGTCACTGCGCCGGTTCCAGCCACACCACATGCTCCAGCCTCAGCTGCTTCAAATGCTTCAAGACCCTATTCCGGTAATCTTCCCAAATGCAACAAGTGCGGTTTCCATCACCAAAGAGAATGTAGGGAGTTCCATTGCACCAGTTGCAACCGAAGGGGACACACTGCAAGGTTCTGCATGACTTATCCTTCTCAGAACCAGAGTCAGGGAAACAACCAGAACAACAACAACCACCGCAATAACAACAACACCAATGCCGGCAGCAACAATACAGGGCCTAGCCACACCTGTTTCGGGTGCGGAAGGACGGGACACTTCCGTCGAGATTGCCCTAACAACAACAACTCAGGAAACAGAGGAGCAGGAAGAATGCTGACTATGGGTCAGAGTGATGCAGTTCAGGACCCCGCAGTTGTGACCGGTACGTTCCTCCTAAACCACACTTATGCATGCATCTTATTTGACACCAGAGCGGAGCGAAGTTTCGTAAGTGAGAAGTTTAAACATTTACTAAAACAACAACCCTAGAAGCTAAATGAAACCTATACGGTGGAAATGGCCAATGGGAAAACCGAATCCACTAGGGAGATCTACATCGGATGTACCCTAACCCTCAACCAACACGTCTTACGAATAGATCTGATGCCAGTATCAATTAGGAGTTTCGATGTGATTATCGGCATGGATTGGTTAAGCCCCCACCATGCTGAGATTATGTGCCATGAGAAGGCCATTCGCCTTCGTCTCCCAAATCACGAAACCCTAGTAATTTACGGAGACAAACCCAGTACGAATCTTCGTCTCATCTCGTGCATCAAAGCACAAAAACACTTGCGAAAGAACAATTTGGCGTTCTTGGCTCACATAGTGGACAAGGCCAAAGAAGAAACTAACATCCAAGACATTCCAGTAGCGTGTGAATTTCCGGACGTGTTTCCCGAAGATCTTCCAGGAGTACCCCCAGAGAGACAGGTTGAGTTCCGAATCGACCTCGTTCCAGGAGCAACTCCTCTCGCTAAATCACCATATCGATTGGCTCCTGCTGAAATGCAGGAATTGTCCAGCCAACTCAGTGAGCTTCTGGACAAGGGATTTATCCGACCTAGCTACTCGCCATGGGGAGCTCCGGTGCTCTTCGTCAAAAGGAAGGACGGATCTTTCAGAATGTGTATCGATTACAGAGAGTTAAATAAGCTCACTGTTAAAAACCGCTACCCACTCCCGCGAATCGATGATCTATTCGACCAGCTCCAAGGAGCTAGCTATTTTTCTAAAATAGATTTACGGTCCGGATACCACCAACTCAAAGTCCGAGAAGAGGATATTCCTAAAACCGCTTTCCGAACCCGCTACGGACATTATGAATTCGTCGTAATGCCCTTCGGTCTAACAAATGCACCTGCCGCATTCATGGACCTAATGAATCGAATCTGTCGACCATTCCTGGACAACTTCGTCATTGTGTTTATCGATGACATCCTCGTCTATTCTCGAAGCAAAGAGGAGCATGGCCAACATCTCCGACAAATCTTAGAGACTCTGCGAACGGAAAAGCTTTACGCCAAACTCTCCAAGTGCGAGTTCTGGCTCCGGAGTGTGAATTTCCTAGGCCACGTAGTTAGCCAAGACGGAATTCATGTGGATCCCTCTAAGGTCAAAGTTGTGGAAGGATGGGCAACTCCGACTACGCCCACAGAAATTCGTCAGTTCTTAGGCCTAGCAGGCTACTATAGGAGGTTCATCCAAAACTTCTCTAAGATCGTCAAGCCGCTTACCTTGCTCACGCAAAAGGGCGTGCCATTCAAATGGACAGACCAACAAGAAATTGCGTTTCGAACCTTGAAGCAAGCTCTCTGTAGCGCTCATGTGCTATCTCTACCCGAAGGAACGGAAGATTTTGTAGTCTACTGTGACGCGTCAAATCAGGGCTTAGGTTGCGTTCTCATGCAACGTGGAAGAGTGATAGCATATGCGTCCCGCCAACTAAAGACGCACGAAGTAAATTACACGACCCATGACCTAGAACTGGGAGCCGTGGTCTTCGCCCTAAAAATTTGGAGGCACTACCTGTACGGTACAAAGTGCACCATCTTCACGGACCACAAGAGCCTCCAGCACATCTTGAATCAGAAGGAGCTGAACATGAGACAACGGAGATGGGTGGAATTGCTAAACGACTACGAATGCGAGATCAAGTACCATCCAGGCAAGGCCAACGTGGTAGCCGATGCATTAAGTCGGAAGGAGTACTCTAATCGCCATACGAAAACGCACTCGATAACCATTCAGTCTCATCTGGCCACTCAAATTGCACCAGTCCAGGCAGAGGCTATGAAAGTGGAAAATAGAACTAGCGAGGCATTACGCGGGATGGAGAAGAACCTAGAAGTCAAGGAGAATGGGGTATACTACTTCATGAACCGTATTTGGGTCCCAAAAATCGGAGGATTTAGAGAGAACGTTATGAAGGAAGCCCACAAGACACGATACTCCATTCACCCTGGTTCGGACAAGATGTATTTGGACATTAAGCAACACTATTGGTGGACTAATATGAAGGCGGAAATCGCGACTTATGTTGGTAAGTGCCTTACGTGCGCCAAAGTAAAAGTGGAGTACCAGAAACCTTCTGGATTGTTACAGCAACCGGCAATCCCTGAGTGGAAATGGGAGGGGATTTCTATGGATTTCGTGACCAAGCTGCCCAAGACGTCGGACGGATTGGACACCATATGGGTAATAATCGACCGACTGACGAAATCTGCCCATTTCCTGCCAATCAAAGAATCCTACAAGATGGAGAGACTGACGCGTTTGTACCTACGAGAAATCGTAAGACTCCATGGAGTGCCAAAATCTATCATCTCGGATAGGGACAGTAGGTTCACATCGCGCTTTTGGCAATCACTCCACAAGGCAATGGGAACTCATCTCGATATGAGCACCGCGTATCACCCACAAACGGACGGTCAAAGCGAACGAACCATTCAGACGCTTGAAGACATGCTTCGTGCATGTGTAATAGACTTTGGAAAGTCTTGGGATACCCACCTTCCGTTGATTGAGTTCTCATATAACAATAGTTACCATTAAAGCATCAAGGTGGCTCCTTTCGAAGCACTGTACGGGCGTAAATGTAGATCCCCATTATGTTGGGCTGAAGTAGGTGATACCCAGCTAGCAAGAACACATACGTCGGACAGAGCACTAACAGGACCGGAAATCATTCGCGAAACCACAGAAAAGATCGTTCAGATCAGAGCTCGATTGCAAGCGTCGCGTGACCGACAAAAGAGCTACGCCGATAAACGGCGAAAGCCCTTAGAATTCCAGGTCGGCGATCGAGTACTGTTAAAAGTCTCACCCTGGAAAGGGGTTATACGTTTCGGAAAACGGGGAAAGATAAACCCACGGTACATTGGACCTTTCGAGATCGTCGCCCGAATAGGTCCAGTAGCATACAGACTACAACTACCCGCGGAGCTAAACGGTGTACACCCCGTGTTTCATGTCTCTAATCTGAAGAAGTGTCTATCAGATGAAACCCTTGTCATTCCTCTTGACGAAATCGAAATCAATGAGAATCTCCTGTTCGTCGAAGAACCAATCGAAATCATGGACAGGGAAGTGAAGCGTACTAAGCAAAGTCGCATCCCGATCGTGAAGGTACGGTGGAACGCAAAGCGTGGGCCAGAATTCATGTGGGAACGCGAGGATCAAATGAAGCAGAAGTACCCTCACCTATTCTAGCATTCTCAAATCTAGCTTTCAAGCAGAAGTACCCTCACCTATTCTAGCATTCTCAAAAGGCTGCTGAAACTCTTGAAAATTACTATGATCGTCTGAATGAGCTTATGTTTCGCTGCAATAGGTATGGAATCACTAGGTCTCTCATGGAGTTCAATTTAACTTTCATTATGGGCCTTCGCAAGGAATGGCGAAGTGTGAGCATGATGATTAAGAATCAACAGAGTTTTGATACAACTCATTTGAATGATCTCTACAATCAGCTGAAAACACATGAAAGTGAAGTTTCAGAAATGTATGAAGAATCAAAACAGAGTATTGGAGGTCCTTTGGCTCTTGTTTCAAATGTATCAGAAGTTGATGTTAATGAAAAAGATGGTTCAAAACAACAGAGTTAAGAAGTTTTTCAAAAAGCCTTTTAAAAAGGAAAGGCTAGTGATGCGAAGAGTGGAGTCACAAAAACTGGAGGAGAGGAGAGGAAGAAAATGGAGAAAGCTGATGAGAAACAAAAAGATGTGAAGAAGTGAAAAAGCTGAAAGGTGACTAAGGAATCTATTGTCACTACTGTAATGGTGCGAATCACTTCGCAGCCGATTGCATGTTGCGAAAGAAAGAAGAAAAGAAAGAAAAAGTTAAAGATGAAGCATACTATTTTGAAAAGATTGAAGAGTTGCGTGCTAAGACAAAAGGAGTGTCTCTAGTTGCGAAGGGTGAATCTGCTGATAAAGAGAGTGGAACGTATCAGATCTGGTCATCAGGATCTGATGATGAAGAAATGAGGCATCCCACACATGGAGCCATGTTCGCAAGTTTTGAAGATTGCGAAGAGGACATTTCAGGGAGATGTTTTGTATCCAAATCCACGGAAAAATCACCCATGACCACCAAGGTACGTGCAATACTTGAATCTTTTAATATTCCTTTATCTTCTTATGATGCTGAAATCATTTCATTTGATGATATTGTGGCTTATTTTGATTCTGTTATTGTGTCTGCTAGTACTGAAGCTCAAAAATTAAATATGCAACTAGGTGAGACACGAAGAGAATTAGAAATAAAAAGGAGCAGAGTAGAAAAACCTGAAATGCAGATCAAAAATGTAGATTGTGATAGGAATAATCTTACAAATGATGCTAGGTTGTTGCTAGCACAAAGGAACATATATTGTAATTCTGCCAAACGATTGTATGCAAAATTAACTGCTTTACATCATTCTTCTAACATTACCAAAGAACAACATAAGAAACTTTTACCTTTTCTTGAGTATGAACGTGAAAAAGTTGATGATGTTTCTTATGATTGCAAAAGTACAATTGCTCAATTTGACAAAATACCTGATGATAGATATCCATATGGTATTGTCAAAATTGATGAATTTCTGAATGCTGATGAGTTGGTTAACATTGTCAATGAAAGTTTGACAAAGAGTGAACAAGTGAAAATCTTAAAGAAAACAGAAACTTCAACTCTTGCCTCTCAATTCAATTATGCTGATATTGATGACAATTTAGATAATGTGAGTGAAATCAATGAGATAGAAGAGGAAGAAGAGGTTGATTGTTCTCAATTGTCAATCATTAATATCACATCTAAGATCAAAGGTAAAGAAATTATAGTTGATTCGATAGTAGAAGAAGAAATTGATAAACCTTCAACTTCGCAACATTGTAAGTTTGATAATGTGGAAGTTGAAAGCTGGAAATCTGATGATACTGATGAAAATAAAGAAGATGTGAAAGATTCACATGAAATACCTCCACGAGTTGTGGTTGATCAAGTGTTTGAGAATACAAAAGAATTTGACAAAATTTTAAATGACAAAGGCACACATTATTTGGAAACCAACACTGTGGTATATCCAAATTTTGTATGCACTGATAAAACCATTTTTCCAAATCAAATTTTTGTCACTACTGGAAATGCTGAGAAAATTCATCCTGAATTCAACAAAATGATTGAAAAAGATAATCTAAGGTCAACCACTGAAGGTTTTTTCGCAAATCAAAACACAGAAGAAAACAATTTAACTCAAAATCCTTCTGTGTTTCAAAAACAAAAGTCATTACAAAAATGGGTGGTTAAAGGTGAAAAAGCAAACCAATATTTTGAAAAAGTTGAAAAACCAAAGGCTGAAGTAAAATTAAATTCTCATGAATTCAAATTGATGGTTGGAAATTATTCAACAGAAAATAATGTTTCAAAAAGAAAAGCAAGAAAAGCAATTTTCTGGCAAGTTGTGTCTAATGACAAACCAAGAGCTGCAAAAGAACAAATTTCAAAAACAACATCATCAAAATTTCAAAGCAAAAATAAACAAACAGATTCAAGTTTTCATAAACCAATAAATTATGTTGACAAAATTCCATATGTTCGCAAATATGACAACAATCGAAAATTTGAGAATTCACAAAAATTTGTAAATAATCAAAAGTTTCAAAATGTTGGCAAATCATGAATACTTCATCATTTTTGAATAATTCAACTCAAGCAAAAGTGAAATTTTCACCAAAACAACCAAATTTTCCAAATCCTTCAGTCTCAAAACCGACCAAAGTTTCATCTACAAAAGGAAAATCTGATGTAAGTACAATCAGTCGCATAATTTCTCATCACCATATACTCCGCAACAAAATGGTGTTGTTGAAAGAAGAAATCGATCTTTATGCGAAGCAGCCAGAACCATGTTAACATATGCGAACCTGCCTCAATATCTTTGGGCTGAAGCAGTTTCCACTGCATGTTTTACTCAGAATCGATCATTCATTCATCGAAGATTCAATGTTACTCCATATGAAATAATCAATAATAGGAAACCTAATGTCAAATTCTTTCATGTTTTTGGTTGCAGGTGTTTTATAATGAATCTCAAAGATACTTTGTCCAAGTTCCAAGCTAAAGCTGATGAAGGCATATTCTTAGGATATTCGCAGAATTCAGTTGCATACAGAGTGCTTAACAAAAGAACTTGTCACAACTGGAAATTTTGTGTCATGTAATCTATACATTCAAGCTAATGTGAATCAAAAACTTCAATCAAATACATCATACTAGTACTACAAATAGTCATCAAGCAATTGGAAACCTTAGAAGTCCTTGTTTAAGTCCATTTTGGGCTAGGACTCCCTTATTGGATCCAAATGGACCAATAAGCTTCCAATTTGACTATCAAGGGCTTAGAACCCTAATTGGACTCAAATTGGACCCACATTTATTTAATTCAACATTTTAGGTCATGTTGGACCTAGAATGAAATGAACTAAAAGCCTTGATACATGAATAACCTAAACTAGTCCAATAAAAATATGAAAATCCTACCACATTCTTTTAGGCTTAAAACATACTCAAGATTAACACTAATATTGGGCTAAGGGGCAAAGGCCCAAATTTTTCCTTTTCTTTCCAAATTCTCGGCCCAAATGCACAAGCCCAAGAAGATGGAAGAGTTGACTTGTTGTGCCACATCATTATTGTCCATAGGATTTCCATGCAAGATATCCCATTCTTCCATGCAAAGTATCACTTCAAAGATCACCTCACTTCTTCCTCTCTCTCACTCTCGGCCACAAGCACACACACACACACACCACAAAAATCTCTCAAACTCTCTCTAGATCACTTAAGAACACTCCTTCCTCCCCTCTCCAAAAATCTCGAAAATTAGGGGCTTTCAAGAGGATCTTGCAAGTTAATCATCATCTAAGGTAAGATTATGCTTGGATCTATGGTTTAGATTCTTTTTGTTATCAAAATCCCTTCCTAATCCATGCAAAAAATCGTGATCTTGCATCCTAGAACCATCTCAAACTCGAGATCTACCAAGGAAAGGTGCTAAGGCCAAAAATCATCAAGTTTTCTTCCATCTTTTCTTCCAAAAACCGAAACCACACCCAAGGTGAGCTTCATACCCCCTATTTTCTGTTTTTATGAGTTTTGTGGGGGGGGGAATACAAGTGAAAGTGTAGATCTATATGTGTTTTGTATGCCTTGTATGATTTCCATGCTTATATGTATGCATTTGTGTGTTATAATGTTGGATCTAGCCATAAAACCCCTCAAAACCGAGATATATCTTGTGTTAAATGATTTTAGCTTTAAATATATTTCTAAATACAAAGTGTTTCAAGAAAAATGGTTAAGTGGTTTAGTAACAATTTTCTTTGGGTTAAAAACACAAATTTTGGGCCTAAAATGTGAAAAATACAAAATTAAGGGTCCAAATTGGCATATCACGAATTCTGATGGATGAGGTGTGCCAAAACAGTTTCAATAAAACAATTTCTGGAAATATACTCATTTAGGGGATTAAAAACATAAATTCCAAGCTTAATGGGCTAAAAATGACATTTTTGGCCCAATGAGGCCCATTATGCGAGATTTTCTGTTTTGGAGGGCCAAAACTGTATTTTTCTGTAAAACAGTGAACCATAAGTGTTCCAAATCCTTTCCAAAGGTTTAAAATGCTTTTTAAATTTAAAAAGGACCAAAATTGCAAAAATATTACAATTTGGGCCAAAATTGTCAAAGTTGCGAAAAGAAGGGTTATAACCGAGAAAACTGAAATTTCAGGGACTTAAACTGTTTTCATTGAAAAATATGCAGAAAAATATTAATTTCAATAACTTTTGGTGTTACAATGTCAAGAAAATCGATTCAAGGACCAAACCGGAAATTATTTAACAAAAGGGTTGAAAAAGTAAATTTTACAATCAATGAGGGGCTGAAACAGAAAACTTTCAAGGCTATTTCAATACATGCAAACAATGGTACCACGACTATCGACGAAATACAATACATTACAATACCAAAAGTCGTTGTTAAACGAATTGGCTCGGTCTCGAACCAATAGAAATCTACAACTACTAACACTACGACACTACGATACTACGATTCATACAAGTAACTTTTGGTAATTCATTATACATGCGAGTGTGCACAGACGTCTACGCACCATCTTTGGGCCCCAAAAGTGTAAAATCTTGTTCGTTGAGCCTAGCTAGCCCAATGACCTGATCTTAAGGCCCGAAGACATTTTTTTTACGGAGTGTTGGGTTTTACCGATCCGACACAACGTAAATGGACTTTCAATGGCTTGTATACTACTGGTCCCCAAGGGTCCTTTGGTATAGCTAGTAAAGTCTACATTTTATGCGAGGCGGGTCGGGGACCCCTCGTACATTTTTATCCCCAACCGGTTAATGGAGTCATCGGGGTCTTCGTGACCTCTTTCTCTTCGGATGTGGGACTACACATAGTCAGGGCGATTGGATAACGTGATTAGTACGGACGACGCCTACGGGATCGTTAGTATAGCTATAGACTAGTCGTTTGTGTAACGCGTGTTTGTAGCAAATAATCATGCTCAAAAATAATCCAACGTCGCCTGGGACTGACACTACACGCTATGCAATGTTTTCAATGTGACTTCATGGAATTCAAGGAATTAGGAAAACATCGGGTTTTCCTAGGGTTTTCAATACATACAGATTTGAAATGCATACAATTTTAAATGAACAATTTTTTTACAAGCATAGAAACAAACAAGCATACCTATGGATCTTCACAACATTTTCAAAAGCTTTTCTTTTCAGAAAATGTCGGATTTTCTGGTTGTTTTCAAACAATACAAACATTGGATTTCAAACACTACTTATGAACTCACCAACATTTCATATGTTGACGTTTTTCAAAATACTTGTATTCTCAGGGAACCAGTGAACCAAAGGAAAACATATTCGGTGATGGCTTGCAGTTTGATTATGAACGAATCGAACAATTTTTTTTTTTTGGGAATGTAATGTTTAAACAATGTATGACATGTAAACGCTACCGGTTGTACTATATTAATGCATGGTGACGAATGTTGTTATGTTTCATATATATTCAATGTTATGGTATTCAATTGAGTCACGACAGCCCCCAGACGTTTCCGCCGTCTGGTTCGGGGGTGTGACAGAACTAGAAAAGTTGAAGAAGCTTTCAATTTAACATTTGATGATTACTATCTTAAACAAACGGATAGTAAATTTGAAAATAAATCAATACTTGTTGATTCAAATACTCAAATTGATAATTCTGAAATAAATGATTTTGATTATGACTTAATTTTTGGAATTCCTGACAGGGCAATTGATGCGGAAAATAATGCTCCTGATAATCAAACCTCAGAATCCTCAACACATACTGATGATTCAACAATTACTACAAGGTCAATATCTTACGAAAGTGTGCCTGATGTTCGTATGGAGGGGGAGCATACGATCAACAATGTAGACAATCAGCCAAATTTCGATGGGGAGAATGAAAATAGGAATCATCAAGTTGAGGGGGAGCATTCGCAAAATCAACAGGAACATCATTTTGAGGGGGAGCATCATGATGAATATCATGTTGAGGGGGAGCATGATGAAACAGAGACAATTAATCTTGATGAAAATGATGAGTTTCATGAACTAAATGATAATTTTTCTGTTGCAGGATCTGAAAATGAAGATACGTATGAAGATGCACCACTGGAATTTGATCCTAATTTTCCACCACTTGAGAAATGGACAAGAAATCATCCAAAAGATCAGGTAATTGGTAATCCACAAGATGGTGTGTTGACAAGAGCTCAAATTCGTGCGAAAAATGAGGTATTGAATGCGAACCAAGAACTATGTATGTTTAATGTCTTTATTTCAAAAATAGAGCCAAATACAGTAAAGGATGCTATGGAACACTCAGATTGGGTTGTTTCTATGCAATCTGAACTGGCTGAACTTGAACGAAACAAGGTTTGGAGATTAATTTCTAAACCTTCTGATGTTTCAATTGTCGGATTAAAATGGATTTTTAAAAATAAAACCGACAAAGATGGCAATATTATTCGCAATAAAGCAAGACTAGTGGTTAAAGGTTATTCGCAACAAGAAGGAATAGACTATGAAGAAACATTTGCACCTGTTTCAAGACTTGAAGCAGTTCGCATATTTTTAGCTTATGCAGCTCACAAAGACTTTGATGTTTATCAAATGGATGTTAACTGTGCATTCTTAAATGGAGAACTTGAAGAAACAGTGTATGTTGAACAACCACCAGGGTTTATAAATGATGAACATCCTGATCATGTTTACATCCTAGATAAGGCTGTATATGGATTAAAACAAGCACCAAGAGCCTGGTATGCAACACTTACAAATTTCTTGAAACAATCTAAATTTAAACAAGGATTAGTAGACCCCACATTATTTCGCAAGAAAGTTGGGAATCATCTAATGCTTGTTCAAATTTATGTTGATGATATTATTTTTGGCTCGACTGACCCAGCATTGTCAATTGAATTTGAAAATCTAATGAAAAGTCAGTTTGAAATGAGCATGATGGGAAAAATTAATAATTTTCTTGGTTTGAATATAAGAAAGAACAGGGATGGAATCTTAATTAATCAAGAAAAATATACGAAGAACTTGCTTGAAAAGTTTGGAATGACTAATAGCACGAAACTAAGAGTACCAATGGCAGTAGGAACAAGACTAACTCCTTCGTTAGATGCCCCTGCTGTTGATTTAACACTTTATCGAAGCATGATAGGGTCTTTATTGTACTTAACTGCAAGTAGACCTGATATTATGTTTTCGGTTTTCAATTGTGCTAGATATCAAGCTAATCCCAGAGAACCTCATTTGACTGCAGTGAAAAATATTTTTCACTATCTTAAGGGAACAGTTTCGTTAGGACTTTGGTATCCTTCGAAAATGGGGTTTTTCATTCAAGCTTTTTTAGATCCTGATCTAGGAGGATGTACTTTGGATAGGAAAAGTACGAGTGGTGGATGTCAACTATTGGATGGGAAGTTGGTGAGTTGGCAATCGAAGAAACAAACTTGTGTGGCTATATCAACTGCTGAGGCTGAATACATTACTGCTGTTGCTTGCACATTGCAAATTATTTGGATTCAGAGTCAACTTCGTGACTATGCAATAAACATGAAAAAGATTCCCTTGTATTGTGATTCGCAAAGTGCAATTCGCATTTGTCATAATCCAGTACAACATTCAAAGACAAAACACATTGCTCTTCGATATCATTTTATCAAAGATCATGTGGAAGATAGGAATATTGAAATTCATTTTGTTAAAACAACTGAACAACTTGCTAATATTTTTACAAAACCTCTTGATGAAAAATCATTTGTTAAAATTTTAGCAGGTTTGGGGATGATTGATGCGAATTCAATTCCAAAAACTCAAGCATGAAAGTTTTGTTCAGTAGTTATGAGTCAGACTTGTTCAGGTGTTACTGTTCATCCAGAGGCTTCGCATGGCTTCGCATCCATATCTTTTCGCATTTGCGATCATAACAACTAAGGTTAGGTGTACGATTCATTTTGTAGTTTTTAATTTTTGAAAAATCAAAAATCCAAAAAGATTTTATGTTTATTCATTTTTGTTTTTGAAAAATTAAAAATCCAAAAAGATTTTATTTTGTTATGTTTTTTGTTAGGTCTAATGCTGTGTTGCGTCTATTGGGCTCGTTAGCTAGTCAATGTTTATCTCCGGTATGGGCCTGTCCATCAGTGAGTTTTGTAAGGGTTAGTATAAATAGATGCTTGCATGCATCCTAGAACGAAAGGATTAGAAACGATTAGAGAAGTATTGTTCAGCATATTCATCGTTCTTATTTTGTAACCCTAGAATCCTCTACAGTAGAAGTTCTTAGTCGAGCTCTGCTGAGGATCGAGTAATCTAATCATTCGACACATTCTGATTCATACTTGAGTTTCGTTTTTACTATCTTTACGTTCATTACTTACCTGTTACAAAGATCTAATCGATCAAAGAGTTGTTTTATAACTCATCAATTGGTATCAGAGCAGGAGGTTGTGTAATTCATACACATCTTTTCTGTGAAAGAGTTTGCGATTAGGGTTATTCCGCATTAACTAATATTTATTGAGTCGTCATTCCATAATTGACGTAACTCATCATTTATTTGTTTTGCCCTAATATTACATATTACAAGTCTGATCTTTCAAACAGGTTAAACGATCAAGCATGGACGTGTCACAATCTAATCCCATCAACATCTCAAACAGCATTGGATCAAAGACGAAGATTCCTATTCTTTACACCTAGGATTACGAAGTCTGGGCGCATCATTTTGAAGATTATGTCATCGGATCTGAAGACAATGGATACCTTATTTGGGAAGCAATCGTATCTGGACCATTTGCTCACTCAGGAACATCAAAAATCATTAAAACTCAGAAAGAGTATAATGATCTGTTAAAGGACGTAAAGGATGTTGCTCAAGACGAAAAGGAAAAGTTTTAGTGCAACATTAAAGCATTGAGACTGATTCGATTCGCTCTTCAATCAGATACATTCAGGCTGGTGAGTTCATGCAGCACCGCTAAAGAAATCTAGGATAGGCTGCGAGAGCTATATTCCACAGATGAAGATTTGGAGCATTCTATTCAGACCTTGCTTTTGTCTGAGTTTGGTGAATTTAAACAGTATTCTGATGAAACTGTTACTCAGACATTTGATCGCTTCAATCATCTTCTTAGCAAGATGATCAAACACGATATAGAAAGGAAGTTGATTGAACAAAAAGTAACCTTTTTGAATGGCCTTAGATCCGAGTGGAGAGCGGTTGTGTCCACTGTTAAAGCTCATGAGCAATTTAAATCTTATTCATTGGCAAAGCTAGTAGGGATTTTGAAATCCCAAGAAAAGATTGTCTTGCAAGAGAAAAATGTGGTCTCAAGTTTGGGGTCCTTGGCACTCCTGTCTAAAAGCAAAAGTGTGGTAGAAGATGAAGATCTCAACTTAGAAGACTATGATCTTACTTCTGAAGACTATGCAATGATGGTGTCGAATCCAAAGAGGTTCATTAAGAAAAGGTTCCCTACCAATATGAACCGAAATATGCAGGGAAGCTACAGTTCTGAAAAGGTTAAGGAGGAACCGAAGACAGAAGAACCAAAGAAAGAGGTGAAAGTTAAAGGAGATTCTGGTGTGAACTGCTACTACTGTGGAGGAAAGAACCACTATGCCAAAGACTGTGTCCTGAAAAAAATGACAGAGAAGGATGAGGAAAAAATGAAGAGGCTGTGTTGATGAAAAAGCTGGAAGAGATCAAGAGAAAGAAAGCTGCTACTAACCCTTCGATGAATGCTTTAATTGTTCAGGTTTCGGCAGCGGATGATGAGTTCGGTGGCGTGCAGGTTTGGTCAACCGACTCAGAGGATGATGAAGTCAGGAAGCCATCTCATGGAAAGGCGTATGCTGCAAGAGGTGATGAAAGCAGTGGGAAGTGTTTGTTGGTGACAGATGTATCACAAATGAGGGGATACAATACATACGGAGGGAAAGAGGACACCAAGGAGCGAGAGGACTTATGCTTCACAGCAAAACCTCTCAGTGTGCAGATCAATGAGCTTGATGAATTGATCAAGAAGGTACAATCCGTTTTTGTTTCATTCAAAGTCCCACAAAATTCATATGAAAAAGAATTAAAAAACTTAAATTCAAGAATCTCAAATCTAGATAGCAGTTTAACTCAAACACGGGTCACCAATTCTAACCTAACTGACCAAATAAGCAGGGTGTCGTCCAAAAGTGAGGAACGGAGGATGTGGATAGAGATGAAGGAGTCGGAGCTGATTAAATCTAAGGACGAAAACATTTATTTACAAAGAGACAATTTAAAACTTCTGAAACAGAGAAATGTTTTTTGTTTAATTGCTAAACGTCTTTATGCTAACATCACTCAACTTCATCTGAACTGTGAAATACGGCAGAAAAATCATCGCATGATTTTGCCCTTCCTTGAGTTTAAGGAGGATGAAATTGATGTTGAAGCATATAATTGCGAAAGTGTAGTTTCGTCTGATGATGTGAATCCGACTTATATGTATGGTCTGGACAAAATCGAATCTTTTATAAAGTCCAAGGACCATAAGGACATGCTGAAAAACCTTTTGGATGAAAACGATAAACTGAAACTAAGGACCGAAACAATAAAAAATTTTGACTCAATGAATGCCAACTTGAGCTCAGAAAATAAAATTGATGTTGAAAACGCGTCTGAGCTTAATGAGGATGATGATATGAGCGTAATATCTGTAGAGGATGAAGTTGACTATTCTGAGTTTGTCAAAAGCGAACCCGAAAACTACAAAAATCTTATTTCTGAAAATTCAGTGGAGTTTGCTCGTTTGTCCCAAAATAAGTCCCCGATTCTTGAAGAAAAGTCCGTTGTGTACCAAAAGGTGAGAACAACACCAAATCAGGTGTATAAGGTCACAGGAGTAACCGAACATCAGACAGCCGAACTCACCGCCATAGTAAACGAAGATAATGCAGATGGCTGTGATGAGTTTTTCTGGTCTGCTCCTATAGATAATGCTGACGAAACCGTTGGTCTGTCAGAGCGAACGCCCTGGAAAACCAAAGGCAGATATGTGCCAGAGCCACTAAACAAGCCTGACAACTTCGATTTTCCAAGTACTAGTGGTGCAAAAGAAGTTCCTGTAGAAGAGGTCACTCCTACAAGCGAAACATCATCTATCAAAAGTGAACCGGCTGACAGGAAGCAAAAGCAAAAAGCCAACATCCACCGACAGCCAAAGCAAGTGAAGGATCAAAAGCAACAAAGGAATCTGAGATACAAAAAGAATCTCTCAGAGCGAAAACAGTTTTGGCACCTCAAAATGCCCATTTCTCTTATCATGACAAAAATTCAAAGTCAGAGAAAAGTACTGTAAGGCCGCAAGAAAGTAATAACAACCGAAGGGACAGGTTCGGTTCTAAAAGGAATAACAACCGAAGGGAAAGGTTCGGTTCAGATAACACCAGCTACCAAAAGCATAGGTTCGGTTCCGAGAGCAAAAGCTACCAAAGTTCAAGGTTCGGTCCCACAAATAACCAAAAACAAAAGGGTCACTTAGAACCTCAAGTCAAGAAAACTTCTCAGTCTAAATTCTCTCATTCTAATTCTTCTCAACCCCATTCTAAATCCAATTCTGTTCAAACTCAAAATCCAAAATCTTCAACAGATTTGAAAGGAAAATCGAAGGTTTCTTCAGTCAAGAATGATCAAAAGCATTCCAAGGCCCAAACACCTGAACCTGAATCCAAACCGACTGTAACAAATCCTAACAAAATTAAAGTTTTCACTATTAAGATGAAAGATGAAACAACTTTAATAAAAAGAACATATCTTGTTGACATTTCTCTTACTATTCCTGTTCCTGTGAAAGGCTCACATGGACCCAAGAAACTTTGGGTTCCTAAATCTGCTTGAGTTTTGCAGGTTATCAGTGACGAGCAGTTCGACGAAGAATGGTATATTGACAGTGGTTGCTCACGTCACATGACAGGAAGGAAGGAAGAGCTGAGGGAATATCGATCTCTTCCAAACGGCAGGAATGTCAAATTCGGGAACAAATCATATGGCACGATAAAAGGTTATAGGATGATAACAAATGGAGATTTCACGATTAGAAAGGTTGCATACGTTGAAGGACTACAGCATAACCTCATCAGTGTATCTCAACTTGTTGGAGGTACCGATCTTAAAGTTTCATTTGAAGATGAGGGTTCGGAAATAATTGAGAAGAAAACAAAAAGAGTGATTCTCAAATCAGAGCGCAAAGACGAAATGTTTCCTCTTAATCTCAAACCTATCAAAGGAAATCCAGCTATCTGTCTGTTATCCAAAGCACATTCTGACGAAAGCTGGCTGTGGCACCGAAGGCTCTCCCATCTCAATTTCAAGGATATCAACAAACTTGTCACAGGAGGTCATGTTCGGGGTCTTCCATTGCTCAAGTTTGATCGAGGACATTTGTGTGCTGCGTGTGAAATGGGGAAGCAGAGTCGTCAAAGTCACCCATCCATTATAAACACTAAAGTCGTTGAACCACTTGAGTTAATTCACATTGACTTGTGTGGTCCATCATCTATCGAAAGCATTGGCGGTAGCAAGTATATTCTTGTTATTGTCGATGAATTTTCACGTTTACATGGGTGTTCTTTCTGAAGCACAAATCTGAGGCAACTCTCAAGCTAAAGATGTTTATCAAGCAGATTGAAGTGCAACTGAGGAAAGTCGTTCGCAACATCAGAAGCGACAACAGGCTGTAGTTCAAAAATAAAGAATTTGAAGACTTTTTGGCAGAAAAAGGAACCAGTCACAACTTCTCAGCCCCCTACACCCCTCAACAAAACGGAATTGTCGAAAGACGAAACCGATCTTTGTGTGAGGAGGCTCGAACCATGTTAAGTTTCGCTTCCCTACCTCTATATTTCTGGGCTGATGCTATTGTTGCAGCATGTTTTACGCAGAACAGGTCCTATCTCAATAAGCGTTCTCTTACTCCTTATGAGATCATCAACAACAGGAAGCCAAACGTTAAATTCTTCCATGTATTCGGCTCACGATGCTTCATCTTCAATTCTAAAGAACATCGTAACAAGTTCGACGTTAAAGCCAATGAAGGGATTTTTTTGGGATACTCTCTTACTTCGAAAGCATACAGGGTTTTAAACAAGCGTTCGAGGAAGATTGAAGAAACGTATTATGTGACTTTCGATGACAGCTACGTCAAGAAGCTGAAGGCCACTGAAGAAACAGTTGGAGAAATTTTCTCTCAAACAGGCCAAGTCACGGCCTCGATTGCAAATTTATTTGAGAAGTTTGTGGAGTTATTCGATGAACCGGAGAAGGCTAATCTCTCAGAAGCCAATGCAGCAGACAACAAAGTTGACCATCTGAAGCAAATCGTCGAAGACGCTACCAGACGAATGGATGAAGAAGTATCAGTTCCAAATGAACCTCCTCAGCACGGTGCTTCAGTTGAGGGGGAGAATCCATCTTCTTCAAAACAGTCAAGTTCACAAGTTGAGGGGGAGAACTCTTGTCCAGCTGCACCCGAAAGCTCTACTGCACCCGAAGGTACTGTAGCTTCTGAAAGCTCTACTGCTCCCACAGGTACTTTAGCTCCCGAAAGCTCAAATGCACCCGAAAGTCCTGTAGCACCGGAAAGTCAAGATACACCTGAAAGCTCATCAGTCGAGGGGGAGAATGCCGATATGTTTTATGACGATGATAGTCAATCTGAATTAGAAGAAATGGTAAATGCTGAATTGGATCCATCTTATGATCTAAATTACCCTCCTCTTGTCAAATAGACCAGAGATCATCATGTTTCACAGGTTGTGGGTAATGTCTCGGAAAAGGTCTTGACTCGATCTCAACTGAAGGCAAAGCAAAAATCTCTATTCTCAAAAGTAGAGTTCTGCATGTTTAACTCTTTCGTCTCAAAAGTTGAACCAAAGACAGTAAATACTGCTCTTGATCACTCTGATTGGGTTCAAGCTATGCAATACGAACTTAATGAGTTCGAAAGAAATAAGGTTTGCCGCCTCATTCCAACTCCTAAAGATGCCTCGGTTGTTGGTCTCAAATGGGTCTTCAGAAATAAAATGGACAAGGAAGGCAATGTGATAAGAAACAAAGCTCGTCTAGTGGTGAAAGGATACTGCCAGGAGGAAGGAATCGATTATGAGGAAACTTTTGCTCCTGTAGCTAGGCTGGAATCTGTTCGAATATTCCTTGCCTATGCTGCACACAAGAATTTTGAGGTCTACCAAATGGACGTAAAGTGCGCATTTCTAAATGCAGAACTTGAAGAAACGGTGTACGTGGAGCAACCTCCGGGATTCATCAATGAAAAGTACCCCAATCACTGCTATATTCTGGACAAAGCGGTTTATGGGCTGAAACAAGCACCTAGGGCCTGGTATGAAACGCTAACAAAGTTTTTAAAGATGTCCAAATTCAAACAAGGTTCGGTTGACCCAACCTTCTTTTGTAAGAAGGAAGGTAAACATCTTATGATTGTTCAAATCTATGTCGATGATATCATCTTTGGCTCAACGAATCCTAGCTTAACAGCTGAATTCAGAAAGCTGATGGAGACTAAATTTGAAATGAGCTCAATGGGTCCGATTAATTTTTTCCTTGGTTTAAATATTAGACAGGGACCCGAAGGCATCTTTATTAACCAGGAAGCATATACCAAGACTCTCCTTGCTAAATTCGGAATGATGGGAGACTCAAAGGTTAAAGTTCCAATGGCGTTCGACACCAAACTCAATCCATCCTTGGATAAGCCAGCAGTCGATATTACGCTATATCGCCAGATGATCGGTTCTTTAATGTACCTTACTGCTAGCAGACCTGATATAGTGTTTTCTGTTTGTTACTGTGCTAGATTTCAGGCGAATCCTCGTGAACCTCATATGCTTGCAGTGAAGAACATACTCCGGTATCTAAAATGAACTACCTCTCTCGGCCTATGGTATCCATCAAACTCAGGTTTCTTCGTTCAAGCCTACTTAGATGCAGACCTTGGAGGTTGTGGACTAGACAGAAAGAGCACCACTGGAGGCTGCCAATTCCTTGACGGGAAGTTGGTTAGCTGGCAATCAAAGAACAGACTTGTGTATCTCTGTCTACAGCTGAAGCAGAATACATCGCAGCTGCCTCCTGTACATCTCAAGTGATTTGGATCCAAAGCCAGCTCCGGGACTATGGACTTAATATGAAAAAGATCCCACTATATTGCGACTCCGAAAGTGCAGTTAGGATCTGTCATAACCCAGTGCAACACTCCAAGACTAATCACATAGCACTGAGATATCACTTTATTAAGGATCATGTGGAAGATGGGAACGTCAAAATTCATTTTGTTCGAACCACTAATCAACTGGCTGACATCTTCACCAAAGCTCTTCCTGAAGCTTCTTTCAACAAAATTCTACAAGGGCTAGGAATGATGGAATCGGAGTCAGTACCAAAAATTACCTCTCCAGATCAAAAGTAAGAAGCGAAATAGACCGAACGTTCGGGTTCGGGTTCGGGTCTCATGTATGCCGAAATGAACCAAACGCTTGGGTTCGGGTCTTGTTCTGGTGTACCAAAATGAACCGAACGCTCGGGTTCGGTTGTATCATCTGGTCTTCGCTTATCACTCAAAGGTAGTTTCTTTGGGTGTAAATCTTTTGTATTATTTTTCCAAATTCATTTATCTTATTGTCAAAGTTCTTTTCTTTTTCAAACTTATTTTTTTTTTGGCAACCAAAATAGACCGAACGTTCGGGTTCGGTTCCAAAATTTTCTCACCCGAAATAGACCGAACGCTCGGGTTCGGTTCCAACATTTTCTCAACCGAAATAAACCGAACGCTCGGGTTCGGTTCCAACATTTTTTTGTATTCATTTTTTTATGTCCTATTTTCCTTTTTATCAAAAATTCCAAAAATATTTATTTTATTTTTTAATTTCAAAAACTCCAAAAATATTTTTTTTATTATTTATTTTTTCTCTTTCTTTATTTTATTTTAATTTTGGCTCTTATCTTTTTGTATATCTCTTTGTGGGTAAATCACTTCACTAGCTAAGTGTCCCTAGAAGCATGCTGTTGTATGTGTCCAAAGCCTCACCTGATTCTGAATAAAAGCCTTACTGACTTGGTACAAACAAACCTTGTCTTCCCAATTAGGCTCTCATATTTATTCTAATCATGAGCTACCTAACTCTCTTCTCACATGAGATAAGAGTTTTCTGCTTAGTCCTTATTTTTCACAGCAGAGGTACTTTGGTCTCTTTACACCATCTACATTACTTTTTCTCCATCTCATTCGCTTCACAAACGTAACCCTTGAGACTCTCAGACATTACCACTGAGGTTTATGGTTGCACAATTTATGTGTTCATGATCTTAGCTTCGTGTCACTACGTGCTAAGTGAAACCCACAATTCAATACCTACTATGCATTGACGGTGAACAATTAACTTGCTCTAGCCTTCACTAATGAATTGACGGACTTATCCATGGGGGTACAACATGAAATCTCTATTTTTCTTTTGAGTGATTCCTATGAAATTGTTAAATCCAATAACATTTCTTCCCTTGGGATCCAGTTTTAATTTTTTTGAGATTTCCTTTAGTTTACCGTGCCACTTAAATTATCTCCAACCTACTTGTTCAACAGACTACATTGGTCTCACAAGTACTTCGTTCGATTTCTATCTTATATCAAGATCAGGAATTATGAATCGAAGCGAAAGCCACCCTCATAAGCCTAATTAAAAGAAACCTTTCAACACTTCTTAATAAGTGTCTGATCGTTATTCAACGGGAAACCACACAAACACTTTAAGGTCTCTCTTGACTTTGAAGGAAGAGATTCGTGCCCGGGATCAATTGTTTCGTGTCTTTATTGACATCACCTAAACCCTCAAAAGTGTTGCTTTATTTCTTTTTCTTTTATACACTCAGCACGAAAATCTTTTTGATTTTCCAAAATTCTGGTTTCATTAATTTCAAGACATTTTAATCGAATTGGTTGTTATAAAAAGGTTGTGGTTGATATGGATCCACGTGGACGATTTTATTTTAAAGATGCCGTTAAACTCTAAAGGGATAAGATGACAAAATGATGACTCAGGCGGGAGCCCAATCGATTTGATTTCAAACGGCGCAAGAAGGAAAAGCGTGCGAATTTGAACCGTTTCATCTCCAAACGGCGCCTGATGGGAAGGCGTGTAATTAGGGACTGACACTCTCTCTCCTACGTAATCATCGGCAACACCAACTGTCACGCGTCAATCGCCTCCGAAAAACTCTTCATTTTTCAATCAAAGATTTGGGAAAGATTCTTCTCTCTCCTTTACCCACAGTATAAAAGGCAATGTAAACCACCGTTTACCTCTTTATTGCACCTATATTTCCAAAGAGCAAGAAAATCGATCCAACCTCTACTGTTCATCATCTCTCCCTTCTTCATCACAACAATGGCGGATTCTTCATCAGTTCATGCAACTTCTCACATCTTGCCTATTCGTCCCCATCAGAGTTTGATCATTGATCTTACTCCTCAGGCATACGACGCTTTCATGTTTTCCATCATCTAATGCCTGAAATACTCGCCAATCGCTCCTGCTCTTACCAGGGCTGAAGTTGTTCCCATGGAGTTCCTGTCACAGATTTTTGCCACAACTCACTATGATAAGGTCGTCGACAGGATTTTCTTCGATGTCTTCGAGCACAAGGTGTCGATTTCCAAGCAGAGGTTTTGTACGCTGTTAGGGTTTGAACCTGATTCGTCGAGGGTTTATCCTGAAACCATTCCGATGGGTCATCTGTTCAACATGTTCTACAACATGGGGTACACTGAGGTGCTCACAACGGTCACGAAATTCAAGAAATCGTGCCTGCCCCCTCAGTGGAATGGGATGTATATTGTGCTTTTCAAGGGCTTGTCTGAAAGAAGTGCTGGATCCGACGGGGCAAGTCGTATGTTCCTTTCAATAATGTACGGAATCTACAACGGTATCAATATGGACTACGAGTCGGTCCTTTGGCAACAACTCATTCAGAGTCTTTCTTCCACTTCTCGACATTCAAAGATTTCATATGCCCGGTTCTGGACACTTGTCACTAAATGGGTGATGGACAAGTACCACGTCCCCATTGTCGCTGGTGCTCCAATGTCTTCAATTGGTACTTTCCATACCACGAAGATCATTGTCTCTGACGCATCAAAATTTCCCTTCAACGGTTCTATCCCTGAAACAATGTATGGTGATGTTCCTGCCAACAGCCGGATCATTAAAACGTACAAGGAGTTCCGACGATCTGGTCCGAGAGACCTTACTCCGGAAATGCTGAAGTCGATTCATGATGCTGACAAGCCTGCCCCCAGAGGAAAGAAGGATGATAAGGGAAAGCAGGTTTCAAAGGGAGCGAAAGGCCCATCTCCCAAGAAGAGGAAACCCACCAAAGCCGCCCAATCCCCTCCAATAAAGAAGCGAAAAACCCAACCAAGGCGAAAGCTAATCATCGCTTCGTCCTCAAGCGAATCTGAGGAAGAGGGTTCTGATTCTGATGGATCTCAACGTGGTAACACTCCACCACGTTCGCCTACACCAGAGATTCACATTTCCACTTCTCCTATTTCCTCTCCACCAGTTACAATTCCTTTTTCCATTCCCCCCATAACCTCCACTACTCAAATACCATCCACCTCCATCCCAGTACCACCACCCATATTTACCGAAGCAACAACCACCACCACTGTAGACATAAGAACCAACGTATCTGATACGGGGGTTCATACTGACGCACCCAAATCCACCTTTGCACCCGAACCCACACCAACAACCGAACACACCACCCAACCCGAACCTACTACTGCTTCTACCGAGCCTCCAGCTTCACCACCACCATCTTCTCCTGCTCATGCATCAGAGGATGAAGAACCACTTCTTGGCGGGGAGGACATGACCTTTGATTCGGTCTATTACAGTCCATTCCAAGTTCAAAGTGACGATGATGATGATGCTCCTATCACAAAGAGGCATCTCAAGGAGCTACATGACAAAATCGATTCTCTCATCGCCTCATCTTCCACATCACAGTCCTCAATCTCTGCAGCTGCCATTCATAAAATTGTTGATGCTTTTTCCAAAGCTCATCAAGTTTCCCTTGATTCCGCCACTGCAGCCATTGACGCCTCAACCAAAGCTTGTGAGGCAGCGACCGAAAAAGTCGATAAACTATTCACTGATGCTTCTTCCTTGTTGAAATCTTTACAGGAAAACACTGAAGCCACCACGACAAAGCTGGAACCCATTGTCAACCAGCTGGCTAACTCATTCGCATCAGAGCTGAAGTCGTTCGCTTCACTTCGTCAAACAATTTCTGACGACAACTCAGCTTTCCGAACAATCATTGAGGAGCGCCTCTCCAAGCTTCAAGAATTCTTAGCTGCTGAGAACTCTCTCATGGATGCTCTCGCAAGGAAGACTGCCGCTCTGAAGGTCAAGAGTACTCAACTCTCCAACTCTCAACAGGAGATTGAGTCTCTTCGATCTGAAAGAGAGGTGGTTAAATCGTGTGTTTCGGATGTCCACTCAGCTATCTCAAACATCCTTGAAGCACATGACCCGATCCTCAATTATTCTGTAAGGCGTACCCTTGTAGAGAAGCTTCCTCCCGCCCTCTCTCTCCTAAGCAAACTTGAAGGGCTCCTTACTTTCGTGTCCATTCCAAAACAAGGGGGAGAAAAAGTGAATATGTCTCAACCGCCTCCTACTTCAACAGCAACACACACAGTCGAACCTCCTCCAGTAGGCCAAGCCTCCGGTTCTGGTGTAAAAGACAAGGGCAAGAAGATTGCTGAGGAGAGCGATGAAGATGATAAGGAGACAATTGCTGACCTTCTGAAACGACAAAGTCGAGATAAAGAGGCTGACATCAGTGCTCGTGTGGCTAGAGAGGCTGAAGAAGCCGAAAGAAGACAGAAAGAAGCCCACGACCTTCTCGAGAGCATGAAAACTCTTTTTCCTCCTTGGACTCTTGAGAAGCTGATTAAAGAAGCCATCGAAACACCAAGTATCTTGTGGCTAGAACCTGTGATCTCTTTAGATCGTTCTAACACTGTCCACTCTCAGTTCGATATGCCACTGACCCGAAAGGCGTTTGTTTTTCATGCCTTTGACAACATTGTTGAGTTCCCTCATCCTCATCCTCAGGTTGATCGGGACTTAGTCGAATTTTATCTGAGGGCAGCTCAACCACAATACTAAACTTGGAGCGCTCAGAAAATTGTCAATGTTCGGGTCCTAAAACCGTTCAGGGAAGGCAACTTCACCAACGTTCGGTTCAAGGTACTACGGGGATCTGCCAAGACAGAACATGCCATCTCACTTGCAGATCTTCCTAACCTTAATCTCCATGACCGGATTATCTTGCACAACATCCTTCTTACAAATGAAGCAGAATATGGTCCGATCATCGACCACTTTAAGAGGATGCTTGTATGCTATGTCATGGAAGTTGCTCTGATGGATCAGGAGATAGCGAGCGTATTCAAGAAGAAGCCTACCATATCTCATGTTGGCTCTGCCAGTGATCTCAACATGATGCAGATGGGTAAGATTGACCCAAAGAGAAACTCCGTCATGTTTACCAGGAACGAAGGACAGAAATGTCTTTTTGCCTTGGCAGACAAACATCTCTACACCACTGCCTGTTTGGAACACGTTTTAGGGATCATCCATCGATGCAAGCATAACACAGCGGATGATATCAAGTACTTTGATGACATGATTCAATGGTACATTCGGTTCAGACAGACAATCCTTGCACTTATCACACGTCTGTTCGATACAATAAAGAAGGCTCCCGCTGCTGGTCCAAGCAAGAAGAAACGATAGTCTCGCTCCAAATTGACACAAAGTGGGAGATTGTTAGGTCTAATGTTGTGTTGCATCTATTGGGCTCGTTAGCTAGTCAATGTTTATCTCCGGTATGGGCCTGTCCATCCGTGAGTTTTGTACGGTTTAGTATAAATAGATGCTTGCATGCATCCTAGAACGAAAGGATTAGAAACGATTAGAGAAGTATTGTTCAGCATATTCATCGTTCTTATTTTGTAACCCTAGAATCCTCTATGGTAGAAGTTCTTAGTCGAGCTTTGCTGAGGATCGAGTAATCTAATCATTCGACACATTCTGATTCATACTTGAGTTTCGTTTTTACTATCTTTACGTTCATTACTTACATGTTACAAAGATCTAATCGATCAAAGAGTTGTTTTATAACTCATCATTTTTAATTTTGAAAAATTCAAAAATCACAAAAATATTTGTGTTTTCTTTGTTCTTTAAATATTGTGTGCTGTGAGTTTAGTACATGGCTTAATGCAAAGAGGTCATGCTTATGTGTATCTACGGGAAGGTGTCAATTTTTTTAAAAAACTAGTTAGGATGTCCCTAGAAGCATGTTGTTGTATGTAGACCAAAAGCCTCAACGAGACTCTATGTGTGAGAAAAGAAAGCCTTAATGAAATTATCACATGACAATTTCTTCCCAAAAAGGCTTATATTCGCATAAGTCAAAAGAGCTACCTTACTCTTCTCATATGAGTTAAGAGTTTTCTGTTTTGTCCATTATAACAGAGGTACACTTCGATTCTTAACCAATCTTTTTATACCAAACAATTCTTTCAATCTATATTTTCGAATAGATTTGTCCTTGAGGTCTTTGATCAAACCAATCAAAACCTAGACAAATCACAAGTATGTGTTTATGATCTAACATCATGAGACCGTGATGGAAGTGAAACCCAAACATCATAAACCTTAAGGAATTGACGGGGAACATCGTTCTAGATTTTAACGAAACTTTTGTTTCAGTACCAAAATTTCGAAACTCCAAATCATATTCAATTCGCATGTGTGGTCTTGATCAAATATTCGCAACCCACGATGTTTGTTACCCAACAAGATCCAGAACAAATTTTTTTGAATATGATTTATGTGTGAGTTTTATTCGCAAATCCTAGTCATGATAAATATTTTCAAAAGCCAACTTGTCACTGACTACACTGGTTAAACAAGTAATTTCATTTACAATTTCTCACCTTATGTTAAGGCTGATATGTAATGAAATTTGAAACCAATCCAAAATATCTTTTAAAAGAAGCCCTTCGATACTTATCTAAAAGTATTCGATTGTAATTCACAGGAAACTACACAAGCTGTTGAACATCTCTCTTGATGATTAACGAAGCAACCTTTGCCTGGGGTTCATTTGCTTTTGTGTCAAAATTTATTTTTGACATCACAGAAATCCAAAAAAAAATTCTTGATTCTTATCTTATTTCTTTGACACACTTGCAGACACGAAATCCTTGAGGTTCTGAGTAAAACCAACTCAGTCTGATGATTTCGAAAATCTGGCATATGACTTCACTTTACATCCCAAAAGTGAAAGAGCCTTGCCTCCATGCGAAGGGTTTTAACGGTTCAAATTCTATAACGGAAAACTTGACAGGCTGTGTACTCTAGATGGTTGATATTCTATCCAGTTTTCAAGGATATGTGACAGTTACTTTTTGAAGCATGGTTATCTTTTGCATTCATGATTCGATATTCAAGGTGCCACATCGGATAACATTAAATGTATCTCGCTTTAATTTCAAATCAAATTGGGAAACTATAAAAGGGGGATCAAGATCACTATATACGGTTACGCGAACAGAACTCTCACAAACCTCAAAAGATTCAAACTTGTTCAAACTTCATCTCTTTCCAACCCTAACAATGGTAGCCACTCAATCCAACACTGATGAAGTTCTTTCTCAATCTCTGATGAAAATCCAAAGCACTAATTATCAAGTTGAACTGAATGTCTCTTCTTATCCTGAAGGATTGAAGATGCTCATCGTTGCCCTGAAACGATCATCCCTGTCCACTGCCATGTTTAGTTCCTTCTCTGTTCCGATGACATGGTTATCCTTGGCAGCTTCAACGGCATCATACAACCATACTACTGATGTGATAACCTTCAACTTGATGAACAACAAACGGGTAAAACTTTCCAAGAAGATGTTTGTTGAATTCTTGCAGATTCCGAAAAATCCTCCATTTTTCAAACCTATTAATTCTCAAGTCATCCACATGTTCAATGAAATGGGCCATCAACCCACTCTGGAGAAGATCAGTGACTTCAGAAAGTCAGGGTTACCGTGCATATGGAATTTTCTGTTTGGGATTTTTCTCAGATGCTTAACAGGACACACAGTTGGTCTAGATAGGGGGCGTATGGAGGTTTATGCCATGGTGATGGGCTTGTATTATGACATCAGTGTAGACTATGCGACTTAGTTATGGAAGGAATTTGTTAAGAGTCTGGAAAACACAAATTCGGAAAAAGGCATATCTTGTGCAAGGTATTGGAGCTTGATTCTTGAAAAGGTCTATGAAAAGGAGGGAATTTCAGTACCAGAGGATGCGGAGGTTGCAGAATTCTCTCTATATCAATTTCCAAAGGTGGTTGAAGATGATGAGGAAATATTTACCCATGTTGCTTGCATTCCAGATGTGATGCTTAACAAGGTTTCTCCAACTCACAAAGTGTTGGTGCGATACATGAAGACTTTCGATCCAAATGTGGAGACTGGCATTTTGTTAAGCGTTTCAACCAAACCCTCAAAGAAAAAGAAGGCGATCAAGAATGATGCAACTGATCAATCTGCGAAACAGGGTCAAGATGAGGAGATTCAGATAGTGGAAACCTCACCAAAATCAAAGAAGGATACAATACCCTCAAAATCAGGGGTATTGAAAAAGCTTCGCAAGACTGAGGTGAGCAGTAAAGGGGTTACCGTTCGCAATATTCCAGCTCCAGTCTCTCCAGGATCTAAGAGACAACGTGCTCAAGATGTTGCGAAACAGATGCAACAAACATTGTTGAAAAAGCAAAAGCTTATTATTCGCAATGAATCCTCAGATGAAGAAGTGGTCCCTGACACCCCACTAATCTCTACACCGGTAACAGTTTCTGATCCACCTATTTCAAATTTTCAAGTTTCGCAAGTTTCCTCACAACCACTCGAAATAGTCACTACCAAATTAGTTTCTGAGGAGGTACCTATTTCTGATACGGTTGTCAACGTATCTGATACGGGGGCACCTATCACGAGTGTTGAAACCACTTTACCAATCACCTTACCCATTTCTTTACCACTTGTATCATTTCCATCTACAACTCTATTCACAACCTCATCCATTTTTTATCATCCACTTCAAAACCCATTTACAACCCTTTTTCCCTCACAATCACTAGAAACTCCTCAACCTTCGCAACCTTTATCTGATAATGAAACTGACGGAGGAGCCTTTGGAGGAGTACTTGAAGACATTCATTTTGATTCAGGGGAGGAGGATATTCCTGATCATATGCTTATGACAGGAAAGCAATTTAAAATCCTGAATCATAAGTTGAATGCCATTATTCAGTCGCAAGCTGATTCTGGCAGGGTGTCTTCTATCTCAGCAATGGAGGTTGATATAATGCTTAAGGGTGCTGAGAAGTGTATAATGGAGAAGGTTGATCAGTCTGATAAAAATAATGAGCTTCGAATTAAAGCTCAAGGGAGTAATTTTTCTTCGGTGGTCCAGGACTTAAAAACTGTTGCAAAAGAACGCCATGTTCTCTTTGTACAGGATGTGAAGAAAGTTTGGGAGGATGTCAACTTTAAGCTTGAAGAGTTGAAAACCGAACTTGCAAAGGAGCTCAGGGATATTACTTCTCAACATGTCAAAGTTCAAAAGAAGATTGATGTGGTTGCTACAGAAGTGCACAAGGTTGTTGTTGCCCTATCCTTGAAGCTAATCACAAAGAAACCCAGGAGAAGTTTGATCAGCTGATCAAGTTGGTGATTGAGCTGAAAACTGTGGTTTCACAATCTTCATCTCATCAAATTCTCACTCCTGAGTTCTTGTCTCTAAAGGTTAATACTTTAGAACAAGCAATTCAGAAAGCTCTTGCACCAATCGCAAATTTTACCTCTTTACTACTGAAGAGTGCCCCACCTACTTTCACAGGGGTGCAAGGGGGAGAGAAGAATTCAAGTAAAGAGGAGAATGTGAAGACAGTGGGAAAAGTTATATCTACCTAGCTTAAATCTACTCTTCCAATAATTACTATGCCTATTTCCTCAACTACAATAACCACAAGACCAATTGCCAAAGGAATTTCAATTGGGGAAAAAGAAGGAGGTTCGAGTTCAAAACCTCAAACAGATGTTGTGGGAAAAGGAAAAGGAATATTGTATGAAAAGTCGAAGGAGGAGAAGAAAGTTGAGGCTGAGGCAGAGTTGGAAAGGATGAGGCAAGTGCAAAGCATTATGAGGCAAAGGGCAAGTGATCCTCCCACGATGAACAAAGGAGATCCTGTGAAGCTGTACTCTTACGAAACTGTAGAGTCAAAAGTTGTAGGGAGGGAAATGTATGAATTCGAGAAGAAGCCAAAGAGAAGTTATGATATTATGAATTCAGACAATTGTCAGCTAGATTTTCCAATCATCGAAATGCTCTTCATTACTGCTCAGTACAAGATTAGCGAGAAGTTTGATAATCCTGATGATTATATACACATGAAAATCAGATTTCATGATGTATTGGGGAAGAATCCGGATGAAGTATGGTCTTTATTGAAGATCAAAAAGGTGTTAACAATCAAGAAAGATTAGATGTTTGAAGACATGCTTCAAAATTTCCGTTATTTTGTTATTCGAGCCGACAACAAGCAGTATGACTTCACTGTAGCTGACTTTCCTCTGATGAACTGCAATGATTTGATTCAAGTGGCTCTGATTTTGAAGCATATGGAAGAGAATAAGCTCAAAGGCTCTGAGACTGAAGTGTTCAAGATAGGCTTCGCACATGTTAAAACATACATCGACAATTACTTCGATTGTTTGGCTCTTACTGATGAAGAATTGGCGACTGTGTTAGGAAGAGAAGTGAATGTTCCTTGGGAAGGAACCTTATCCCAATCAGCATTATCAAAATATGTTGTTGGGTAAATATGCCTGAAACCTTTCGGCATGGTGTTTTCAGGAAGAGATACGAAGGGGAAGCCCGAGAAATTCTTGTTTAAAGTCTCAGAGGTGGAAAGATATATTTCTTCGCAATATACGCACTTTATTGTTCGTATGAACAATTGCAAGAAGAACAATGAAGGAGACAAGAAGGATCTCAAGAAGGTGATTTCCTGGTATGGAGAAGTGCGAATGTCAATTCACTCTTCTGTTCAAAAGCTTATGGACTGAATAGCTTCGACTATTTACAAAGGGGGAGATTGTAGAAGCAAAATTGTAAAAGTCAAATATTGTGTTTGTATAGTTTCGCATCTTTATGTTATTTTACTAAGTCAAATTTGTGCGAAGTATAATGTTTAGACTTAGTATATTTTTTGTACACTCATGTTCCCTATATATAGGGATTGAGGATAGAAGTAGAGGATAACTTTCTCAAACGCAAATATCCTTTCTGCTTACTCTGTAATCAGTCTTCATCAATATATGATCTGATTAATATTTACTCTTTGTGTTCTAACTTTTCAATCACTAAAATCATATTTACTTTCGTAAATCTCGATAACAATTCTCTTCAAAAAAACGCATCAGATTTTAGTGAAGCAAAAATGCAACAATGTATACATAATAAGACATATTTAAAGAAAATATGCATACCATTAAAAGAGAAGCAGATTCTAGTACATCTTGAGGTCCTTCTTGGGAGCTCAACGAACCACATGCAGGCTGACCATCTTTAGAGTTCTTCAACTTTGACTCATCCAAATACTCATTGAATAATAAAATCAGTTCCTGCTTTATTATTGCCAATTCAGATTTGTACGTCTCCCCCATAAGCTTTCTCATAACCAAATTCAACAATTTGAAACTTATATCTAGGATCCAAAACAGCAGCAACAGCCATAATCGTGCTAAACTCATCCCAATATTTCTCAAATTTGGCATACATCCTACTAGCCATTTTTTGCATAAATTTATCATGGCTTTCTCTTTCTTTATGTAACAACATTATAACCGTCAAAACATTTGCAAAATAAATATTGGTGGTAGGATACTTAGAACCAAAAAATACACAAGTGACCTCATTGAAGACTTTTAAGAACTTAAAAATCCGTTCAACTCTTCCCCATTCCTCGGTTGTTGGGCAACGTAAGTAATTAGCATATGTTTTTTACAAGTGAATAAAAGCTTTTTTATAATATAAAAAGAATCTAACATCATGTAAGTTGAGTTTCATCGTGTTGGAACATCTTGCCTTAAACCCCTCACAGATTGTAGCTCCACATGTGCAACTGTGACATCCCCATTTTCAGGGCCAAAAAATACCGATTTTGTTTATGCTTTATAAAAATCAGAGTATCTCTTTCAATAAAAACATTGCGGAATTTGTTCCCAGAAAAACATGATAATTTCATTATCAAAGCGTTTCCGAAGAAATGTATTTTTATTCCTTTTTAAAACATTTGGGATGTCATCGTAAATACAGAAACATAAGCATAAACAGAACATACATTCATTTACACTAGTGATCTATATCTCCTTAATCTCTCAGTGTAATGTAACTTCACATCGTCACCTGTGATACAAGTAAACTAAGTGGGTCAGGTTGGGAAACCTGGTGAGTGCATAGGGTTTTCAACCCACAATAGTATAATTATTATGTTTAAACAGTCAAACAATCAACCCAATTACCCATCCCCATTATCTTCTTTACTCTTAAGGATCTATCTTAAGAGTCATCTATCCTGCATTCGTTTATTCCGAAGTCCCTTGCTTCCAGGGTTATAGGACTGGCACTAAATCCATAGTTGCCAATACTCGTTCATAAAGCACTAATTCCATAGCTGCTATAGTTTATTCATCGGGTACTACATCGATAGCTACCAGTGTTTATCTAATAGGTACTAAGTCAATAGCTACCAATTCCTATCAGGTACTAAGTCCATAGCTACCAGTATTTGTCCAATAGGCACTAATTCTATAGCTGCCAATGTTTACTCATATCATCTTTTATCTCTCATCATTCATCTACCCATTTCATACCCAACATATTCGTATATATAAAATACGTATACAGTTTAAATCATTTAAAACATATATAAAAATCTTTCACCAGCATAGACAGCAAGTATTCCGACAATATGCACATATAGCACGTAATTTATATTAAAATACTTCATATCTATGTGTAAGATGAAAGTAACTATGCACTCACTTGATACGGTGGTGACTCAGTACTCGGACAACACTTCGTTACTCTTAAAACAATTTTCTTCGAAAAAACCTAGTATCAATACCACTAGGGTTTAGTTTTAACGTTAACCACGACTAATTAACAGTCTAGCTATTATTACTATTATATAAGCGTTAAATAACACTCAGTATAACTCATAATAATAACCCAAATAATTATTTTAAGGTCCTAATAATGTTACTATAATTAAATAAAATGTATATTAAATATAGTATAGGCGTAGCTCACTTACAACGGGTTTTTATTAAAAACCGGGCTTCGTTGGAGCAGCATTTTCGAGCCGAAAGCTTTTCTTCTCGGAGCCGTCGGGTGCTCCGGGGCTTTCTTTTCGTGCTAAGGAGGTTCCCTAGACTTCGGAGGGCTTTAGTGAGGCTAGAGAGAAGTTAGAGAGAGAAAGAAAGGCTTATGGTGTGAAAAAAATATGAGGAATTTACCCTTTATTAATAGGAGTTTTATAGTAAAGTACTCTCTAAGCTTCGTCCATATCTTCCGCGTACGAGCTCCGTTTTCTAAATTATTTATATCCACGCGTTGGTATTGACTAGTACTACAACTTTTATTTAGACCCCGTCGGCTAATTCTCCTTCTATCTCATATTTATAAAAACTGTATCGAATTCGCTGCGCTCGAAAAGTAAAGACTAAGCTTCGTCTATAACTTTCGCATACGATATCCGTTTTTATCGATATTTATATCCACGCGTTGGTATTTACGAGTACTACAACTTGCATTTAGACCTCGTTGGCTAATTCTCATTCTATCTCGGATTTACAAAACTGTATCGAATTTGTCGCGCTCGAAAAGTAGAGACTAAGTTTCGTCCATAACTTTCGCATACGATCTCCGTTTTTGTCGATATTTATACCCACGCGTTGGTATTTATGACTAATACAACTTTCATTTAGACCTCGTTGGCTAATTCTCATTCTATCTTGGATTTACAAAACTGTATCAAATTTGTCGCGTTCGAAAAGTAGAGACTAAGCTTCGTCCATAACTTTCGCATACGAGCTCCATTTTTTACTGTCTTTTTATCGTTTAACTCCTATTAAAGATATCTTCATTTCTCGTTTAGATTATTTTGGCTGAAAATCGACCGATCTAAAATTCGAATTTTCAGGTTGTGCATTGTTATGCTAAATCTTAGAAAATTCATAACTTCCTCATATGAAGTCATATTTGGGCGTTCTTTTTATGGACGCTCTCAGTTTAACATATTCTACGACTTTTGTTTAGATTACTAAGGCTAAAAAGTCCTCCATCGTAAATTCACTATTTACGTCTCCCAGTGCCGTGCCGGTCTTGCCGTAAAACTTCGGCGGGCCATAACTTCTTCGCTATAACTCAGATTCCAACGCTCTTTATATGTACGGAACCCTTGAGACATATTCTACAACTTGGTTAAGATTATTTATTCTAAATAATCTTTTGTCGAAAAGTCGTTTTCGACCCTTATTATCTCTAAATTAACTAGCCTGGATCTACGATCGTTACAATTATCTCCCCCTTAGGATGATTACGTCCCGAAATCATCAAGGAAACAGGGCTCACATGATGACTCCATACGTTATCTCTTCATCCTAAGTAATAACCGTAGCTTTGATGTTTCTTCAAACGAGTATCTAACTCTAAGATTTCCTGACTACAAGCGGTGCCTGATCTTGGACCCGCTCCCTATCTCACGTTGGACTCCCAATTATGACCTTCAAGTCACAATCTCAATCCTTGTTGGAGACTGCTTCTTCCTCTTAACAATCTTAGGATTACTACCATGGACCGATGTGTCGTATTGTAATGACCTAACATCGTTTGTTGCAACGCTTAGACTCGGGTCTTTTAGAGTCAAATTTCCAAAACAGACTATACCTTCCTTCATGTTCTAACTACATCTTAAAAGGTAGCATTTCTATCTAAAAGCAACTTTTCGCGATACCTCTACAGGTCATTTTTTATTTCAATCTTCCGTCTTAAGTCAAATGTTACATCGAACTTGATTCTCTGAACCACATAACATACTAAGCGTAGTCGGACTCAATTTGATATGACCACTAGGGTCGGAATAACAATCATCTTCTTAGTCATTACCGAAACGATGATAACAACATACTTGAATAAAACGAAATCAATTACTAGCTTCTTGGTAACCTTGTGACTTTCCCTGATCCAGGCGTGAGTCATGTGCTTCCGATAGTATATGCATATACTACCTTTCACACCTACTCATACTCGTCCCAAGTATTGTCTCGTAGTCCCCAAGTCCTAAAATCACAAAACAATTTAACACATACGAGTTTTACCAAATAATCATAAAAATTTCCCTAGACTCTATTAGGACTTCTTCCATGCATATCTTCAATCATCAATTATGCTTCAACTCAGTTGGTGATGGACATTCCAGATGATAGGAAAACTTTAGGAATTACACCAATCATTCTGTCATCCCGCCAATAAAATGTGTACATTCAGATGTACCCTACTTCTATAGACGTACTGCTATTTTATCAGACATATTCTAAAGGCAAGATCCCACTCTTAAAATATCTTCTGATAGGTATCATTCACCATCGTAAGCCTTATCATTTCCTCCATTTGCTCAGTCTGCTATGAGTCCTTATCATGACATTCTATACACCAAAGCCGACGTTCGGTGTATCGAGAAGAGAATATAGACAAAGGAAGATTTAGACGCATATTCCTCCGTATTATTCCGAAAAGTTACATGCCAGTTCTAATATCGTAATTAAACGTTTAGAAACCTGAGCACATAAAATTTCCAGATCTGGTCGGCAACAGACCATAGATCCAATCAAACAATAGCATATAGCATAACAAATCATTTAGCACGTAAAAGCAATTTAGGCATCATTTCTAAAATAAGCTAGTGCTTGTGTCTATTCAGGTGTATTACCTAAATCTATTAGACACACTCCTCACAATCATTGCTTAGCATTCTAAGTTTAAGTCTAGAAATAAATCCATATTCCTAGTTCGCTTAAACTAATGCTCTAATACCAACTGTGACATCCCCATTTTCAGGGCCAGAAAAGACCGATTTTGTTTATGCTTTATAAAAATCAGAGTATCTCTTTCAATAAAAACATTGTGGAATTTGTTCCCAGAAAAACATGATAATTTCATTATCAAAGCGTTTCCAAAGAAATGTATTTTTATTCTTTTTTAAAACACTTGGGATGTCATCGTCAATACAGAAACATAAGCATAAACAGAACTTACGTTCATTTACACAAGTGATCTATATCTCCTTAATCTCTCAGTGTAATGTAACTTCACATCGTCACCTGTGATACAAGTAAACTGAGTGGGTCAGGTTGGGAAACCTGGTGAGTGCATAGGGTTCTCAACCCACAATAGTATAATTATTATGTTTAAACATTCAAACAATAAACCCAATTACCCATCCCTATTATCTTCTTTACTCTTAAGGATCTATCTGAAGAGTCATCTATCCTATATTCGTTTATTACGAAGTCCCTTGCTTCCAGGGTTATAGGACTTGCACTAAATCCATAGCTGCCAATACTCGTTCATAAAGCACTAATTCCATAGTTGCTATAACCAGTGTTTATCTAATAGGTACTAAGTCTATAGCTACCAATTCCTATCAGGTACTAAGTCCATAGCTACCAGTATTTGTCAAATAGGTACTAAGTCTATAGCTGCCGATGTTTATTAGGCACTAAGTCTATAGCTGTCAATGTTTACTCACATCATCTTTTATCTCGCATCATTCATCTACCCATGTCATACCCAACATATTCATATATATAAAATACGTATACAGTTTAAATCATTTAAAACATATATAAAAATCTTTCACCAGCATAGACCGCAAGTATTCCGACAATATGCACATATAGCACGTAATTTATATTAAAATACTTCATATATATGTGTAAGATGAAAGTAACTATGCACTCACTTGATATGGTGGTGACTCGGTACTCGGACAGCACTTCGTTACTCTTAAAACAATTTTCCTCGACAAAACCTAGTATCAATACCACTAGGGTTTAGTTTTAACGTTAACCGCGACTAATTAACAGTCTAGCTATTATTACTATTATATAAGCGTTAAATAACACTCAATATAACTCATAATAATAGCCCAAATAATTATTTTAAGGTCCTAATAATGTTACTATAATTAAATAAAAGGTATATTAAATATAGTATAGGCGTAGCTCACTTACAATGAGTTTTTATTAAAAACGGGCTTCGCTGGAGCAGCGTTTCCGAGCTGAAAGCTTTTCTTCTCGGAGCCGTCGGCCGCTCCGGAGCTTTCTTCTCGTGCTAAGGAGGTTCCCTAGACTTCGTAGGGGTTTAGGAAGGCTAGAGAGAAGTTAGAGAGAGAAAGAAAGGCTTATGGTGTGAAGAAAATATGAGGAGTTCACCCTTTATTTATAGGAGTTTTATAGTAAAGTACTCTCTAAGCTTCGTACGTATCTTCCGCGTACGAACTCCGTTTTCTACGTTATTTATATCCACGCGTTGGTGTTTACGAGTACTACAACTTTTATTTAGACCCCGTCGGCTAATTCTCCTTCTATCTCATATTTACAAAAACCGTATCGAATTCGTCGCGCTCGAAAAGTAGAGACTAAGCTTCGTCCATAACTTTCGCATACGATCTCCGTTTTTGTCGATATTTATATCCACACGTTGGTATTTACGAGTACTACACCTTTCATTTAGACCTCTTTGGCTAATTCTCATTCTATCTCGGATTTACAAAACTGTATTGAATTTGCCGCGCTCGAAAAGTAGAGACTAAGCTTCGTCCATAACTTTCGCATACGAGCTCCATTTTTTACTGTCTTTTTATCGTTTAGCTCCTATTAACGATATCTTAATTTCTCGTTAGATTATTTTGGCTGAAAATCGATTGATCTAAAATTTGAATTTTCGGGTTGTGCATTGTTATGCTAAATCTTAGAAAATTCTTAACTTCCTCATACGAAGTCATATTTGGGCGTTCTTTTTATGGACGCTCTCAGTTTAACATATTCTACAAATTTTTTTTAGATTACTAAGGCTAAAAAGTGCTCCATCGTAAATTCACTATTTACGTCTCCCGGTGCCGTGCCGGTTTTGCCGTAAAACTTCGACGGGCCATAACTTCTTCGTTATAACTCAGATTTCGGCGTTCTTTATATGTACGGAACCCTTGAGACATTTTCTACAACTTGGTTAAGATTATTGATTCTAAATAATCTTTTGTCGATAAGTCGTTTTCGACCCTTATTATCTCTAAATTGACTAGCCCGGATCTACGGGCGTTACAACAACACTCTTTAAAAAGTTTTTCTTCCTAGATTGAGAGCCGTTACAGTACTTAACACTCTCTCTAACTTTAGTGACAACATTTCCAACCTCTTTTAAGCCATCCTGCACAATGAGGTTCATGATATGTGCACAGCACCTAACATGAAAATAACCACCTTCACAAACTAAATCAATTTCAGTCTTTAAATAGTCAACCATCGCATCATTAGCAGAAGCATTATCTAAAGTAATGGAAAAAACTTTTTTTTTGAAGTGCCTAATCCTTCAAAAGACCAAATACATGATCACTCATAGCTAGACCGGTGTGTGGCGGTGGTAAAAAACTAAAATATAAAATCATTTTCCGCGAATTCCAAGAACTATCAATGAAACGGGCGGTCAAAGAAAGATAACCATCAGTGGTTATAGATGACCAGCAATCTGATGTCAAACAAATCCTACCTGGGATACAACTCAAAGCCTTTTTCATTTTCATCTTTTCCATTTTATATATATCAAGAATTTCGGATTTTATTGTATTCCTTGCAACCATTTTAACTTTAGGATTTAGATAAGTAAAACATTTCATAATACCTTCGTATTAAACAAAATTAAATGGCAGGTCATGCCTGACTATGGCAGTGGCTAACATCTCAAGGAAGGTATCAGGATTAAACTCAAGGACCCTGCTAGTTATTGAACCACCATTGCTACCAATATCCAAAACCATTTGCCCAATATCCTTAAAACGACTTGGTTTATAGCTCCTAAGATGGGGTTTTAAATTTCCAGTACCCATTCTAGTTTCAACATTATAAACTTGACCATACTTTTTACATTTACAATGCAATTCACCATTTTCATAAGTATCCAGAACTTCAAAATCTTTCGAAACCTCTGATGTAAGTTTTCTGTGACGTTTGACATCCACACTAGTTGTTTGTGGCTTTAATTGCTTGATGGGCTTTGGATTCTTTTCATTGTCCCCTGTTGGAGGTGTAGGAGACCATACCCCATGGACATCTTCTTCCGATATTTCAAAAATATTTGTCACTGAAAAAAGAAAGTGTTAATCTAACACTTAACATAAATCAAATTAACTAGAAAACATCTTAATGGAAGAACTTGAATAGAAATATCTTACTTTTGTTTTCATTTTTAGATGTCAAATTCTCCATGGAATCGGAGGTAAACTGCTGCCAGAGAGAATTAGAGAAGGAATATGAAGTGAAATTTGAAGTTTGCTTCTTGCTTCTTGCGTATAATCAAGTCGTACTATACTATTACTAGTTGTATAGTGTTCCAATGAAAATTGTATTGAGGAGCACATCGAGGAGCTGTGAAATCCAAATGCCAAAATTGAAACGTCAAAAAGATGAAACAACTAAAGGATATTAAGAAACTTAATGTGTAAAGCCGTAAGCTTCTAATTAATATGTAATAATTTTAAAAAAATGTATTCTAATCTTTTGCCGACTCTAACTTAGGTTTGCGTATGGGATTCATTCACTGATTTTTCTGTGTAAAAACTAAAAAGGCTCCATAGAAACTAAGACCTTTAATAAATTAATAGGGTTATAGAAATACGGTTAAACATATTATATATATATATATATATATATATATATATATATATATATATATATATATATATATATATATATATTACTTAAATGGGTTGGCGGGTTGAAAATAGGTCGATAATTTTTACCCAAGCCAACCTATTTAATTAAATGGGTTAGACGGGTTGACCCGTATAACTTAAACGGGTTGAAAATCTAAACCCAACCCGCTAATTTTGGGTTGGGTTGGTGGGTTGGGTCGCTTTTTGCCAGCTCTATTATGGATCGTAGTCAAGAGTGATGTTTTGATCAAGCTTGTATCTTTGTATTCTTAGACATGAAATACATATTTGGGATTTGAAGTGTAAGAATTGTTGTGCTTTGACATGGTTTAACGTTGTTCCGTAAAAGGCAGTCATAAGGGCCATCGTTGGGTATGACATGAACTACATTGATGGGCGTATGTAGTCAAGATGAGATTTTTCCCCCTTATTCATTGAGAGTTGGACATCTAAGGCCTTGCTTAAAGTTTGAACACTAAATGAGATTGATCACAATCCACATCTCATGTTCAAGATGATGTCTGAGATAAAGGAATAATTGATACCACACCTATAGGATCAATTGTAGCTTAAAGCTCCTAGAATTGGTTGTTAATGAGATGACACCCTTCATATATTGTTAGAGGCAGTAGCCAATTACTAGACGCCAACTACTGTCTATGTCAGTCTGTAATGAATCTTGTGCAAGTAGAAGATTATTGAATCTATATGCCCAAGAAGCATTATGGAGTGACATTGCTAATGATATATGATCCTATAGGGTCACATCTTTATTAAGTTGGCACAATTTTGTATATTTATTATTAATATGATTATTAATAAATAATATCAATTCTTGTAATTTAATTAGGAAATAATTATTGTTTTGTGAAAATAATAATTATAAGAGAGTATAACTAGTTATTATTTCGTATGGTATGAATTAATAAGTCATGCACAACCTTTTAGACTAGTTGGATTCTTTTGTCTATTTCCGAAAGACAAAGTTTATATTTTATAAACTTGGAGCTTATAAAAATTAAAGAATCCATCATTTTTTTGAGAGGTATGGTTGAAATATGTATAAAATAATGGAGGTTACTTGTCAACCTCCATGCTTTGTCTCCCCATGTTTCTAAAGGCTATAAATACTTTAGAGTATTTTAATGGTTAGGCTTTACTTCGCATGGAGTATATAAAGGATGTATCTTGCATGATTTTTGGCTAGTTTTTGTGTCTTAATACCTCTCTTAAAGAGATGGCCGGAAATTCTCTTTCTCTCCTCCTCTCTCTTTTGAAGTTAGTTTGGTGATTTAGAAGCCTTCTTGAGTTGTATCCTTTAGTGCTTATTTGAGTTAAACACTTAAAGGCTTAAGACACTTAAGAATACAAGAAGGAACTAGCATTCCAAGTGGCTTACTCTTGATGGTGGATAAAAATAAGGAAATCACATTCTTTGATTTTTACTATCTTCATCAACACCCTAAAACCAAGTGGGTTCAAAGGCTTCAAATGTTGTCATTCTAAAAATTCTTTGGTTGTTTTTATTTCATTCTAACCTCTATAAATGGATCCTTGATGGTTTGTTTTTGTTATAAACTAAAAAATAAACTTGTTATTATTTATTTATTTTTTTTGTAACGAAAGGGGTATTATTAAAAACTAGCAAGGAGCTAGAAAAGAAACATTACAAATGATTGGAAGATAAGGCTGGATTATGAAGCCAAGCAATCTTAGCTTTATTACACCTATTAGAAATCCAATACGCTCTATCTATGACATTATCAAAAATAAGAGATTTCCGAGGTAAGGTTGGACCAAACAGTAAGGAATTTCGATAATTCCAAAGACACCAAAAAGAAATCAAAACCACGGCACCAAATGCCTTCCATTGTCCTCCTCGTAGAGGAATATGGTCTGCCCATGAAAGTAGAGTCAGAACAGAAATTTGGTTCGGGAGATGAACGTCCCACCAAATAGCAATATGGGTCCAAATATCACACAAGTCGCTACATCCAATGAATAGATGTTCAATAGTTTCCACTCCATTATGACAAATAGGGCATAAAATCATATCTACCTCAATACCTTTGTAAGACAACCTCTCCCATGTGGGAATGCTATGAAAGGAACAATGACCAGATAAAAACGTTTAGTTTAATGGGAACCCAGTTATTCCATCTAGTTTCCATGCCGTCCACATAAAGGAATTTATTGTCGATTAAAGCACGAATCGAAGCAACTGAGAAAATGTCTGAAGCGTCAAAGAGACGCCCTAATCTGTCCGGACTAGAATTGAGGTGAACACTCTGCATTAACAACATGAACTGGTCCCACTGAGATTGCTCAATTTCACCTCTAGGAAATCGGCGATAGTTCTCTTCGCCCCATCCAAGAGAAACACGATCTCTAACAAACACCTGTTTGTAACTGTCCAAGGAAAAATATCCTATAAAAAGCAACCGTAAGAGGAACATTTCCTTTCCAAACATCATGCAAAAAGAAGTAGCAGCCCCATTACCAACACGAATTGGAGTGAGGGAATGTAAGTCTAAGCCACGGTCACGGAGTTGAACTAACATCCGTATCAAACTAATCCAAGGCCCTGATCCAGCCCTTAAGGGTTTCAAATCAACACAACCCCCATTAGAACCATAGATGGTTTTAACAACCCGCACCCAAATGAGATCAGGATGGTGGTAAAATCTCCACCGCCAACAAAAGATCATTGATATATTAAACGAGAACATACTCCCAACACCTAAGCCACCATTAGATTTAGGAGCCAAAACTCTATCCCACTTGACCCAGTGCATGTGTCTGTCATCCAAATCAGCACCCCAAAAGAATCTAGCTCGTAAGGACTCCAATAGGCTAAGGACCGTGACTGGAGTAGGGTAGACCGACATCAAGTAACTACCAATAGAGCCCAATACTGACTTGATTAAAGTCAATCTACCACTAAAAGAAAGGGTTTTAGCCTTCCAACTCGCTAATCTATTTCAACATCTATCTATAATGGAAGACCAAGCAGTGACCCTAGACATGTTTTTGCCCACCAGAATGCCAAGATGCATGAAAGTAAGGGATTCCAAAGTACATCCCATCTGATTAGCAGTAGCCGTAACTTGGGAAGAATCAACCCCCACTCCAATTAATTTGCTTTTATGCAAATTAATTTTAAGACCCGAAGCCAAGAAAAAACATCACAAAATATGAACAATATAGGAAGCATTTTCCAAAGACCAAGGAGAAAGCAACACTACATCATCAGCATACATAAGGTGAGAGATAGTAATGCCACCACAGAAATCCCCCTGAAAATATTAGCCTCCTGAGCTCTAGTAAGTGCAATATGTAACCCTTCCATAGCAAGAATAAAGAGAAAGGGAGAGAGTGGATCTCTATGTCTCAATCCTCTTTGTATCTGGAATTCCTGTGTTGGGGATCCATTAACAAGGACAGAAGCCCTAGCAAATGAGAGTAACTCCATAATCCAACGACACCAAGTTGAACTAAATCCCATAATCTCCATAATTTCATGAAGATATTCCCATGAGAGGGAATCGAAGGCTTTTTCGAAATCCACTTTAAAGACCATAAGAGGATTTTTATAGGCCTTACACCAAGCTACCACCTCATTAAGAAGAAAATGCCCATCTAAAATATGTCTGCCTTTAATGAAAGCAGACCGCAAACTTGTTATTTTAAGGACTTCCGTTACGGTTTTTATAAAAAACTAACTTATAGTTTGTATCAAAATCCATCATTATCAAACTTATTCTTGAAAATTTTGTGTACAAGTTAGGGCTTAAAAATTTATAGAACATATCACTCAATGGTTACATTAGACATATTCATTACCCAAGTGTAATACTTAGAAGACCCCCGACTTATAATTGTTAATCTTTGTGAGCGAGAGAGAGAGAGAGTAATGTATAGATCTATACTGGTTGACACCCCACCTATAGTTGCTAACTACAACCTTGGCGATCGAGTCATAATGGGTGATAATTATCTATCATTTACGACGTCCAATGAAGCATTGAGAGGGGCATTTTGATCTAGTCGGTAGCTCAGTTATAACGACTCATTGTAATGTTGATAGAGTACTTAATTCATTCATAATATTTTAGATGGGATGACACTTATATACATAGTTGAGAACCTACTTTTGTTTAAAAGTATATTTAATTCAAACATTTCAAACATGTGAACCTACCAACATCATGTTGACACTCTTCAAAATCACATGTATTCTCAGGGAATTAAGAGCTAGAAGTTTACACTCAAAAAATAATCATGGGATTACATACTACTTAGTTTAGTATAGTACTTTTATAGAGTGGCCTACTGTTTGAGGCTTGTTTTTGTAGTTTCAAGTTATTGTACCCCTAGAATATGGCTTATGTAATTTCCCTTCAGTAATAAAGTTTTCACTTTTATGTTATTTTTTGTATCTATTTTATGTATGCAATGACTGTGATCTATGATGTTGTCCCACCGCCTGACGTTTTAGCAACCGGTTAGGGGTGTGATAGTTTTGTCATATCACTATTTGTTTGGTATTCAAACATATTATTTTGAAAATGATAAGTGATTTAGGAAATGCAAATGGTTAATTATAGATCATATTGAATTGTTAAAATGACTAATTATAAGTTACACTACATAACAAAAGTATTTGTTAAAACTATCTAGCCTAGCCACTCTTTGTTTAGCCATTCTTTACCCAATGGTTAATCGTATGTAATGTTATGAACCAATTTCTAAGTCCTTTTATATTGATGAAATATTTGCGTTTAAGTGTAGTTTCACATTTATTCACACATTTGTTGCATTCTAAAAATGTGTGACATGCAATGACACAATTCCCTTCACTTGTATATAAACCACCACAATTTTTTAAATGCATTTTCAACGACTCAGAAGCCCTTTCAACCAAATCAAAAGTTGCCTATTGGTTTGTCGTTAAATTGTCAAAACAAATACAACAATATCTTTCGAGATTGTAACCATTAATTTGAATTAAAAGAGTTTTTTTTTTCTACGTGTGGTTACACAAACCCAATTATCACATATTTTTAGGATCTTGGAAGGGTAAATGGTCAAAATATTGATACTCTTGTTATAAACCACCAAACTTTGACCTAACAACAATATAACTCCAACCTAACTCGAAGATTTATGAAATGACCAAACTCTTACCTACCAACAAGGCAACAATCTAATACAACTCTTTATGTATACGAACCGGAAAAGAAAATCTGTTCAAAAAAACTTAAATCTAAATCAAAAAAGTGAGAGCAAAGACCATGAAACCTGACTAGTTTAGGCCAAACTAGGACCTAAAAAAACCACATGAGACCAAACCGCTTCGAGACTATTTTTGTGCACATCTACTATATATGTAAAAGATACAATTGTATTGTTCAGAAATTAATTAAAACATATTTCGTTAACATGTGGATGTATCGCGATTATCCCAATCATAATGAACATCTCAATCATGTGAACCACGTTAATTTTTATTTTCTTAGGTGTTGTTTGTTTTTTTGAAGCGAAAATGTATGAAGTCTGCGAACCACATCTACAACCCTCTGTAGCAGAAGATGTGGACCAAACAGCTGCAACATTTAATAAAAAGTCTGTTTGTTTTTTAACGTCTGCAGACTGCTGCAATAAGTTAAAATAAGGTGTGAAGATGTTTGAAGCAGTTAGTCTACTGTTGCGCCACGCAGCACATGCGCAACAGTATTTAAGTCAGAAGTCTTCTGAAAAACAAACAATTGTGAAGGACCAAGTGTTGCGCGTGTGTTGCGCGGTACAACAATAAGTGGTCTGAAGTGATTTAAAAAAAACAAACAACGCCTTAGTGTTGTATAAAAACATGTCCAATGTTAACTTATTTTATAGCTTTTTACTATTTGATTAACCACTTATCTGCCACTTAGTACCATTGTAATGGAGTGTATAGTTTTTTTTAATATATTTTTATTGGCCTTTCAATACATATATTCAATATATATTATACAATATAATTTTTTTTACATACATCCCCTTTCTTTTTAATGATATTTTAAATTTAAACCCTTACCTATATTTTAGTTTTAAATATTTTCTATTTCTTTAACTAATAAACTATTTCTATCATACCTTTTCAATTTGGAAATGATTATATACTAATTTCTAGTGATAATATTTATTTAAGATATTTCGTATTGAAATATTATGTGTTTAAAAAACAACGGACTAAATGAGGAGGATTATGAAATATTTTAAATAGATGGAGATCAATAAGTTAAATTCACGTAAGAAAAACTATTAGAAAAAAAACTTAATAATTAAAGATACCACTTGATTTAAGGACAAAATTAATAGAAAAATAAGATACCAAAAATATTAAGTTATAATACAAGTTTATCACTAAAAATATTCTAACTTTTTATTTTGTCTTTGTGTGTCCTAATTTCATAAAGAATTTAAAGATAATCACAATAGTGGAAGATAGAAATGAATAAGATATTTACATTTATTTATTTGAATTAAATAAGAAAGAAAGTGACACAAAAGCATCATGTCAACATACTAAAACTAAACTAAAATAAATTTACATTTACATTTGATTATATAAATCGGTCAAACCTCCTTTTGGTTTGTAGTTTGTACTTTGTACATCTAAGAAACCAAATTCATGGCAATATTCCCGGTAGGAGTATCGTGTGGATGTTCGACACCTTAACACCGTCAATTACAGGATTCTTATTTAAAAAACTGAAACATATGTAATATTCCCTTCACTCCAATTTCACTGGATTTTGTCTTTCTTCGATTGCAATAAGATTCATGTGTAGTGTTTGACTTGACTACTGCTAAATCACTCTGCCCCTGTCTCTTTCAATTTCTCTCCTGATCCTCAGGTTTGCTTTCTCATCCCCTTTTACTTTGTTATGTGTATGTGTATGTGTATGAATAGATATGTCTTTGTTTCTGGTGATGTATGAAGGTCTCAATTGGTGTTGGCAATGGTATCGGTGGTTAAAAGCCCATGGCTAAACGTGATAATAGCGGCGGAGGAGGTTGATCCCGAGTCGTCTTCAAATCCTACAGACGCGGTGTTGTTCGTTGGGATTTCATTGGTGTTAGGAATCGCATCGAGGCATTTACTTAGAGGAACTAGAGTTCCTTATACAGTAGCACTGCTCGTTCTAGGCATCGCCATGGGATCAATAGGTTTGTGTAATTCGACAATTACGTGATCATGTCTTCATTCGTTGTTTTGATTTGATTTCGCGTTGAAGAAAACAATCGGAGTTCACGATTTGATGTATGTGGTTCAGTTGAACTATAACATCATACTTTCTCCAGCTGAGGTTTATGATATCTCGTTTCCTTGGTTCTCATTTATGATTTGAGTTGCTATATACTCTCTACTCACTTCAATATCAACTGATTGAAACAAAGTAAGCCACTGAAAAGGGTTCAGTGTTCTTACCAATTTCTATTTGATGATAAATTAGAATTTTGTCCATTGTAGATCACTTTAGTTACTGGAAAAAGGAATTACTAACTCAAAAGATCTTTATTCTGTAGAATATGGAACAAGCCATCGGTTAGGAAAAATTGGTGATGGAATCCGGATCTGTAAGTTCAATCAATCAACTTCTTTTCTTCAAATCAACTTCAAAAAAAAGAAAAAAGTCTTTGTGTATGTTATAGTTGCTTTATGCTTTAGGTTGCATATTTGGTTCATGTGCAGGGGCAAATATTGATCCTGATCTTCTATTAGCTGTTTTTCTTCCTGCTCTTCTTTTTGAAAGTTCATTTTCAATGGAGGTGCATCAAATAAAGGTTTGATTCTATACTTCTTTATGATAGTGTCTGTGAAATAAATTCTACTTCTCTTTACAGTAATTTTTTTTTAAATGTAACTTGTAAGATTATTCTTTGAAATAAATTCCACTTTTCTTTACAGAAATGCATGACACAAATGATGATTCTTGCTGGACCTGGGGTTCTAATATCCACATTCATTCTTGGAGCAGCTTTAAAGGTTTTCTTTAGGGTTTTGCTGTTTATGATGTGATTTTCTGTTTTCTAAAAAGTGCAAATTACAGAAAACAAAACATTATAATTTGTGCACTATAGCAGTTTAATCACTTATACTTTATTGTTTTCTGTCAAACCATAAAAGTTTCAGACATTTTTCCAAATTAACCTGTTTGACCTGATATAACTACTCAAAATGGTTAATTTAGAAATTTAGGTATAATAGGTCAAATGATTGATTTGGAAAAACATCTCAAATTTAGGTATATTAGTGGTTAAACCAAAGTAATGCCCAAAATATATGGCTTTTCTTTTTCTTTTTTATAATTTGAAGTTTCCCCTTTTAAGAAGAACCAAAATATATAACTGCAGCTAATTTTTCCATATAACTGGAGCTGGAAAACATCATTGTTGCTTGGAGGACTTCTAAGTGCTACAGATCCTGTTGCTGTTGTTGCTTTGTTAAAAGAACTTGGTGCAAGCAAAAAACTAAGCACTATTATAGAAGGCGAATCATTAATGAATGATGGGTATCAGTTTTCTGTTCCTCTATTACCTTGTCCAATTCCATTCCATTCTTTTGTGATTCCATTCCATCATTACAAGTTATATTTTTACATTCAGGACTGCAATTGTTGTGTATACACTTTTCTTCCGAATGGTAACTGGATCAACCTTTAGTTGGGGTTCTGTCATCAAGTTTTTAGCAACAGTATCTCTTGGAGCGTAAGTTTTTTTTTTTTTTTTTTAATCTTGAATTGTTTATATGATTTTTATGGTGTTTTTGATAATATTATTTATTTGAATTTGAATCAGTGTGGGAATGGGTATTGCATTTGGTTTGGTGTCTTATTTGTGGCTTGGATTTATTTTCAATGACACAGTGATAGAAATCACATTGACTCTTGCTGTTAGCTACCTTGCTTACTTTGCAGTATGTTTCCATTAAAGCTACATTTAGTTTAGGGAAGACTCAATAAAAGTCCTTATATTTTGGCCTTATAATCGATTTAGTCCTTATATATATATATATATATATATATATATATATATATATATATATATATATATATATATATATTCAGTTAAGTCCCAGAAACCGGAAATTGTATTCATTGTGACCCTTTTACCCGGTCAAAAAGTCATCCCACTTTCAAAATTTACACTTTTGGCCCTGATTTAAAAATTATATATATATATATATATATATATATATATATATATATATATATATATACATATATATAATATATAAGGACTAAATCGATTATGAGGCCAAAATATAAGGACTTTTATGGAGTTTTTCCTTTAGTTTATATAAATACATTTTGTATAAACCTAATTTGTATCTTTCTGTTAATAGTCTCAAGAAGGTGCTGATATATCTGGAGTATTAACAGTGATGACATTGGGAATGTGAGTTAAAATTAACATCAAATTTGTAAGATATTGACATTTGGTAATTATTGGATTTTGTTGACAAAAATGAATATTGTGGAATTTGTTGGTAAATGCTAATTTGAATAGGCAAAAATTTGAACAGGTTCTATGCTGCTGTTGCTAGAACTGCTTTCAAGGGTGAAGGACAACAAAGCTTGCATCATTTCTGGTATTTTCTTATCTTGATTTTTGTTATAATTAGTAGTAATAATCTTTAAAGGACAACACATTAGTAAAATATTCGTCATTTTTTCTGTGTCATTGAAACTCATAATACATTTTACGGATTTTTATTTGCTGATTTTGCAGGTTTTTTGATAAGATTTAAAGGGTTTCATATCATCTTTGCATTCAATTGAAAACAAGATGTCTAATGCTTGTTCTAGTAGTTTAGTACAATCTATTGTCTTCTTAAAACATGCATGAGAAATTTGAGAATACCAAATCTTGTGTAATACCCTTTTAATAATTAAGCCTTCTTTATGTTGTAATGTAGGGAAATGGTGGCATATATTGCTAATACACTGATCTTCATCTTAAGGTATGCATTCGTTGAAAAAAATAAATAAATAAATAACTTCTTGTATTTCATTATTTTGAGACACAAATTAATTAGAGGAATAACTTGATATGATCATTTTGTTTTTATTCTATTTTATAGTGGAGTAGTCATAGCTGAAGGTATACTTGGAGGTGATAGTATTCTTAAACATGAAAGTAAGCTCTCTTATTTGTTAAACATGAAATTAAGTGTTGTATGGGTAAAGTGATGAGTGTATGAATGATGGAAAATGACCATTTTACCCTTCTGTTTAAAAGTGATCCCAAATAATAATCGACTATTTAGTTAAGAATTGTTATAAAAAAGAAAATTTTTTAACTACGTGATTAATAATATCTAACAATCTATTCTTGGGGAAGAAGATGAGTGGATTTAAAAATTTAAATAGGTTTAAAAAGAAATAAAAAAGGAGAAAGTTTGGTTAAAGGGTAGCAACATTAAAAAAAAAAAAAAAAAGGTCTTAATGGATAAAAAGTAAAAACACCCTTCTCTCACTTAACCCATTAAGCCCATCTGTTTATATTAAGTCAAAAATAAACACTACTCTATATCTATCCAGAATAAGGCCCTGTTTCTTTTTTTTCTTCACTAAGTCCTGAATTAAAAAACTGTACTAAATATCTGAACTGATAAAGTATTGCTAATATAAATATTGTTTCTTTTTTGGACTGAATACACTGCCTGAATCTGAATAACCGACTATTTTACCCTCCTGTTTAAAAACAATAACTCATCATTTCTTTAATAATCGTTATAAAATATAAATATACATATTGACCATTTATTTAATATCCATAATAAACTAAAAAACGTACATCATCACATTAAATAACTTTTATACTTTTAAGTAAAGAAGAAACAACTTTATACATCTTAACCCATTAATGTGTCTTATAGTCCCATGTTCTTATTCTGAAAATAACTACATTGGTGTTATCCACTTTCTCTTAACATATTTAAGCATTTTGATTTATATATTTTTATTATGTGTTACACAGAAAGTGCTTGGGGATACCTGATCCTTCTGTATGTTTTTCTACAAATCTCAAGGGCTATAGTGGTTGCATCATTATATCCATTTTTAAGATATTTTGGTTATGGATTGGATTGGAAAGAAGGTGTTGTACTTGTGTGGTCTGGTTTAAGAGGTGCTGTAGCATTGTCTCTTTCCCTATCTGTTAAGGCAAGTTTTTTTTTTTTTTTTTTTTTTTTTTTTTTTTTTTTTTTTTTTTTTTTTTTCATTAATGAGTTGCAAAAAACAAGCGGAAGATTATTTTTTAGGTTAAAGACAGGTTTTTATACAAAAAATTTAACTTTCAGTAGTTAATTCGAAAAGAAAAATTTCTTAGAGTGGTTAAACCGAAAAAATTCCAAACTATAGTGGGTTGTAGAGAATTCAAAGTTTTATGTGGTGGTTATTTTTTGAAAACAGAAACAAACTCACTACAGTTAAAACAGAAAAATAAAATAAATAAATAAATACTTCTTTTGGTGGTTAAACCAAAAAAAAAAAAAAAAAAAAAAAAAAGTACATTGGTTTTTATGGACTTTTCCCTTTGTTAAATTTAAAATGTTTATGTACTTGTAATAGAGAGAAATGAAAGTAGGATGCTATAATTAACAAATAAATGAAAATATGTTGCTATTTCTTTTATATTTAAATATTCTTAAATATTTAGTTTTTATAATAAATCCCTTCTTATGTTTCTTTTCACAGCAATCCAGTGACACATCAACATACATTAATCGTGAAACAGGAGTACTGGTACTTTTCTTTCACTATACTGTATCTTTACATTATATATATATATATATATATATATATATATATATATATATATATATATATATATATATATATATATATATATATATATAATAGATCCTTGAAACTAAGTAAATTAGGAACAAGAAATTTGATGAATGATTTAAGTTATCAGATTGTTTGATGAATTATGCAGTTTGTATTCTTCACTGGAGGAATTGTGTTTTTAACACTTATCATAAATGGATCAACTACTCAGTTTGTTCTGAGGATGCTGGACATGGATAAGCTGTCAGCTGCTAAGGTACATTTATAAACTGGAATAAGTTACATTTTTGGTCCCCGAGTATAACTGATTTTTGCAATTTTGGTCCTAAAATGTTTTCTCTTGCAATTCTGGTCCTTATTTGCAGTATCCTAACAATTTTGGTTCTTATTTTGAACTATCATAATGATTTTGGTGCTTGCCCTGCCCCAAGTAAAATGACTATATTGCCCTTTTATCTGATTTTTTGTATGAAGACAATGACATGTGTTGTACAACTACAAGGGCAAGTATGCTTCTGTTTTTTTTTTTCTTTTCAAGTAAACCATTTTTCTTTCAAGTGAACGATAAGGGCAAGTAAAAATGACTATATTGCCCTTTTAAGTGGTTTTTAATGATTGTGGTAGAAACGTATACTGGATTACACAAAGTATGAAATGATGAACAAAGCTTTGGAGGCGTTTGGTGATCTTGTAGATGATGAGGAATTAGGTCCTGCAGATTGGCCCACTGTAAAGAAATACATCACATGTTTACATGAGGCAGAAGGAGAACGTATTCACCCTCACACTACATCACAAAATGATACAGATGTCGACCACATGCATCTTTCTGATATACGTATACGCTTCTTAAATGGTAACCAACTTAACTTCTTAAATGACCATTTTACCCTTACATTCCAAAACAACAAAAATTTTCCACAATACACATCAATTATACACCACATGCATCTTTCTGATATCTTAAATGGTAACCAACTTCTTAAATGACCATTTTACCCTTACATTCCAAAACACAAAAATTTCACAATACACATCAATATAACAATACTCATCAATGATACTGAATTACTGATGTACACCACATGCATCTTTCTGATATCTTAAATGACTATTTTACCCTTACTCATCAATTCATTGAGATAATATCTCTTGTCATTTGTTAGGTGTGCAAGCTGCTTATTGGGGGATGTTGGAGGAAGGAAGGATCAATCAGTTCACAGCAAACATTTTAATGCAATCTGTAGATGAAGCACTTGATTTGGTGTCATCTGAACCCTTATGTGATTGGAATGGATTGAAATCAAATGTTCATTTCCCTAATTATTATAAATTTCTCCAAACAAGCACTTTTCCTAGAAAGCTTGTGACATATTTCACAGTTGAAAGGTTGGAATCTGCATGTTACATATCTGCTGCATTTCTTCGTGCTCATAGGATTGCTAGACAACAACTACATGATTTCATTGGTAAGCATCTTTTTAATAAGAAAAAGAAAAAAAAAATACTAAGTTTGTTGAGGTACTAACATTATTATACTTCTTATTTAGGTGATAGTGAAATTGCTTTGGCTGTAATTAATGAGAGTGAAACAGAAGGAGAAGAAGCAAAAAAGTTCCTTGAAGATGTTCGCATTACATTTCCACAGGTTACCCTTTAAACAATATTTTCATTTATAGAAGACTCATGTGCTTTTTCTTTTTGACTTAATGAATTTCAAACACTTAAAAAATTGCATGCCTTTATGCTAACATGCTCCTTGTCATTGTGCTAACCTGCACCTAAATTATCTAATCTACAGTTTAGTGACCCTGTAGTTTGAAAATGGAATAATTACATGTTTAGTCCCTGTCCCTGTAGTTATATACTATTGTGGCCACTTTAGGTTGATTACAATTTTTGTCCTTATAGTATCGGATATTTATAGAAATAGTTCCTGCTTCCTGTATTATCAAATATTTGTGGAAATGGACCCTATGGAATAGTGTAATTACAGAAATTGTCCCCTGTTTCTTAAAATTACAGAATTGGTCCATGTTTAATTGAAAAGTTACAAAATATTTATTCTATTTGATAAATGATGTCGAAAGTACAAGATTATATGAATGCGATGGTATTATTAGTTAATGAATAATAAATACTTGAAGAGTAATACATTTTTATGCAAAAAAATCATGTATTATAATCTATAATGATGATTTTTTAGGTTTTACGTGTTTTAAAAACAAGGCAAGTGACATATTCAGTGCTGAATCACCTAATTGAATACGTTCAAGATCTTGAAAAGTCTGGATTATTAGAGGAGAAGGAATTGGTTCATCTTCATGATGCTGTCCAGGTAAATATTTTCTTCCCTAATTACCCTTTTTGGTAGTTTAAGAATTGAGAAGTAAGTAATTAATTATTCTAGTTTTTTAATGCAGACTGACTTGAAGAAACTTTTAAGAAATCCTCCTTTAGTTAAGATTCCCAAACCACATGATTTGATTAGTGCAAATCCTTTATTAGGAGCCCTTCCGGAAGCTGTTCGTGAGCAAATTGTGGGGTCCACAAAGGAGACAATGAAACTACGTGGGGTGGCTCTTTATAAGGAGGGATCCAAACCTAATGGCATTTGGTTGATTTCTAATGGCGTGGTGAAGGTAATTGATCCATTTCATGGAATCGGAATCGGAATGGTCCATTCCATTGGAATGAAAACAAGATGTTTGTACTTTTACCTGAGGGAAAAGAATGGAATGGGCCATTAGTTCCTTTCATTTTTGTTATTTTCCATTCTTTAAGTCCATTGTGGGATATTTATACAATCTTTTGTCTCAACTTTTTTGAGGATTTCATGATTTTAATTTAATAATAATTTTATGTTCTAAAGATAACGAAAAAATATCTTTTTTTTATAATCTTATTTGGACTTTAATGAGCTTTTACTATGTTTTACTTTTTTAGTTTTGTAAAGAGTAAATTACACGAATGGTCCCTATGGTTTGGGGGTAATTTGCACATTTGGTCCCTAACTTATTTTTTTAACTCGGAAGGTGTTAGTTTTTGTTGCGCGCTTGGTTCCTGTCTTACCTAAAAAGACTATTTTGCCCTTGATTTTTTAATTTATTTAAATAAACACACCCCAACCCCACTTCCACCTCACCTTACCTTATCTTACCTACCCCACCTCATTTAAATAAATTAAAAAATCAAGGGCAAAATAGTATTTTTAGGTAAGACAGGGACCAAGCGCGCAATAAAAACTAACTGTAGGGACCTTCCGAGTTAAAAAAAGTAAGTTAGGGACCAAACATGCAAATTACCCCAAACCGTAGGGACCATTCGTGTAATTTACTCTTTGTTAAATAAATAATTCTACAATTATGCTTAATTTCTTAATTTTTTGATATATACATATAATATAAAATATTCATAATTCGTTCCTGTAACATTCCATTCCATTCAACTAACATGGGTGTTTACTGTTAATTTCAATCCATCATAGAATGGAAAGGAAAAACGGAATGTAATTACTCATTCCATTCAGTCCAACCAAACATTTTTTAATTTTTGATAAATGGTTAATATATTTTTTTATTTCTACAGTGGGGAAGCAAGAGAATAAGAAACAAATACTCATTGCATCCAACATTTGCACATGGAAGCACTTTAGGCCTATATGAGGTCCTAATTGGAAAGCCTTACATATGTGACATTATTACTGATTCTGTAATAATGGGCTTCTTCATTGAATCTGAAAAAATACTTTCAGTTCTTGGAACCGATAATGCAGTTGAAGATTTTTTGTGGCAGGTAAGTAAGTTGAAAACAACAATTTCAGTTAATCTGGTAAAAAAAAAAGTAAAAACTATATGCTATATAATAAACAAATAAACAAAATACTATATTTTGGTATTTTGATTACAGGAAAGCTCAATCATACTATTGAAATTGTTGCTTCCTCAAATATTTGAAAAAATGACAATGCATGAGCTGAGAAGTCTTGTGGCAGAAAGATCAAGTATGAGCACGTATATAACAGGAGAAAGCTTTGAAATACCTCACAATATGATTGGTTTATTATTAGAAGGATTTATAAAAACACAATCCACTTTAGAACTTATTACTCCCCCAACTGCTTTATTCCCTACTTCATCACCTGACAAAAGTTTCCGAGTCTCAGAAATAGCAGCAGGTATTTTAAATATCCATCTTTTTTTATATATAAAAACTCAGGTTGTTGTACTGTGTTTGGTGTGCACTGGACTGAGATTGAGACTGAGACCCAGGCTGATGTTAACGGGACAAAATTGCAATTCTTTGCCCCGCCCAAAAAAAGGTGGGACAGGGACTCACTCTCGATCTCTCACTTGTGTAAAAAGACGTGAATGCCCCTCTCCTCCTCCTCCTCAATCATCAAAAATATCCGTAGGAGGCTTGTCCAGTCCTGTCCTGTCCTATCCTAAGAACGCAATCTGGACAAGCTTTTTAGGGCTATTTCTGACAATTGAGGACGAGGAGGGCATTTACGTCTTTTTACACAAGTGACAGATCGAGAGTGAGTCCCTGTCCCACCTTCTTAAATTGGGCAAAATTTTACGGCTATTTTCCATGAGGAGGGCATTTTTGTGTTTTTACACACAAGATAGCATTTCATGTCCCAATCCCACTTTTCTACTACAAAAATTTCTACCTTTTTTTTTTTTTTGACTTATAACAATGATTAATTTCATCATTTGTTTTTTTTAATGTGTTAAAAAGGTGCAAGTTTTACTCATCATGTGACATCATACGTAGTGGAGACAAGGGCAAGGGTGATCATGTTTGAGATTGGTGGATTTGAAACACTTCAAAGAAGGAAATCTTCATTAATATCACATAATGCCGAAAATAACCCTGGAAGATCATCCCCCTCAAGGGAACATAGTGGACTAATGATCTGGCCTGAACGCCATATTAAATCCAGACAACTTCTTGAAAATCCCAATCCCAATCCCAATCTGGATCATCATCAACACGGGAACAACTTTTCTGCCCGAGCAATGCAATTGAGCATGTATGGAAGCATGGTATGTTCCCTCATCTTCAAAAAAAAAAAAAAAAAAAAAAAAACTTTGTTGTAACATGTTTTAAAAAGTTTGTTAATCAGATTTCAAACGAAAGACACGGTAGTATCCATGCGTCTCCAAACAGAGAAACAAAACCACCAACCAGAAAGGCGTCTCAGTCTCAGCCTCAGTCTCACAGTAGGTCTTATCCGTGGGTCCCACCAACGGAAACCCGGCGGCTGATTTCTGTGAGATCCGAAGGGTCAGCGACAGTTGGAAGAAAAGTGAGTGTGGGAGAATTAAGGGGCCCGGGCCCACGTTTTAACCCACCATTAGAGACAAATGAAAATGAAAATGAAAATGAAAATCAGGAAATGGGTTATTCAAGTGATGATGATGATGGTGGTGATGATGAACATATTGTTAGAATCGATTCACCAAGTACACTCTCTTTCACACGACCTCCATAGGACCATAATAACCTTTTTTTTTTTTTAAACCTTTTTAGAAAATTAAAATTTCTAGAGGTGTTAAAAATGTCAAGTATGGTAATAATATCTCTGGTATGGTGTTGTAATTTTGTAAAATTAACAAATCAACTACGTTTCCTTTTTTGTTTATATTCTTTTAAGTTTTAATAAATGGGGACCACCAACCAGTCTCAATCTTGGATCATGTAGTATATTATTACTTATTTTGTTATGATCATAATTAGTTTTTCCGGAAAGTAATACTAGTAGTTTTCATAAACTTATAGAAAGATTGCTTCCACTGATTTAAATCTTACCAACTCCAAGATCAAACTGAACTAAATATCCGGTTGGGTTTGGTTGATAAACAGACATGAAAATCAGTAATCACGTACCAAAATCATTTTTTTTGTTTTTTTACAAATTTGTTGTGGTTTGAAACTTTGAATTTAGGTGTTTTTAGAGTTCAACCCAAATACCCAACAATTTTTGTAGTGTCAAAGTGTTTGTTTATAAGTTCGTTCCAAACATATATAGGATTCCAAACAAAATAAAATATAGGCACTCAAATTTTTTTATCCAAATGAATATGATCAATAATTTTATTAAAATTATATATATATATATATATATATATATATATATATATATATATATATATATATATATATATATATATATATATATATATATATATATATATATATATATATATATAGGGTTAAATATGAATCACATATATAACATGAGTGTAAGACCATTTTTGGTACATTAGATTAAAAAATGAGTGGTTAAGATGATGATGACATGATGATAATTAATTTGAATAAAATTAATGATTTTCTATTTTAAAATAACCAGTAATGGTAGATTGGTAAAATTGGCTAATAAGAAATTTTAGAAAGTGAATATATTAAGGGATACAATTTAAACTAGATTTCAAAAAATAAAATTAGATTTTATACATTTTAAGTTAATTAACACTAACAACATTATGATTGTAATCGATTGCAAATGGCTAGAAATTCTTATACAAAAAATGATTGTTGTGTGCCGATTCTTTAAGAATATTGTATGCTATATTCATTATTAATTAACACCATCGATTAAATTATATTCCTTGAGAATGATTGATAACTTCATTCATTCATTTCTTTTTGTTAATTATTGTTCCTATATTCTTCAAGAATATTGTATACTACAACATATATCATTAAGAATAACAATTTATATAAAAGATCATCTTTCTTATTTCAATATTAACATATTCTGTTAAAAATTATGAAAAAGTAATACAAATTATATTAAAAATATAAAAAATGACAAGTACATTCTATGAGAATGGAGTATATCCGATTAACAATGTACACAAGCTATCAATAAAAAACATTTTCACCAAACAAACCTATAATCCAAATCTTTCTCACAGATTATGTGAGAATGATTGAGAATACGTGAGTATAAATGAGAACGATATTCTTAGAGAATGTTTTCCATCAAATTCAAGTCCTCATATTGCCGCCATCACCTTCTTGCCTCGGGATACAAAATTCTTTAAAACATTATTGACAAAAAAACCTAAATAAAAAACAAAAATCATTATGAGTGGAATGTTTTTTTTATCTAAGTAAAGATTATGTGAGAATGAACACTAAATTTATAGTAATCAGTCTTTAAGAATGTGTTTTATCAAATTTATCGAAATAAATTTAGCAAAAACTGTCAAAATAATTTTAGCAAATTTATCTAAATTTTATAGTAATCATTCTTTAAGAATGTGTTTCATTGCCATTGCCAAAATGTAATCGTTTTACAATTTAGCAAAATTATAGGTTTTTTCACATTGTTTTAATTTTAATAGGTAAAATAAAAATAAATAAATAAAGTGTACCTGAGTGTATATAAAACAAATACTCTGACATGGAAGTCCATTTGAGTAGTGTTAACCAATGTATCACTTATACCAATTTCTATACTCTGGAAGGGATGAAAGACCATAGAATTTTAAACTTGAATTGAAATAAAAATTAGAAGAAAGGGACATAAATTACCTCAATACACGCAAGAAGGATCTGCAAAGCCAATTCGTGGCAATATTTTCCTTAAGTGGATGGAACCATATCTAGCTCATACCACCAGAACACAAAATGAGTCCATCTTGTTTTTAAGCAATCATGTATTTCAGGATAAAAATTACATAAATTACATATTTGTCAATTGTTTTTCATGTGTACTAAATACCAAATAACATATAGATAAAAGAATCTTATCTGAAATACCATACTTGTCCATTGCCTCCACATAGAATATGTTGATGTTTACATCAGCATCCCTCAATCAATAATTGACTGAACCACAAAGTCAAGAAACACAGACGGTGAATCATATGGATCAAGATCAACCTGAACAACATTAAATTAATAAATTCTAGTTATCATTACAATATTATAAGTTAATCACGTAACATTACTTGAATGATAAAATTATAGTAAGAACTTAAATATATAAATCATACCATCTCAAATTCCACTTGATAGTAGGCCCACTTGGCGCTTCTAATCCATAATCATGGTCTTTTGATACCTTCATTGATTTTTTTTGTTCTTTTAGATAATTGAGCTTCATGTTCTTCTTTAATTTTTAATATAAAAGTCTTGAGAACAACAACCTACATATCTCTATATTGTTAACCTGCTGATTTTAGAATTTTAATAGTCATGAATGTTTTTGTTAATAGATAATATCAAAACTTGTAGCAAAATAAGGATAATCAAATTTATACCAAAACTTGTAGCAAAATAAGGATAATCAAATTTATACCAGACATCTTGTTAGGTCCAGTTTAGTGTTGCGTCCTTTGGGCTCGTTAGCTAGTCCAAGTTTTGTCTCCGGTATGGGCCTGTCCATCCGTGAGTTTAGTTTAGGGTTTATTATATATAGATGCTTTCATGCATTCTTAACGTAAGATTGAGATAGATTTGATAGCGTACAATTTCTTATCTTTTGTAACCCTAGAATCCTCTACAGCGGAAGTTCTTCATCGAGCTCTGCTGAGGATTGAGTTAATCAAATCATTCGATACATTCAGATCCATACTTGTGTTTATTTCGTTACTGTTTCTGTTTTATTTATTTACCTGTTACAAAGATCTAATCGATCAAAGAGTTTTCGAACTCATCAATTGGTATCAGAGCAGGAGACTGTGTAATTCATACACATCTTTTCTGTGAAAGAAGCGATTAGGGTTATTCCGCATTAACTGATATTTATTGAGCTGTCACTCCATAATTGACGTATCTCTTTATTTATTCGTTTGCCCTAATATTAAATATTACAAGTCTGATCTTTCAAACAGGTTAAACGATCAAGCATGGACGATTCTCAATCTAATCCTATCAACATCTCAAACAGCATTGGATCAACGACGAAGATTCCTATTCTATACACCCAGGATTACGAAGTTTGGGCTCATCATTTTGAAGACTATGTCATCGGATCTGAAGATAATGGGTATCTTATTTGGGAAGCCATTGTGTCTGGACCATTTGCTCACTCAGGAACATCCAAGATCATTAAAACTCAGAAAGAGTATAATGATCTGTTAAAAGATGTTAAAGACGTTGCTCAAGACGAAAAGGAAAAGTTTCAGTGCAACATTAAAGCATTGAGACTAATCCGATTCCTGTAGTACCGCTAAAGAAATCTGGGATAGGTTGCGAGAGCTGTATTCCACTGATGAAGATTTAGAGCATTATATTCAGACCTTGCTTTTGTCTGAGTTTGGTGAATTTAAGTAGAATTCTGATGAAACTGTCACTCAGACGTTTGATCGCTTCAATCATCTTCTTAGCAAGATGATCAAACATGATATAGAAAGGAAGTTGATTGAACAGAAGGTCACCTTTTTGAATGGCCTAAGATCTGAATGGAGAGCTGTCGTGTCTACAGTTAAAGCTCATGAGCAGTTCAAGTCATATTCATTGGCAAAGCTGGTGGGAATTCTGAAATCCCAAGAAAAGATTGTCATGCAAGAAAAGAATGTGGTCTCAAGTTTGGGGTCCTTGGCCCTCCTATCAAAAGGCAAGAATGCAATGGAAGACGAAGATCTGAACCTAGAGGACTATGATCTTACATTAGAAGATTATGCTATGATGGTATCCAATCCCAAGAGGTTCATCAAGAAGAGGTTTCCTACCAATAAAAACAGAAATTGGCAGGAAAGCTACAGTTCTGAGAAGGTAAGGGAGGAGCCGAAGACAGAGGAACCAAAGAAAGAGGCGAAGGTTGAAGGAGATTCTGGCGTTAGCTGCTATTACTGTGGAGGAAAGAACCATTATGCTAAAGATTGTGTTCTGAAGAAAATGGCAGAGAAAGATGAGGAAAAAGATGAAGAGGCTGTCTTGATGAAAAAGCTGGAAGAGATCAAGAGGAAGAAAGCTGCTACTAACCCTTCTATGAATGCTCTTATTGTATAGGGTTCGGCAGAGGATGACGAGTTCGGTGGCGTGCAGGTATGGTCAACCGACTCAGAGGATGATGAAGTGAGAAAGCCTTCACATGGAAAGGCATATGTTGCAAGGGGTGACAAAAGCAGTGGAAAGTGTTTTGTGGTGACTGATGTATCTCACATAAGGGGATACAATACTGATGGTGGAAACGAGGACACCAAGGAGCGAGAGGACTTATGCTTCACAGCAAAACCTCTCAGTGTGCAGATCAATGAGCTTGATGAATTGATCAAGAAGGTACAATCTCTCTTTATTTCATTCAAAGTCCCACAGAAATCATATGAAAAAGAATTAAATAGCTTAAATTCAAGAATCTCAAATCTGGATAGTTGTTTAACTCAAACACGGGTCACCAATTCTAACCTAACTGACCAAATAAGTAGGGTGTCTTCCAAGAGTGAGGAGCGAAGGATGTGGATAGAGCAAAAAGAGTCGGAGCTGATAAAGTCTAGGGATGAAAACATTTATTTACAAAGAGACAATTTAAAACTTTTAAAACAGAGAAATGTTTTTTGTTTGATTGCTAAACGACTTTATGCTAACATCACTCAATTACATTTAAATTGTGAAATAGGGCAGAAAATACATCGCATGATTTTACCCTTCCTTGAGTTTAAGGAGGATGAAATCGATGCTGAAGCATATAACTGCGAAAGTGTTGTATCGTCTGATGATGTGAATCCCACTTACATGTATGGTCTGGACAAAATAGAATCTTTCATAAAGTCCAAGGACCATAAGGACATGCTGAAAAACCTTTTGGATGAAAACGATAAGCTGAAACTATACAAAAATTTGACTCGTTGAGTGCCAATTTGAGTTCAGAAAATAAAATTGATGTTGAAAACGCATCTGAACTTAATGAGGACGATAATATGAGTGAAATTTCTATAGAGGAAGTAGTCGACTGTTCTGAGTTTATCAAGAGCGAACCCGAAAACCACAAAAATCTTATTTCTGAAAATTCTGTGGAGTTCGCTCGTTTGTCCCAAAATAGGTCCCTGATTCTTGAAGAAAAGGCTGTGGTGTACCAAAAGGTGAGAACAACACCAAATCAAGTGTACAAGGTCACAGGAGTAACCGAGCATCAAACAGCCGAACTCACTACTATAGTGAACGAAGATAACGCAGATGGCTGTGATGAGTTCTTTTGGTATGCTCCTATGGATAATGTCGACGAAACTGTTGGTCTGTCAGAACGAACGTCCTGGAAAACCAAAGGCAGATATGTACCAGAGCCACTGAACAAGCCTGACAACTTCGACGTGCCAAGCACTAGTGGTACAAAAGAAGTTCCTGTAGAAGAACTCACTTCCACAAGCGAAACATCATCTGTGAAAAGTGAACCGGCTGACAAGAAGCAGAAGCAAAAGGCTAACATCCACAAATAGCCAAAACAAGTGAAAGATCAAAAGCAGCAGAGGAATCTGAGATACAAAAAGAACCTCTCAGAGCGAAAGCAGATTTGGCGATCTCAAAACGCCCATTTCTCATATCACGATAAGAATTCAAAGCAAGAGAAAAAGGATTTCAGGCCACATGAGGAACATAACCGAAAGGACAGGTTCGGTTCAAGTAGCAACCGAAAGGACAGGTTCGGTCCCGAAAACAATAGCTACCGAACGTCCAGGTTCGATCCTTTCAATGACCAAAAACAAAAGGGTCATATCGAACCGCAAGTCAGAAGAACTTACCATTCTAATTCTTCTTGTTCTGAATTCTCTTCTAAACCCAAGTCTGTTCCTGCTCAGCATTCTAAATCATCAACAAACCTGAAAGGAAAATCGAAGATTTCCTCTGTCCAGGAAGACCGAAAGTAGTCTAAAGCTCAAACATCAAAACCTGAAACCAAACCCACTGTTGCTAATCCTAACAAAATCAAAGTGTTTACCATTAAAAGAAAAGATGAAACAACATTAATAAAAAGAACATATCTTATTGATGTTTCTCTTACTATTCCTGTTCCTGTGAAAGGCTCACGTGGACCCACGAAACTTTGGGTTCCTAAATCTGCTTAATTTATGCAGGTTATAAGTGACGAGCAGTTCGACGAAGAATGGTACATTGACAGTGGCTGCTCACGTCACATGACAGGGAGGAAGGAAGAGCTAAAAGAGTTTCGATCTCTTCAGAATGGTGGAAATGTCAAATTCGGCAACAATTCTTATGGAACAATAAAGGGTTATGGGATGATAACCAATGAAGACTTCACAATTAGAAAGGTGGCATATGTTGAAGGTCTACAGCATAATCTCATTAGTGTGTCTCAACTGGTAGGAGGCACCGGTCTCAAAGTTTCATTTGATGATGAAGGTTCAGAAATCATAGAGAAGAAATCAAAAAGCGTAATTCTCAAATCAGAACGCAAAGGCAAAATGTTTCCTCTCAATCTCAAACCAATCAAAGGAAATCCAGCTATATGCCTATTATCCAAAGCTCATTCTGACGAAAGCTGGTTGTGGCATCGAAGGCTCTCACATCTCAACTTCAAGGACATCAACAAGCTTGTCACAGGAGGTCATGTTCGGGGTCTCCCATTGCTCAAGTTTAATCGAGAACATTTGTGTGATGCGTGTGAAATGGGGAAGCAGAGTCGTCAAAGTCACCCATCCATTATAAACACAAAAGTTGTTGAACCACTTGAGTTGCTTCACATTGACTTGTGTGGTCCATCATCTATCGAAAGCATTGGCGGTAGCAAGTATATTCTTGTTATTGTTGATGATTTCTCACGTTTTACATGGGTATTCTTTCTGAAGCACAAATCTGAGGCCACTCCTAAGCTAAAGATGTTTATTAAGCAGGTTGAAGTACAACTGAGAAAAGTCGTTCGCAACATCAGGAGCGATAATGGACTGGAGTTCAAGAATAAAGAATTTGAAGACTTTTTGGCAGAAAAAGGAACCAGTCACAACTTCTCTGCTCCCAATACGCCTCAACAGAACGGAATTGTCAAAAGACGAACCCATCCTTGTGTGAGGCGGCCCGAACGATGCTAAGTTTCACTTCTCTTCCTTTATATTTCTGGGCTGACGCTATTGCTGCAGCATGTTTCATGCAGAATAGGTCTTATCTCAACAAGCGCTTTTCTCTTACTCCCTATGAGATCATTAATAACAGAAAGCCGAACGTAAAATTCTTCCATGTGTTCAGCTCACGTTGCTTCATCTTCAACTCCAAAGAACATCGTAACAAGTTTGATGTTAAAGCTGATGAAGGAATTTTTCTGGGATATTCTCTTACTTCAAAAGCTTACCGGGTCTTAAATAAGCGCTCTAGGAAGATCGAAGAAACATATTATGTGACTTTCGATGATAACTACGTTAAAAAGCTAAAGGCTTCTTAAGAAGCAACTGGAGAAATTTTTACTCAAACTGGTCAAGTTACGGCTTCGATTCCTAATCTGTTCGATCAGTTTGTGGAACTATTCGATGAACCTGAGAAAGCTACTCTCTCGGAGGCCAAGGCAGCAGACAACAAAGTCGACCATCTGAAGCAAATTGTCGAAGATGCCGCCAAACGAATGGGTAAAGGAGAACAAGTTTCAAACGAACCTCCTAAGCACGGTGCTTCAGTTGAGGGGGAGAATCCACCTTCTTCAAAACAACCAAGCTCACAAATTGAGGGGGAGAATTCTACTCCAGTTCCACCTGAAAGCTCAACTGCACCCGAAAGCCCTTCAGCTTCCGAAAGCTCGACAACACCCGAAAGTCCTGTAGCACCAGAAAGTCCAGCTACACCTGAAAGCTCATCAGTCGAGGGGGAGAATGCCGATATGTTCTACGACGAAGATAGTCAATCTGAATTGGAAGAAATGGTGAATGCTGAATTGGATCCGTCCTATGATCCAAATTACCCTCCTCTTGTTAAGTGGACCAGAGATCATCCTGTATCCCAGGTAGTGGGTAGTGTCTCTGAAAAGGTCCTGACCCGATCTCAACTGAAGGCAAAGCAAACATCTCTATTCTCCAAAGTACAGTTATGCATGTATAATTCTTTCGTCTCAAAAGTTGAACCGAAGACACTAAATACTGCTCTTGATCACTCTGACTGGGTTCAAGCTATGCAAGATGAACTCAACGAGTTCAAAAGAAACAAAGTATGGCGCCTCATTCCAACTCCTAAAGATGCCTCAGTTGTTGGTCTCAAATGGGTATTTAGAAATAAAATGGACAAGGAAGGCAATGTGATTCGAAACAAAGCTCGTCTCGTGGTGAAAGGATATTGCCAGGAAGAAGGAATTGATTATGAGGAAACTTTTGCTCCGGTAGCGAGGCTGGAATCTGTTCGAATATTTCTAGCCTATGCTGCACACAAGAACTTTGAGATCTACCAAATGGACGTGAAATGTGCCTTTCTTAATGGAGAACTTGAAGAAACAGTTTACGTGGAGCAACCTCCTGGATTTGTTAATGAAAAGTACCCCAATCACTGTTATATTCTGGACAAGGCGGTATACGGTCTGAAACAAGCACCTAGGGCATGGTATGAAACGCTAACTAAGTTTTTAATGATGTCAAAATTCAAACAAGGTTCGGTTGACCCAACCTTCTTTCGTAAGAAGGAAGGTAACCACCTTATGATTGTTCAAATCTATGTCGATGATATCATCTTTGGCTCAACGAATCCTAGCTTAACAGCTGAATTCAGAAAGCTGATGGAGACTACATTTGAAATGAGCTCAATGGGTCCGCTTAACTTTTTCCTTGGTTTAAATATTAGACAGGGACCCGAAGGCATCTTTATCAACCAGGAAGCTTACACCAAGACTCTTCTTGCTAAATTTGGCATGATGGGAGACTCAAAGGTTAAAGTTCCAATGGCATTCGGCACCAAGCTCACACCATCCTTGGAAAAACCTGTAGTCGATATTACGTTATATCGCCAGATGATTGGTTCTTTGATGTACCTCACTGCTAGCAGACCTGATATAATGTTTTCTGTGTGTTACTATGCTAGATTTCAGGCGAATCCTCGTGAACCACATATGCTTGCAGTGAAAAACATACTCCGGTATCTGATACGAACCACCTCTCTCGGTTTATGGTATCCATCAAACTCAGGTTTCTTCGTTCAAGCCTACTCAGATGCAGACCTTGGAGGTTGTGGGTTAGATAGGAAAACCACCACCGGAGGCTGCCAATTCCTAGACGAGAAGTTGGTTAGCTGGCAATCAAAGAAACAAACATGTGTATCTTTGTCTACAGCCGAAGCAGAGTACATCGCAGCTGCCTCCTGTACATCTTAAGTGATTTGGATCCAAAGCCAGCTCCGGGACTATGGACTCAATATGAAAAAGATTCCACTATATTGCGATTCAGAAAGTGCAATTAGGATCTGTCATAACCCAGTGCAACATTCCAAGACCAAGCATATAGCACTGAGGTATGACTTCATTAAAGATCATGTGGAAGATGGGAACGTCGAAATTCACTTTGTTCGAACAACTAATCAACTGTCTGACATCTTCACCAAAGCTCTTCCTGAAGCATCTTTCAACAACATTCTACAAGGGCTAGGAATGATGGAATCGGAGTCAGTACCAAAGACTACTTCTCAAAATTAAACGTTGGAAGCGAAATAGACCGAACGTTCGGGTTCGGGTCTCATGTGTGCCGAAATGCACTGAACGCTCGGGTTCGGGTCTTGTTCTGGTATACCGAAATGAACCGAACGCTCGGGTTCGGTTGTATTCTCTGATCGTCGCTTATCACTCTAAGGTAGTTTCTTTGTTTGTAAACCTTTTGTATCATTTTCTTTACTTCACTTATTTTCAAAGTTCTTTTCTTTTTCAAACTTATTTTTTTTGCAACCGAAATAAACCGAACGCTCGGGTTCGGTTCCAAATTTTTTTGTGTGTCTCATTTTTTTTATTTATTTATCTATTTTTTCTTTAAATCAAAAATTCCAAAAATATTTTTTTATTTTTTTTTCGTGAATTCAAAAACTCCAAAAATATTTTATTTATTTTTTTTTATTATTTTGTTTTGTTTTGTGTCTTATCTTTTTGTGTGTCTATTTGTGGGGAAATCATTTCACTAGTTAAGTGTTCCTAGAAGCATGTTGCTGTATGTGTCCAAAGCCTCACCTGATTCTGAATAATAGCCTTACTGACTTGGTACATACAAACCTTGTCTTCCCAATTAGGCTTTCATATTTATTCTAATCATGAGCTACCTGACTCTCTTCTCACATGAGATAAGAGTTTTCTGCTTGGTCCTTATTTTAACAGCAGAGGTACTTTGGTTTCTTTACACCATCTACACTACTTTTCTCCATCTCATTCGCTTCATAAACATAACCCTTGAGACTCTCAAAAATTACCGCTGAGGTTTATGGTTACACAAATTCTGTGTTTATGATCTTAGCTTTGTGTCACTACGAACTAAGTGAAACCCACAATTCAATACCTACTATGCTTTGACGGTGAACAAACAACTTTGTTCTAGCAATCACTAACGAATTGACGGATTTATCAATGAGGATGGCAAGTCAAATCTCTAATTTTCTTTTGTGTGATTCCTATGAAATTGTTAAGTCCTATAACATTTATTCCCTTGGAATCCAATTTAAATTTTTTTGAGATTTTACATAAACTATTTTATCTAGCCACTTAAATTATTTCAAACCTACTTGTTCAACAGACTGCATTGGTCTCACAAGTACTTCGTTCGATTTCTATCTTATATCAAAATCAGGAATTCTGAATTGAAGCGAAGCCACCCAAATTAGCCTGATTAAAAGAAGCCTTTCAACACTTCTCAATAAGTGTCTGATCGTTATTCAACGGGAAACCATACAAACACTTTAAAGTCTCTCTTGACTTTGAAGGAAGAGATTCGTGCCCGGGATCCTTTGCTTCGTGTCTCTACTGACATCACAAAATCCCTCATATGTGTTGCTTTATTTCTTTTTCTTTTACACACTAAGCACGGAAATCTTTTTGATTTTCCAAAATTCTGGTTTCCTTAGTTACAAGGCATAATTTCAAATGGGATTTGCAGTTATAAGGGAGTTGTGGTTAATATTGATCCACGTGGTCAATTTTGCTTAAGGATGGCGTTTAATCTAAAAGGATAAGATGCTGACTCAGGCGGGAGTCCAATCGATTTGATTTTCAAATGGCGCTTGACAGCCAGGCGTGCAAAGAGGAACCGTTTTGTTTAATAACGGCGCCTGATGGAAAGGCGTGTAAATCGGGACTGACACTCTCTCTCATGCATAATCATCGGTGCTACCAACTGTCACGCATCAATCACTTCCGAAAAACCCTTCGTATTTCCCTTAAAGATTTGGGACAGATTCTTCTCTCTCCTCTACCCACAGTATAAAAGGTAATGTAAACCATTGTTTACCTCTTTACTGCACCTATATTTTCAGAGAGCAATAAAACCTTCAAGTATTCTATTGTTCATCATCTCTCCCATCCTCTTCACAACAATGGCGGATTCATCCTCAGTTCATGCCACTTCCCACATCCTTCCGATTCGTCCCCAGCAGAGTTTGATCATCGATCTTACTCCTCAGGTCTATGATGCTTTCATGTTCCCGATAATCGAATGCCTCAAGTACTCGCCGATTGCTCCTGCTCTCACCAAAGTTGAAGCAGTTCCTATGGAATTCTTATCTCAGATTTTCGCCACTGCTCATTACGACAAGGCAGTCGACAAGATCTTCTTTGATGTGCTTGATCACAAGGCGTCCATCTCCAAGCAGAGGTTTTGCTTAATTTTAGGGTTTGAACCTGATTCAACTAGGGTTAACCCTGAATCGATTCCGGTGGGTCACATGTTCTCTATGTTCTACAACATGGGGTATACTGAGGTGCTGACAACATTTACGAAGTTCAAGAAATCGTGCCTGCCTCCTCAGTGGAATGGGTTGTTTATAGTGCTGTTCAAGGGGTTGTCTGAACGCAGTGCTGGATCAGACGGAGCTAGTCGTCTGTTCATCACGATTCTGTACGGGATCTACAACGGTATCAACTTGGACTATGGGTCGGTCCTATGGCAACAGCTCATTCAGAGTCTGTCTTCTACATCTCGGCATTCCGAGATTTCCTATGCTCGATTTTGGACTCTTATTACAAAATGGGTGGTGGACAAGTACCAAGTCCCCATTGTGGCTGGTTCTCCAATGTCTTCGATTGGTACTTTCCATACCACGAAGATCATTGTCTCCGATGCCTCAAAATTTCAATTCATTGGCTCTATTCCTGAGATGATGTATGGCGATGTTCCTGCCGACAGTCGGATCATTCGAACCTACAAGGAGTTTCGACGCTCTGGTCCGAGAGAGCTTACTCCTGAAATGCTCAAGTCCATCCATGATGCTGACAATCCTGCGCCAAGGGGAAAGAAAAATGACAAAGGAAAAGACAAGCAAGTTGGTAAGGGAGCGAAAGGACCTTCTCCCAAGAAGCATAAAACTACACAGACTGTTCAGTCTCCTCCCCTGAAGAAGAGAAAAACTCAACCAAGGCGAAAGCTGATAATCGCTTCCTCCTCAAGCGAATCTGAGGAAGAGAATTCTGCCTCTGACGGATCTCCTCGTGGTAACACTCCACCACGATCGCCTATTCCTGAAGTTCACTTTCCCACTTCTCCAATCTCTTCTCCACCAACTACCATTCCCATTTCCATTCCCCCCATAACCTCCACCACTCACATACCATCCATCTCCATCCCAGTACCCCCTCCCATCTTTACCAAAGCAACCACCACCACCGTAGAAGTAAGAACCAACGTATCTGATACGGGGGTTCCTACTGACGCACCCAAACCCCCACCAACTACTGAACATACAACCTAACCCGAACCTACTACAACTACCGAGCCTCCACCCTCACCATCACCATCATCTCCTGCTCAGGCAGCAGAGGACGAAGAACCATTCCTCGGCGGGGAGGATATGACCTTTGATTCGGTCTATTACAGTCCGTTTCAGGTACTGAGTGACGACGATGATGATGCTCCCGTTACCAAGAGGCATCTCAAGGAACTTCACAATAAAACGCTCATCGCCTCCTCCTCTTCATCCCAGTCTACCATCTCTGAAGCTGCCATTCAGAAAATTGTTGATGCTTTTTCCAAAGCTCATCAAGTATCTCTTGACTCCGCCATTACAGCCATTGATGCCTCAATTAAAGCCTGTGACGCAGCGACCGAAAAAGTCGATAAACTATTCACTGATGCTTCTTCTCTATTACAATCTTTACAGGAATCTGCTGAGGCCACCAAAACGAAGCTGGAACCCATTGTCCACCAGCTGGCTACCTCAGTTGCATCAGAACTGAAGTCTTTTGCTTCTCTTCGTCAGACTCTCTCAGACGACAATTCAGCGTTTAAGGCGACGATTGACGAACGATTGACTAAGCTCCATGAGGAACTTGCTGTTGAAAACTAACTCATGGACGCTCTTACCAGAAAGACCACCGCTCTGAAGGTCAAGAGTCTTCAACTCTCCAATTCTCACAAGGAGATTGAGTCTCTTCGATCTGAAAGAGAGGTGATTTCATCGTGTGTTTCGGATGTCCACACATCCCTTTCAAACATCCTGGAAGCACATGACCCGATCCTCAACTATTCTGTGAGGCGTACTCTTGCAGAAAAACTTGCTCCTGCCCTCTCTCTCTTGAGCAAGATTGAAGGGCTCCTTGATTTCGTGTCCATTCCGAAACAAGGGGGAGAAAAAGAAAATGTGTCTCAACCGCCTCCCACTTCAACAACAACTCACACAACTGAACCTCCTCCTACAAGCCAAGCCTCAGGTTCGGGTGTTAAAGACAAGGGCAAGCAAATTGCTGAGGAGAGCGATGATGAAGATAAGGAGACCATTGCCGACCTTCTGAAGAAGCATGGTCGAGATAAAGATGCTGACATCAGCGCTCGTGTAGCTAGAGAGGCTGAAGAAGCTGAAAGAAGACAGAAAGAAGCTCACGGCCTTCTCGAGAGCAGGAAAACTCTTTTTCCTCCTTGGACTCTTGAGAAGTTGCTGAAAGAAGCTATAGAAACTCCAAGCATCTTGTGGCTAGAACCGGTGATCTCACTTGATCGTGATAATACTGTCAATTCTCAATTTGACATGCCACTGACCCGAAAGGCGTTTGTCTTCCATGCCTTTGACAACGTTGCTGAGTTCCCTCATCCTCATCCAAAGGTTGACAGGGACTTAGTCGAATTCTATCTGAGGGCCGCTCAACCACATTACCAAACATGGAGCGCTCAGAAAATTGTCAATGTTCGGGTTCTGAAGCCATACAAGGAAGGAAACTTTACCAACATTCGGTTTAAGGTGCTAAGAGGATCTGCCAAGACCGAACATGCCATCTCGCTTGCTGATCTTCCTAACTTGAATCCACATGACTGGATCATCTTGCACAACATCCTTCTTACTAATGAAGTAGAATATGGTCCGATCATCGACCATTTCAAGAGGATGCTTGTTTGTTACATTATGGAAGTCGCCAAGATGGATCAGGAGATAGCGAATGTATTCAAGAAAAAGCCTACCATATCTCCTGTTGGCTCAGCAAGTGACCTAAAGATGATGCAGATGGGAAAGATAGACCCGAAGAGAAACTCCGTTATGTTTACCAGAAACGAAGGCCAAAAATGCATGTTCGCTTTGGCAGACAAACATCTCTATACCACTGCATGTCTGGAACATGTCTTAGGGATCATCCATCGGTGCAAGCAGAATTCGGCGGATGACAAGAAGTACTTTGATGATATGATTCAATGGTACATTCGCTTCAGACAGACTATTCTCGTACTTATCTCTCGTCTGTTTGATACAACCAAGAAGGTTCCATCAGCTTGTCCAAGCAAGAAGAAATGATAGTCTCGCTCCAAATTAACGCAAAGGGGTAGATTGCTAGGTCCAGTTTAGTGTTGCGTCCTTTGGGCTCGTTAGCTAGTCCAAGTTTTGTCTCCGGTATGGGCCTGTCCATCCGTGAGTTTAGTTTAGGGTTTATTATATATAGATGCTTGCATGCATTCTTAACGTAAGATTGAGATAGATTTGATAGCGTACAATTTCTTATCTTTTGTAACCCTAGAATCCTCTACAGCGGAAGTTCTTCATAGAGCTCTGCTGAGGATTGAGTTAATCAAATCATTCGATACATTCAGATCCATACTTGTGTTTATTTCGTTATTGTTTCTGTTTTATTTATTTACCTGTTACAAAGATCTAATCGATCAAAGAGTTTTCGAAATCATCCAATCTAGTGATTAATAAGCAAACCATTGACCTGGATTTTTATTTTAAAAGACTTCATTCTTGGTAAGCATCAAACTCTCAACTTGTACTTCTTTGATGATGGTATAATCATTTAGATAGAAAAGTATTGTACTCTTGTACTTCTCTTCTTCCCACGTTTTTTGTTTTTTCACCGCCTCTCGTGTTATCAGGTCTTTCTTGCACTCCTCCTTGATTTGTATGTTTGGGTAATTAGTGGCTGGTGGTGCAAGTGAGTGGGAGTTCGAAGGCAAGTAAACAATTGAGACTTTAAACCCTATTTTTTTCTTCAGTTTCTTGCCCAATTGAAGATGTTTGTAGTTATTATACTACTTTTCAAAGTAAATTACATATTACAAATTTTGACCACCAACGGATGAAAATTCATCCGATGCCAATTTGGGTGAACCACTATTGCTTGATGTTTCTTCTAACTAAACTCTAATCAGCCGTATTGATTATGTCTTGCAAGATCGACGACATGATTGATTCTTCAGTCTCTTAAGATATTTCAGTAGATCCAGATCATAATCTGTCATGTAACATCCTGGATTCCCAGGTATTATTTTATCCTTTTATTTTGGGTAAATTGTGAGGATACTCAACGAGTTGGAGTCCAAACTCGCCGAGTAGGATCGCGGTTTTGGGCGCGGGTTTGCGTCTGGACTCGGCGAGTCCATGCTGTTTAATGAAACCCTAATTTCCAGGGTTTGAGACCTATTTAAAGGGGCTTATGGCCGTCATTTGCGGCCACCAACCCCTAGAGAGAAACCCTAAAGAGACATGAGCGTTTTGGGAGAGAGAAGAGGCCATTGTTGACCTTTGAAGCTTTGTTTGGCAAGGCAAAGGAGATTCTAGCTAAGAGAAGGCAAGGGAGGTGGACATCATTTGATTTTGGAGCTCAGAGCATCATCTTGGAGGTATATTTTGGCTCCCTTTTCTGTTGTTATGATGAACATGGGGGTTTAGGGTTTCTTGACCCCTTTGTTGGTTAGATTTGATGTCCATTTCATCCCTATTTGTGATGAGGCTTGAGATGAGATCCATAGAGGTCCAGAGAAGCTTTATTCCTTAAGCTTTATGAGGGTTCATGCGAGTATTGGCCTAGAGTTATGAGATATGGGGCTAAAACATCATTTATGATAAAATAGTTGTTGTTTGAGCACCAAGGTTTGGACTTTACGTGATTATCATGCCTGGGGAGGCCAGATCTATGATTGTATGGAACAGATCTGATCTCAAAAGTGAGTTTGAGTTTATGCATGGCATGGACTCGTCGAGTCTGAAGAACAGACTCGGCGAGTAGCATGAAGTTTGCCCGTAACCACTTATCGAGTGGTCTTGCCGAGTTGAGGGGTCAACTCGGCGAGTCAGGGAGAGTCAAGGGGGGGGGGGGATGAGTCAAGCCAGAACTCGCCGAGTTGTTCTTGAGACTCGGCGAGTTGAGTCGTGGTGGCCCCGCGATTCATGCCAGGTGGAACTCGTTGAGTTAGGGAAGTACTCGACGTGTCAAGAGAGGATCCAAGGGAGTCAGTGGACATGTATAGACTCGACGAGTCGCCCTAGTGCACTCAACGAGTCTGGTCAAAGTTGACCATTGACCTGGTTGACCTTTAGGGTTGAGTTCAGTTGTATTTATGGGTGTATTACTTTGTGTGATTAGGCGAAGGCTAGATCACATTTATTCCAAGGCAGATATTTACCGAGACACCCGATGTGAGTCTTCTCACTATACTTTACCTAGTGACGTAATAGAGTTCAGAGACAGAGTATTATAGAGTTATATGCCAGTGTGATTGCATGTTATTATGTGTTGTGATTTGTTGTGATATGTGATATGCATGATTATAGAGTTAAAGAGTTGGGACTTTCGGGTCCCTAGAGTTAGGGCCAGAGGGCCCACAGAGAGTTGGGGCTGGAGGGCCCCACTGAGACACATTGACCAGAGGGTCAACAGAGTTACAGCCTCGAGTGGCTATTATGTGATTAGTGTGGTATTTTGGGGAAACTCACTAAGCTTATGCTTACAGTGTTCAGTGTTATGTGTTTCAGGTACTAGTGATGACTGCGCGAAGGCGCCGGCTTGATTCGTACACACATATGGGATTGGATGTATTTTGATCTTGGGAGACATTGTGATTTGAAAACTTGATGTTATGACATTTTGTGAATGAATGTTTTAATTAAAAATGTATTTTTCAGAAGTGAAAAATAGTTTTAATTTTTACGGTGTTACAAGTTGGTATCAGAGCCTAGGTTTGAGGGATTCGGGTGCACCTTCGGGCGTATTTGAACTCAAACCGAGGATTTGAGAAAATTTTGATAATAAAACAAGTTTTCAAAAGAAGAACTTGCGAGATAAACAGAGCAGAGTCGTGTGTACGAATAGCCAGCCCCCGAATGGTGATTTCCCAAAATACCATCATTATAAGTGTTATAATATAGGATGTGATATGTTATCTGATGAGCTATGATATGCATGCTAGAGTAGACTAGGTATTCTTTTTAGGAATAGAGTGGCCTGATATGTGATGCCTGAGTCTAGGAGTCTTGCTGCTATGAATATTTCAGAGTCGTTAGGTAGCAGCGAGGAGATTTTGAGAGATCTGTTGTGAGTATCATATGTTTAGAGAGAGTAGAGTGCTTGGGACTTGGGACTCTGGGAGGAGGAATTGGGGTGGATGCTGATGCGGTGTGGATGGTAGTATTGGACCCGTACTACTGAAGACACCGGGTCAGTGCACAGTCCAAGTAAGAATCGTTGGAGTACCAAGGAACAAGTAGGATGGAGTACTCGAGTGTGAGTATACTCGAGCGAGTCCCTGATATAATTCTTATTTTATATTTCAGAGAGAGAGATCATGGTTGGGACTCGCCAAGCATCAGGGACCAGTGATACGAGGGATGAGGAGATCTGTAGGATCATCCAGGAGGAGGTGGCTGCGTCCATCAGGGCAGAGATACCAGAGATGTTCGGGTCTATCAAGACCACGTTGATAGAGACATTTGATGAGAAGTACGCTGCTCTTTCTGAGGCTGCTGTTGCTGCAGCCACTGCAGCTATAGCTGCGACGAGGCCGCATGGTGGTGATGCGTTGCTGTTCCGAGAGTTCAGCAACACAAAACCACCGGAGTTTGACGGGACCCAGGACCCGATTGCGGCGATGAGATGGATTTCAGATATAGAGGGGTGTTTCTTCACTTGCTCATCTCCTGAGCATTTGAGAGTCCGGTTCGCGCTGAACCAGCTTCGCTTGGGAGCGAAGGACTGGTGGAAATTTGTGACGGCGCACTATACGCCTGCTGAGCTTGCAGCAGTGACCTGGGAGAGGTTCACTGCTATGTTCTTAGATGAGTACGTTCCCCAGGTGGAGAGGGAGCGTTTGGCCCAGGAGTTTCTAACCCTCAAGCAGGGTACTGAGTCTGTTACGGTGATTACGAGGATGTTTCATGAGCGGGCGATGTTCTGCCCAGAGCACGTGTCCTCCAAGCAGGCACGTATGAGTCGATATTTGAGCATTCTGAGGAGGGACATACGTGAGTTCATGGCGAACTCGACGTACCGGACATTTGCCGAGCTTCAGGCAAATGCCCGAAAGAGGGAGATAGAGTTGGAGACTCAGGCTAGGGAGGAGGCTGAGTCTCAGGGGAGCGATCGGCGACCGATGCAGTCTCAGCCGGTAGCCAAGCGGGCCAAGCCCGCCGATTCAAGATCAGGGAGCCAGAGGGGCCGCACTTATGGCAAGTACGACAAGAGCCACGACGGAGTGTGCAGAGTAGGGTCTTGCTACAAATGTGGCAAGGAGGGGCATATGGCCAAGGACAGCCCCAAGGGGTTTGCAGTATGTTTTCAATGCAACCAGACCGGACACCGGAAGGCAGAGTGTCCACAGTTGCAGGGATCAGCACAGGGAGCACCTCAGGGATCTGCCCCTGCTGCCATCAGAGCTACCGAGAGTCGGCCAGTGAAGGCCGAGGCGCCGAGGGCATGAGGGAGAGCCTTTCAGTTGATCGCGGAGGAGGTCCACGCAGTGCCCGATGTTATGGCTGGTATGTATTCTTTCGTGTATTTATTTTGAGGTTGAGATATTGTGCTTATATTATGTTATGCGTAGGTACTTTTCTTGTGAATTCTGTACCTGCCTTGGTGTTATTTGACTCGGGTGCGAGTCGGTCTTTTGTATCTCTGGCTTTTAGTCAGCATATCAGTCCTAGTCGTGAGGCGTTGAGTCGGCCTCTGAGAGTTTCCATAGCTGACGAGAGAGTGATATATGCCACGGAGGTGATCCGTGGGTGCGTATTTGAGATTTTCGGTGTTGAGTTCCCGATTGATCTGGTTCCTATTGTGATGGGTGATGTCTGTGTCATTGTGGGCATGGACTGGTTGAGCAGATTCAGTGCGGTTATCGACTGCGAGTGACAGCTGGTGACCATACGAGACCCTAGTGGGGGAGTCCTTACGGTGTACGGCGAGGGTACACGTTCTGGGTCAGCGTTTTGTTCGGCCGCTAGGGTGAGGCAGTGTCTACAGCAGGGCTGTAAGGGCTTTGTGGCGTATGTGATGGATATGCGGGTTGATTCAGGGAGACCGAGGTCAGTTGAGGAGGTTCCGATAGTGCATAAGTTCCCGGATGTATTTCCAGAGGAGTTGTCGGGTGTGCCTCCCGTGAGGCAAGTGGAGTTCAGTATCGATTTGGTTCCGGGGGCCGCGAAGGTGCCCTATTGCCTTGCACCTCCAGAGATGCAAGAGTTATCCTCATAGCTTCAGGAGCTGTTGGGGAAGGGGTTTATTCGGTCGAGCAGCTCTCCATGGGGAGCACCTATCCTTTTTGTCAAGAAGAAGGATGGTTCACACCGGATGTGCATTGATTACCGAGAGTTGAAGAAGCTGACGGTCAAGAACCGTTACCCGTTGCCGAGGATCGATGATTTGTTCGATCAGTTGCATGGAGCATCTTGGTTCTCTAAGATCGATTTGAGGTCGGGGTATCATCACGTAAGGGTGCGAGATGAGGACATCCAGAAGACAGCGTTCAGGACTCGTTATGGGCATTATGAGTTTGTGGTGATGCCTTTCAGACTCACCAATGCCCCGGCAGTATTCATGGATCTCATGAACAGAGTGTGCAGGCCGATGTTAGATCGGTCGGTGATCGTGTTTATCGACGATATTTTGGTGTATTCGAGATCTAGAGAGCAGCATGAGGAGCATTTGAGGGAGATCCTCGAAGTTCTGAGATCATAGAGGCTTTACGCCAAATTCTCCAAGTGTGATTTCTGGTTGCGAGAGGTCTAGTTCCTAGGGCACCTCGTTAACCAGAAGGGAATTTTGGTCGACCCGGCCAAAGTGGAGGCAGTGATGAGTTGGGAGGTGCCGAGGTCACCGTCCGAGATCAGGAGTTTCTTGGGGTTGGCAGGCTATTATCGGAGATTTATTAGGGATTTCTCCAAGATCGTTGTGCCACTCACCAGATTAACCCGGAAGGGTGTCGTTTTTTCATGGGGACCAGAGCAGCAGACCTCTTTTGAGACGCTTCGCCAGAGGCTATGTGAAGCCCCAGTGTTAGCCCTCCCAGACGGGATGGAGGACTTTGTGGTGTATTGTGATGCGTCGATCTTGGGATTGGGAGCGGTGCTGATGCAGAGAGGGCATGTGATAACATACGCATCGAGGCAGCTGAAGCCTCATGAGACGAGGTATCCCACCCACGATCTAGAGTTGGGGGCAGTGGCGTTCGCCTTCAAGATTTGGCATCACTATCTGTACGGGGTTCGGTGTACGATATACACGGACCACAAGAGCCTGAAGTATTTGATGGACCAGCCCAACCTAAATATGCGATAGAGGAAGTGGTTGGATGTGGTCAAGGATTATGATTGTGAGATCCTGTACCACCCGGGCAAGGCTAATGTTGTAGCCGATGCACTGAACCGCAGGGCGGAGAGCACCCCGTTGCGAGATGTATGTTTTAGGTTGAATGTGATAGCTCCAGTATTGGGCGCCATTCGTGGGGCACAGGCTGAGGCTATGCAGCCCGAGATGCAGAAGAAAGAGCGAGTTGTTGGGTTGGTTTCGGAGTTCGTTACCGATGGTCGGGGGCTTATGACATTCCAGGGGGTATCTGGGTACCGTTTGTGGGAGGGACGCGTACCATTTTGATGGAAGAGGCTCGTCGGTCGAAATTATCGATCCATCCTGGGGCTATTAAGATGTATTTAGACCTGAGAAGAGAGTATTGGTGGCCCTGTATGAAGAGGGATGTCGTGTGGTTTGTTGAGAGGTGCTTAACCTGCCGTAGGGTTAAGGCCGAGCACCAGAGACCGCATGGTAAGTTGCAGCCGTTGGAGGTTCCCGAATGGAAATGGGAGCAGATTACCATGGATTTTATCACCAAATTGCCAAAGACTGCTAGGGGAGTTGATGCAATTTGGGTGATTGTGGACAGGTTGACGAAGAGCGCCCACTTCCTTGCTATCAGTGAGAGCTCTTCCGCAGAGAAGTTAGCAGAGATGTACGTGAGGGAAGTGGTATCACGGCATGGAGTGCCGATCTCGATTGTCTCAGAATGAGATGTGCGTTTCACTTCCAGATTCTAGAAGAAGTTTCACAAGGAGTTGGGTACTAGGCTGCATTTTAGTACCGCATATCACCCCCAGACAGACGGACAGAGCGATCAGACGATTCAGACGCTCGAGGACATGATCCGGGCATGTGTGCTGGATTTCGGGGGGAGTTGGGACACGTATTTTCCCTTGGCAGAGTTTTCCTACAACAACAGCCATCATTCGAGGATTGGTATGACACCCTTTGATCTGTTGTATGGGAGGAGGTGTCGGACCCCCATTTGCTGGGGAGAGGTCGGGCAGCGTGTTATGGGTAGTACTGAGATCGTGCTTCAGACGACAGAGCAGATCCAGCAGGTCAGACAGAGGTTGTTGACCGCTCAGACTCGTCAGAAGAGTTATGCTGACAGACGCCGGTCCGAGCTTGAGTTTCAGGTCGGCAACTTTGTGCTCCTGAAGGTCTCTCCTTGGAAAGGAGTGATTTGATTCAGGAAGAGGGGCAAGTTGGGGCCCCGATATATGGGTCCTTTCAGGGTGGTTACGAGGGTAGGCAAGGTAGCCTATCGTTTGGAATTGCCAGCAGATTTGGGTCAGATTCACGACACTTTCCACGTGTCGCAATTACGGAAGTGTATAGCCGACGAGTCGGCAGTGGTACCATTAGAGGATATTCAAGTGGATGCGAGCCTGAATTATGCTGAGAGACCGGTGGCAATTAGAGATCGGAAAATCAAGGTTTTGAGAAACAAGGATGTACCTTTGGTTTTGGTTCAGCGGAAACATCGGAAGGGGTCCGAGATGACTTGGGAGCCAGAGACTGAGATGCGTGAGCAGCATCCGAAGTTATTTGCAGAGCGAGACTTCGAGGGCGAAGTCTAATTCTAGTGGGGGAGAATTGTAACATCCCGGATTCCCAGGTATTATTTGGGTAAATTGTGAGGAGACTCGGCAAGTTGGAGTCCAAACTCGCCGAGTAGGATCGCGGTTATGGGCACGGGTTCGCGTCTGGACTCGGCGAGTCCAAAAGTGGACTTGGCGAGTCCACGTTGTTTAATGAAACCCTAATTTCCAGGGTTTGAGACATATTTAAAGGGGCTTATGGCCGTCATTTGCGGCCACCAACCCCTAGAGAGAAACCCTAAAGAGATTTGAGCATTTTGGGAGAGAGAAGAGGTCATTGTTGACCTTTGAAGCTTTGTTTGGCAAGGCAATGGAGATTCTAGCTAAGAGAAGGAAAGGGAGGTGGACATCCTTCGATTTTGGAGCTCAGAGCATCATCTTGGAGGTATATTTTGGCTCCCTTTTCTGTTGTTATGATGAACATGGGGGTTTAGGGTTTCTTGACCCCTTTGTTGGTTAGATTTGATGTCCATTTCGTCCCTATTTGTGATAAGGCTTGAGATGAGATCCATAGAGCTCCAGAGAAGCTTTATGAGGGTTCATGAGAGTATTGGCCTAGAGTTATGAGATATGGGGCTAAAACATCATTTATGAGCAAATAGTTGTTGTTTGAGAACCAAGGTTTGGACTTTACGTGATTATCATGCATGGGGAGGCCAGATCTATGATTGTATGGAACAGATCTGACTTCTGAAGTGAGTTTGAGTTTATGCATGGCATGGACTCGCCGAGTCTAAAGAACAGACTCGACGAGTAGCATGAAGTTTGCCCGTAACCACTTATCGAGTGGTCTTGCCGAGTTGAGGGGTCGACTCGGCGAGTCAGGGAGAGTCAAGGGGGGGGGGGCTGAGTCAAGCCGGAACTCGCCGAGTTGTTCTTGAGACTCGGCGAGTTAAATCGTGGTGGCCCCGCGATTCATGCCAGGTGGAACTCGTCGAGTTAGGGAAGTACTCGAGGTGTCAAGAGAGGATCCAAGGGAGTCAGTTGTATTTATGGGTGTATTACTTTGTGTGATTAGGCGGAGGCTAGATCACATTTATTCTGAGGCAGATATTTTCCGAGACACCCAAGGTGAGTCTTCTCACTATACTTTACCTAGTGAGGTAATAGAGTTCAGAGACAGAGTATTATAGAGTTATATGCCAGTGTGATTGCATGTTATTATGTGTTGTGATTTGTTGTGATATGTGATATGCATGATTATAGAGTTACAGAGTTGGGACTTTCGGGTCCCTAGAGTTAGGGCCAGAGGGCCCACAAAGAGTTGGGGTTGGAGGGCCCCACTGAGACACATTGACCAGAGGGTCAACAGAGTTACAGCCTCGAGTGGCTATTATGTGATTAGTGTAGTATTTTGGGGAAACTCACTAAGCTTATGCTTACAGTGTTCAGTGTTATGTGTTTCAGGTACCAGTGATGACTGCGGGAAGGCGCCGGCTTGATTTGTACACACATATGGGATTGGATGTATTTTGATCTTGGGAGACATTGTGATTTGAAAACTTGATGTTATGACATTTTGTGAATGAATGTTTTAATTAAAAATGTATTTTTCAAAAGTGAAAAATAGTTTTAATTTTTACGGTATTACATGTCAGGTGTTGTTTAGATGGTTGATTCTATATTGATGAATCTGGTGATGAGGTCGGTGGTGTTTTTGTATGATTGTTTTCGGTGGCTTACGGTGGTTGGATGATGAAGATGATTATGGTGGTGGTAGAGTTCGGTGGGCTATCATCGACGGCAAGACGGACGACAATAATAGGAGGATTTGAGATTGATCAGATTTTACGTATGGTCAAATATAGGATATCAATATAATTCCATAGATTTAGGCTTATAATTTTGGATACGTAATTAATTAACTAGTAAATTACTATAATACCCTTATGTATTGGTTGGTTTAAAATTGGTCATACATTCACACAATAGATAGATGTTATATATGAACCCCCCCCCCCCTTTCTCTCTCTTTCTCTCTCGCTCTCTCTCTCTCTCTATATATATATATACATATATATATATATATATATATATATATATATATATATAGTTAATATGTAACTAATTCTCACCCAATCATTTAAAAAAGGGATAATGACTTAAGAAGTCAACCAACTATACCCTTTGTACATATTTGGTTACTTAACTTTTTGACAAAACTGCAAAAATGGTTCCATGGTTTCTCATTTTATGTGGTTTTGGTCCCTCTTCCGTTAACTTTAACAGCTTGGCTATTAACTATTTTAAAATACAAAACTGCACAAATGGTCGCTATGGTTTACACAAAATTGCCACTTTGGTCCAAAAAAGTTTTGGCTAGCACCACAAGTCCAAAGTTTTCATTTTCTTGCATATTTGGTCCAATGGGTTAACTTCTGTCTATTTCCCTCTGTTAAGTTATGTTTGACTAGTCAAATCAGGGGTATTTTGGTCATTCCCTATTTATGCCCCTTATTTTATATTATTAAAGGAGAGTTCGTGTGTATGCATCGCCATACGGATAATACCGAGCCTAATTCACATTTATAGTCCTTAAAAACCGTGAGTCGATACAATTTCCCTCCTCATTGACTGAGGATCAAGAACCCTAAACTAATTACCAAGGTTGATAGCTTTGATCAGACGAGTTTCGTAGTGAATGCATATACCCAAGGATGGTTTATGGTACGTAATTTTGTTTTTGATCATTTTCTTGATCTGCTTACAAGAAATCATACCTTCTGAAGTTCTTTTTTTGCTCTTGTGTTGAAGATGGACACCCTACATTGTTTACCATCAAGCTACATCATGGAGGTGAGTTCACAAAGTTTCCAAATGTCAACTACATTGAGGGTACTGTGACGTACGTAGATATGGTGGATATAGAAGTGTTTTCTATTCACAAGATGGATGCAATTATGAAAGGGTTAGGATACTCAGTTCGTCCAGTTATCTATTATCATTTTCGAGTGCCAAAGGTAGATATGCATTTTGGGCTACGGGCCCTAGGAAATGATGATGATGTCCTCAATCTTGCCCACTATGTGAAGGAGAAAAACAGATAAGGGTTTACACCGAACATGGTATTACTAACTTGCTTACTTACTTTATGGCTCCTAAACCTATAAGAAAAGTTATTATTGAGCAATTAGAGGAGACTGATGAACATCAAACCCCCCAACTAATAACCAACCCAGTGGCATGCCACAAATGTAACGCCCGCAGATCCGGGCTAGTCAATTTAGAGGCAATAGGGGTCGAAAACGACTTTTTGACAAAATATAATTTAGAATAAATAATCTTAACCAAGTTTTAGAATATGTAACAAGGTTTCCGTACATATAAAGAACGCCAAAATCCGAGTTATAACGAATAAGTTATAGCCCGTCGAAGTTTTACGGCAAAACCGGCACGACATCGGGAGACGTAAATAGTGAATTAAGATAGATGACTTTTTAGCCTTAGTGATCTAAACCAAAGTTGTAGTATACGTTAAACGGATAACATCCATAAAAAGAACGCCCAAATCTGACTTCGTATGAGGAAGTTATGATTTTTCTAAGATTCGGCTTAGCAGTGCACGACTCGAAACTCGAATTTTAGTTCGAGGGGTTTTAGCTTACGCGGCCTAAATGAGAGTTGAAGATCTCATTAATAGGAACTCAACGGTAAAAACATAGACAAAAACGGAGTCCGTATGAAAGAGTTACGAATTCTTCGCAGTCATTTAACAGTCTAAACTCCTCCTACTGTTAAATTTAAGATCGGTAGAGAATTAGCCGACAGAGTCTAAACGAAAGTTGTAGATCTTGATTTTACCTACGCGTGGATATAAAGAATGTCAAAAACAGAGCTCGTATGCGAGATTTATGATTTTTCTAAGTCAGGAGGCTGATACGCGATATTGGGTGACGTGGCGCGATCACAGCCATTGCTTTCTCTCCAAGGAAAGCCATCAAATGATGACACGTGGCACCAAATCGGCGAGTAGGTCCTCCTACTCGGCGAGTCCATCAGGATTTCACACTATAAATAGATGTGTCAGGTTCCATTCATTCTCACACCTTTCCTCTTCCACTTTCTCTCTCTAAACTCTCTATCTAGCCCCCCTTAAGCCCCCTAACGCCTAGGTAAACCCCCTAGCACCCAAAGGAAGCCCCGAGGCTCCCGGAGTTCCGAGAAAATAGCCTTTCAGCTCGGGAACTCTGCTCCAGCGAAGCCCGGTTTTGCGAAAAAACCCGCTGTAAGTGAGCTATACCTATCATATCTTTAGTATAGCTTATGTTACAATATAGTAATGTTATTAGGACCTTATAAGGAGTATTTGGGCTATTATTATGGGTTATATAAGTATTGTTTAACGCTTATATAATAATAATAATAGCTAGACTATTGAATTAGTCTCGTCAAACGTTATACTAAACTCTAGTGGTAATGATACTAGGTTTCGTCAAGGGATAATTGTTTTAAGAGTAACGAAGTGCAGTCCGAGTGCCGAGTCACCACCTTCCCAGGTGAGTGCCTAGTTACTTTCATCTTACACATAGATATGGAGTATTTTACATAAATTACGTGCTATGTGTGCATATTATCTTAATACTTGTTGTCTATGCTGGATGAATGATTTTATACACGTTTTAAATGATTTAAACTGTATATTTATTTTATATCTACAAATATGTTGGGATAAAACATGGGTAGATGAAATAGTTGGTGTGTGATGAAATAAAATAATGAGAGATAGGTGATGATAATTAGGTGAGGATAGATAGGTGATGATGAATCGGTGATGTAGGATACTACAACCTTGTCCGACAATTTGGAGATGTAGTCATCTACCAGAGTATAGATGGCGACCATGGACTATTATAGAAAACCCCATGGAAACACTAGCAGGCTCATAACCGGTAGGTGATGAATTACGAGTTCAGGCGATCTTGTAACTACGTATTCATGCGATGATACTCTAACCCCTTACTATGAATTACGAGTTCAGGCGGTGTTGTAACTACGTATTCATCCGATGATACTCTAATCCCCTTACTATGAATTACGAGTTCAGGCGATGTTGTAACTACGTATTCATGCGATGATACTCTAACCCCCTTACTATGAATTACGAGTTCAAGCAATGTTGTAACTACGTATTCATGCGATGATACCCTAACCCTTGGTGGGCACGTATTGAGGGAACAATCCCTGCATCAGTACTGTCTAGGCGATGTATGTGATGATCCTTAGGGAAAGTCCTTAGGAACAAACATAAAAGGAGATGCCATGTAAGGAGATGAGAGGTAAAATATGATGTAGGAGACGACCCTTAGGATAAATCCTTAGGGAGGGTACTTAGGAATAAAGAAGATAATGGGGATGGGTAATTGGGTTAATTGTTTGATGATTGAACATAATAATTATATTATTGTGGGTTGAAAACCCTATGTACTCACCAGGTTTTCCAACCTGAACCACTCAGTTTATTTATATCACAGGTGTTGTTATGAAGTCACATTACACTGAGAGATTAAAGAGATGTAGATCACTAGTGTAAATAAATGTAAGTTCTGTTTATGCTTATGTTTTTATATTGACGATGACATCCCAAACGTTTTAAAATGAATAAAATATGTTTCTTCGAAAATGTTTTGATAACGTATTTAACATGTTTTTCTGGGAACAAATTCCGCAACATTTTTATGAAAAAAAGTACTCTGATTTTTACAAAGCATAAACAAAATCGGTCTTTTCTAGCCGTGAAAATGGGGATGTCATAACAAACATGCATACCAACTGTGATAGAAAATGAAGCTGCTTTACCCTTGTCGATATCCCCTTAATATACTAAGAAAAGGGAATTTATTAAGGACAAACCATTGTCATCATGTATTAAGAAATTGGTGATGGATGATGTTGGTGTTGATAGGATTGGTGGGAATAAGGATTATGTAGCTAATGAATTTGACCACAGATTTAATGAATTTGATGAGGCATGTAATGATATTAACCATGATTTTAATGAATTTCATGAAGCATGTAATGATATTGACCAGGGATTTAATGAATTTGATGAGGCAGCTAATGACTTTGATATTGGGTTGTACCGACAGATTTTACAGTCTAATGAACAAAATGTAGACGATGAGGTTCATGAAGGTGAGGAAAATGCAGTTAATAAGGAAGTCACTGAAGAAGAGAATCATGACAGAAATGAAATGAATGATGAGAATGTAGAGATGAGAGATTTTGCAGTTGATGATGGAAGTGAAGATAACATAGAGACTGATGAAGAGACTTATGAAAGAAATGATGAGAGTGAGGACAATGATGATAGTGATTTCTGGGTGGATGAAGACAACATAATCCCTGATGTAGAAGTAGATATGAGGGATTTTTACATGAATATAGATCTTGAAGCAGAATTTCTTGAAAAAAGATTATCAAAGCATAGAGAGAATGAGAGTGATGAGGTCAATGAAGAGTTGGATGTTATAGGTAATGATCAATGGGATTCATTGGATGAGGGTTCTGATATATATAGGAAAAGAAGAGCTGTAATAAAGGAATTGGGGAAGGAGACTAGGTGCTCTCAAGGTGAGATATACAAGGTAACTTTTAGGATAGGACAAAACTATAAAAATAAGGAGTTAATGGAAAAGATACAAGTGCATGCACTGGAAATAAGAAGGAATATATTCTTTGTGAAAAACAACAAAATGAGGTTAAGGGCAATCTGTAAAGGAACTATAGCCTTTAATGATGGTCATGTGGGTGAACCTACCCCTTGTCCTTGGGTGATACAAGGTTCTAGGTTAGATGTAAATAGTAATTGGTTCATAAAAACTTACAACCACAAAAATAAATGCATGCAGACAAGAAAAGTTAGATCTGCAACAGCAAAGTTTATCTCTAAGCAGATAATGGACCAGATTGAATCCAACCCAACAATCCCAGTCAGAGCTCTTCAAGAACAACTTCAAAAGGATTATCAAGTTGGATTCTCTATTCACAAGGTATTCAGGGCCAAATCTACTACAAAAAAACTTGTCTAGGGTGATTACAAAAATCAATATGATGTTCTTAAAGATTACATCCTGGAGTTGCAGTCTACTAATCCAGAAACCACTGTGAAGTTAGAGTTTGATTCATAACCCAACCTAAGTGCTACCTCAAGAAGGTTTAAAAGGATGTATGTGTGTTTGGGTGGAATGAAGAAGGGATTTAGAGCTTTCCTGAGGGGTTTTCTAGGTTTTGATGGGGAATTTACGAAGGGCCCTTTCCCAGGACAAATTTTAACCGCAGTTGGGGTAGACTCCAACAATGGAATATACCCCCTAGCTTATGCCATTGTTGAGACTGAGATCACTGATAGTTGGAAGTGGTTTCTAGAGTGTATTGCAGATGATCTAGACTTATATACAAACTCAAACTTCACATTTATAACTGACAGACAAAAGGTTTGTAATTTGTTGTTTATATTTGTGTAACAGCCCGGAATCTCAGGTATTATTAAATTATGTTTTTGGGTGATTTAAGAGGGGACTTGGCGAGTCGGAGCCTAGACTCGCCAAGTAGGATCGCAGACTTGGTCGCGGGATCGCGACTGGACTCGACGAGTCCAGATATGGACTCGGCGAGTCGACGCTGTTTAGCGGAAACCCTACCCGTTCAGGTTTGGGACGTATAAAAAGGACTCATTGGCCGTCATTGTTCATTTTAGCCTTCTGAGAAGAACCCTAAATCGATTGTGTGCATCTGGAGCAAGGATTATAGGCCATTGTTGATTATAGAAGAGTTTTTGTGCAAGGAGGAGAAGAGTTTTGGCTAAAGGAACAGCAAGGGATTCGAGTTCTGCGGTTTGGGGACACAGAGAGTGCGATATTCAGGTAATATTTCGGATTCTTTCTGTATTGTTGATGTGTGCATGAATTTAGGGTTTATGGAACCCAATTGGTGATTAGATGGATTAGTATATTGTTACCCAAACGACTATAACCCTGTCTTAGGACCTTAGAGGTCCAGAAGGTCCCATGCTTGTGTATTTCGGGACAAAACTTATCTCAGGAAGCAGTTTGATCGACTGCATGGCATGGACTCGCCGAGTCCGATGAACAGACTCGGCGAGTAGCTTGGAGATTGTCTGGAACTCGTCGAGCTGTTCTTCAGACTCGGCGAGTGGAGTCGGGGTGGCCCCGCGATTCTTCCACGAGGATCTCGTCGAGCCAAGAGGGATACTCGACGAGTACAAAGGGAATATCAGGGGAAGTTGGGGAGGACGTCTAGACTCGCCGAGTCGCCATGGTACTCGCCGAGTCCGGTCGAGTTGACCGTCGACCGTTGACCAGAGTTGAACTAACTCTGACTTCTTAGGGATAGTCACACTTAGAAGATATATGTGTTAATGAGATATGTGATGTTATAGGGAAGTTGTGGCTCGTCGGATTGTGCACGAGTGATATCAGGATTTGCTAGCTTTCAGCATTCACGAGGTGAGTCTTCTCACTATACTGTACCCGTAAGGGGTTTGACTGTGTGACCGGAAGGTCAGATATGATATGTGATATGTATGCTATATGTGGTAAGATATTTGTTATATGTGCTATGTATGTTATGTGGGCCGGAAGGCAATATGTTATGGGCCGGAAGGCGAATATGTTATGGGCCGGAAGGCGTGGTATTGATGACCGGAAGGTCAGGGCCTGGAAAGGTGTATGTGCGTAAGTTGTATATTGGGGAACTCACTAAGCATTTATGCTTACAGTTGTTATGTATGTGTTTCAGGTACTAGCGAGGACCGTGGGAAGGCGCCGGCGTGATCGATACACACTGAAGAATGCTTTTATGATCTTGGGATTTTGAATATTTGTAATTGACAGAATACTTAAACTATTTATGCCTTGTTTTGAATGGAAATAATTATATTTTAAAAATGAAAAATTTGTTCGAAAATTTGCGTTGTTACAATTGGTATCAGAGCCTTGGTTTGAGGGATTCGGGTGCACCTTCGGGGGTAACTGAACTCAAACCGAGGATTTGAGGAAACTTTTTAAATAAAGGCATAAACTTTTGTAAATGGTTTTGTGGTAAGCAAGAAGGAAGCAGTGTGTACGATCAGTCAGCGCCCGAACGGTAAAGATCCCCAAAATACCTTACAATATTATTTGATATGAATTGTTATGCATGCTAGAAGACTAGGTATTCATGATAGGACTAGAGTGGCCTGATTTGTGATGCCTTAGTCTAGGGAAGTTTGCCTATATGAGATGCTTTGCTAGTATGCGGGTAGATAGTGCATATCAGAAGTAGAGTACTCACTATCCGGAGTTTGGGGAGGAAGACTTGGGATGAACGCTGATGCGGTGTGGTCGGTAGTATTGGGCCCATACTACCGAGGACACCGGGTCAGTGGGAGGCCCAAGCAAGAATCCCTGGATATCGGAGACTGAGTAGGGTTGCGTTATCGAGTGCGAATACACTCGCTGGAGTCTCTGATAGTTTATGTTGTATTTCAGAGACATCATGGTTAGACCACGCCACGGAGCGAGTTCGAGCGGTGTGAGTGACGAGGAGATTCGTCAGATGATTCATGAGGAAGTAGCGGCGGCGATCCGGGCTGAAATCCCGGAGATGTTTGGGTCTATTAAGACCACCCTGATGGAGACGTTCGATGAGCGGTACGCCGCATTGACTGAGGCTGCAACCGCTGCAGCTACCGCAGCTGTGGCCGCTGCTAGGCCACAGGGGGGTGACTCGTTGCTGTTCCGAGAGTTCAGCAACACGAAGCCACCAGAGTTCGATGGGACGCAGGATCCGATTGCTGCGATGAGGTGGATCGCGGATATAGAGGGGTGCTTCTACACTTGTTCATGCCCGGAGCACCTGAGGGTACGGTTCGCTTTGAACCAGCTCCGTCTGGGAGCGAAGGACTGGTGGAAGTTCGTGACGGCGAACTTCACTTTGGCAGAAACTAAGGCAGTGACATGGGAGGGGTTCACTACCATGTTCAGGGATGAGTACGTTCCCCCGGTGGAGCGGGAACGATTGGTCCAGGAGTTCTTAACCCTCAAGCAGGGTACTGACTCGGTGGCGGCGATCACGCGGAAGTTTCATGAGAGGGCGATGTTTTGCCCCGAGCTGGTGGCCACAGAGCAGGCTCGGATGAGCTGGTACTTGGGTGTTCTGAGGAGGGAGATCCGGGAGTTTGTGTCAAACTCCACTTACCATACTTTTACTGAGCTTCAGGCGAATGCCAGGAAGCGTGAGATCGAGTTAGAGACTCAGGCCAGGGAGGAGGCCGAGTCACAGCAGGCAGACCGGCGGCCGGCTCAGTCTCAGCCGGCAGCCAAGCGGATCAAGTCCGCCGATTCGAGGACGGGAGGTTCGAAGAGCCGCACTTGCGGAAAGTGTGGCAAGGGTCACGATGGGGCGTGTCGAGCCGGTGCTTGCTACAAGTATGGCAAGGAGGGGCACATTGCTAAGGAGTGTCCCAAGGGATTTACGGTTTGCTGTCATTGCAACCAGACCGGCCATCGGAAGGCCGAGTGCCCTCAGCTTCGTCAGGGATCTGCACCTACTGCCAGGACTACTGAGACTCGACCGGTGAAGGTCGAGGCCCCGAGGGCTCGTGGGAGAGCCTTTCAGCTGACTGCGGAGGAGGTCCGCGCTGCGCCCGATGTTGTGGCAGGTATGTTGTAACTCATGTATTTATTTTTAATGTCGAGATGTTATGCTTATGTTATTATATGCGTAGGTACTTTCCTTGTGAACTCTGTGCCTGCCTTAGTGTTATTTGACTCGGGTGCGAGTAGGTCCTTTGTATCTTTAGCCTTTAGTCAGCATATCAGCGTTAATCGTGAGTCCTTGAGTCGACCTTTGAGAGTTTCTATAGCTGACGAGAAATCGATTTATGCCACGGAGGTTCTTCGGGGATGTGTGCTAGAGATTTTCGGGGTTGGGTTTCCGATTGACCTGATTCCTATTGCGATGGGTGACGTCTGTGTCATCGTGGGCATGGACTGGTTGAGCCGTTTCGGCGCTGTCATCGACTGTGAGCGTCAGTTGGTGACTATACGAGACCATAGTGGGGGAGTTCTTTCGGTGTACGGCGAAGGTACCCGTTCGGGGTCAGCTTTTTGTTCGGCCGCTAGGGCGAGGCAGTGTCTACAGCAGGGCTGTAAGGGTTTTGTGGCGTATGTGATGGATACGCGGGAGGTTTCCGAGAGACCGAAATCAGTTGAGGAGGTTCCTGTGGTGCGCGAGTTTTCAGATGTTTTCCCCGAGGAGTTGCTGGGAGTACCTCCTGTGAGGCAAGTAGAGTTTGGTATTGACCTAGTTCCGGGGGCAGCGCCTATTGCTAAGGTGCCTTATCGTCTTGCACCTCCAGAGATGCAAGAGTTGTCCTCGCAGCTCCAGGAGTTGCTGGGGAAGGGATTCATTCGGTCGAGCAGCTCGCCGTGGGGAGCACCTATTCTGTTCGTCAAGAAGAAGGATGGTTCACACCGGATGTGTATTGATTACCGGGAGTTGAACAAGTTGACGGTCAAGAACCGTTACCCGTTACCGAGGATCGATGATTTATTCGATCAGTTGCAGGGAGCGTCTTGGTTTTCCAAGATCGATCTGAGGTCAGGGTACCATCAGGTGAGAGTACGGGATGGGGATGTCCAGAAGACAGCGTTTAGGACGCGATATGGGCATTATGAGTTTGTGGCGATGCCTTTCGGGCTCACCAATGCCCCGGCTGTGTTCATGGATCTCATGAATAGGGTATGCAGACTGATGTTGGATCGGTCAGTGATTGTATTTATTGACGACATTTTGGTGTATTCTAGATCTAGAGAGCAGCATGAGGAGCATTTGAGGGAGGTCCTCAAGGTGTTGAGGTCGGAGAAGCTGTATGCAAAGTTCTCCAAATGTGACTTCTGGCTGCGGGAGGTCCAATTTCTAGGACATGTTGTCAATCAGAAAGGGATATTGGTCGATCCGGCCAAGGTTGAGGCAGTGATGAGTTGGGAGGTGCCGAAGTCACCTTCTGAGATCAGGAGCTTCCTTGGGTTGGCAGGGTATTATCGGAGATTCATCAAGGATTTCTCCAAGATCGCAGTGCCACTCACCAGATTGACCCGGAAGGGTGTTGCATTCTCATGGGGGCCCAAGCAGCAGACCTCCTTTGAGACACTTCGCCAAAGGTTGTGCGAAGCCCCGGTATTAGCTCTCCCGGAAGGGATGGAAGATTTTGTAGTATATTGTGACGCATCGATTTCGGGACTGGGTGCAGTGTTGATGCAGAGGGGTCATGTGATAGCGTATGCGTCGAGGCAGCTGAAGCCTCATGAGGCGAGATACCCCACGCATGATTTAGAGTTGGGAGCAGTAGTGTTCGCGCTCAAGATTTGGCGTCACTACCTGTATGGGGTTCGATGTACGATCTATACGGACCATAAGAGCTTGAAGTATTTGATGGATCAGCCCAACCTAAATATGCGTCAGAGGAGGTGGCTGGATGTGGTCAAGGATTATGATTGTGAGATCCTGTACCACCCAGGTAAGGCTAATGTGGTAGCCGACGCGTTGAGCCGCAAGGCGGAGAGCACTCCATTGCGAGATGTATGCTTGAGACTGACTGTGATGACTCCTGTATTGGATGCTATTCGTGGAGCACAGGCCGAAGCGGTGCGACCAGAAATGCAGAAGAAAGAGCGGGTTGTGGGGTTAATTTCAGAGTTCGTTCAGGATGGTCGAGGGCTTATGATGTTTCAGGGCCGGATTTGGGTACCGTTCGTGGGCGGTACACGTATTACTTTGATGGAAGAGGCTCATAGATCGAAATTCTCGATCCATCCCGGTGCTACGAAGATGTATTTGGACTTGAGGAAAGAGTATTGGTGGCCCTGTATGAAGAGGGACGTCGCATGGTTCGTCGAGAGGTGCTTGACCTGTCGTAGGGTTAAGGCCGAGCACCAAAGACCGCATGGCAAGTTACAGCCATTGGAGATCCCCGAGTGGAAGTGGGAGCAGATCACTATGGATTTCATCACCAAATTGCCGAGGACTTCCAGGGGAGTTGATGCAATTTGGGTGATTGTGGATAGGTTGACGAAGAGTGCACACTTCCTTGCCATCAGTGAGAGTTCTTCAGCGGAGAAGTTGGCGGAGATATATGTGAGAGAGGTGGTATCTCGGCATGGGGTACCGATTTCGATTGTTTCAGACTGTGATGTGCGTTTCACTTCCAGGTTCTGGAAGAAATTTCATGAGGAGCTGGGTACTAAATTGCATTTTAGTACCGCATACCATCCCCAGACAGACGGTCAGAGCGAACGGACGATTCAGACGCTGGAGGACATGCTTCGAGCATGTGTATTAGACTTCGGGGGTAGCTGGGATGCGTATTTACCTTTAGCAGAGTTTTCCTACAACAACAGCCATCATTCGAGCATTGGTATGCCACCTTTTGAGTTGTTGTATGGTAGGAGGTGTCGGACCCCCATTTGCTGGGGAGAGGTTGGACAGAGAGTGATGGGTAGCACAGAGATCGTGCTACAGACGACAGAGCAGATTCAACAAGTTAGACAAAGGTTATTGACCGCCCAGAGCCGACATAAGAGTTATGCAGACAGGCGCCGATCCGAGCTTGAGTTTCAAGTCGGCGACTTCGTTCTCCTGAAGGTCTCTCCTTGGAAAGGAGTGATTCGATTCAGGAAGAGGGGCAAGTTGGGGCCCCGGTATATTGGGCCATTTCGTGTGATTGCAAGGATAGGTCGGGTAGCCTATCGGTTGGAGTTGCCAGCGGAGTTGGGACAGATCCACAACACGTTTCATGTGTCGCAATTGAGGAAATGCATAGCCGATGAGTCGGCAGTGGTTCCATTAGAGGACATTCAGGTGGATGCGAGCCTGAATTATGCCGAGAGACCAGTGGCCATCAGGGATCGGAAGATCAAGGTTCTGAGGAACAAGGAGGTACCTTTGGTGTTGGTTCAGTGGCAACACCGTAAGGGATCGGAAATGACTTGGGAACCGGAACATGAGATGCGGGAGCAGCATCCGGAACTATTTTCAGAGTGAGACTTCGAGGGCGAAGTCTAATCCTAGTGGGGGAGAGTTGTAACAGCCCAGAATCTCAGGTATTATTAAATTATGTTTTTGGGTGATTTAAGAGGGGACTCGGCGAGTCGGAGCCTAGACTCGTCGAGTAGGATCGCAGACTTGGTCGCGGGATCGCGACTGGACTCGGCGAGTCGACGCTGTTTAGCGGAAACCCTAACCGTTCAGGTTTGGGACGTATAAAAAGGACTCATTGGCCGTCATTGTTCATTTTAGCCTTCTGAGAAGAACCCTAAATCGATTGTGTGCATCTGGAGCAAGGATTATAGGCCATTGTTGATTATAGAAGAGTTGTTGTGCAAGGAGGAGAAGAGTTTTGGCTAAAGGAACAGCAAGGGATTCGAGTTCTGCGGTTTGGGGACACAGAGAGTGCGATATTCAGGTAATATTTCGGATTCTTTCTGTATTGTTGATGTGTGCATGAATTTAGGGTTTATGGAACCAATTGGTGATTAGATGGATTAGTATATTGTTACCCAAACGACTATAACCCTGTCTTAGGACCTTAGAGGTCCAGAAGGTCCCATGCTTGTGTATTTCAGGACAAAACTTATATCAGGAAGCAGTTTGATCGACTGCATGGCATGGACTCGCCGAGTCCGATGAACAGACTCGGCGAGTAGCTTGGAGATTGTCTGGAACTCGTCGAGCTGTTCTTCAGACTCGGCGAGTGGAGTCGGGGTGGCCCCGCGATTCTTCCACGAGGATCTCGTCGAGCCAAGAGGGATACTCGACGAGTAGAAAGGGAATATCAGGGGAAGTTGGGGAGGACGTCTAGACTCGCCGAGTCGCCATGGTACTCGCCGAGTCCGGTCGAGTTGACTGTCGACCGTTGACCAGAGTTGACCTAAGTCTGACTTCTTAGGGATAGTCACACTTAGAAGATATATGTGTTAATGAGATATGTGATGTTATAGGGAAGTTGTGGCTCGTCGGATTGTGCACGAGTGATTTCAGGATTTGCTAGCTTTCAGCATTCACGAGGTGAGTCTTCTCACTATACTGTACCCGGAAGGGGTTTGACTGTGTGACCGGAAGGTCAGATATGATATGTGATATGTATGCTATATGTGGTAAGATATTTGTTATATGTGCTATGTATGTTATGTGGGCCGGAAGGCAATATGTTATGGGCCGGAAGGCGAATATGTTATGGGCCGGAAGGCGTGGTATTGATGACCGGAAGGTCAGGGCCTGGAAAGGTGTATGTGCGTAAGTTGTATATTGGGGAACTCACTAAGCATTTATGCTTACAGTTGTTATGTATGTGTTTCAGGTACTAGCGAGGACCGTGGGAAGGCGCCGGCGTGATCGATACACACTGAAGAATGCTTTTATGATCTTGGGATTTTGAATATTTGTAATTGACAGAATACTTAAACTATTTATGCCTTGTTTTGAATGGAAATAATTATATTTTAAAAATGAAAAATTTGTTCGAAAATTTGCGTTGTTACAATTTGACATATTTGGATGTACTATATTAACTATGTTTTAATTCCTTTACAGGGATTGCAGGCTGCCATTTCTTAGTTGTTCCCATGTACTGAGCACAGGTTTTGTCTCAGGCATATACATGACAATATGAGAAAAGCATGGATAACTAATGAGTACAAAGAACACTTGTGGAATTGTGCTACAGCTACAACACTACCAGAGTTCAATCATAGGATGCAGCAATTCAGCTCATTTGATATAGAAGCTTATAATTGGTTGAAGCAGATTCCCCCACAACACTGGGCAAGAAGCCACTTCACAGGTGTATACTTCAGCTTCCAAATTTACCCTTTTGTGTTGGTATATGTTTGATCCTTTTGTGTTAGTATATGTTTGATCCTGACATTATTGTGGTGTTTTTAGGTAGAGCAGTTTCAGATATGCTTCTGAATAATCTTTGTGAAGTTTTTAATAGCAAATTTATTGAGGGAAGGGACAAGACACTGATAACCTGCTTGGAGTACATTAGGGAGTATATGATGAAAAGAATATACAATTTCATAAAGGTGCAAAAGAAGTGTGTGGGTCCACTAACCCTATCTGCAACAAAGATCATGGAGAAGAATGTGAATTGGGAATCTCAGTACACAGCTAGGTGGAATGGGTCAGATAAATACCAAGTGCAAGGGACATGGCAGGATCAACATGTTGTTGACATGGTTGAAAGAGTATGCAGTTGTATGAAGTGGGAATTAACAGGACTCCCTTGTAAGCATGTCATTGCAGTCCTAAATGACAAAGCAGATAATGGTGATGAAGTTGGAGAGTTGCACACTTACGCCCATAGGGTGCACTGGCTAGAAACATGGAAAGCAGCTTATGTGTACAAGGTAGAGCCTATTAAAGGTCGAGCAATGTGGCCTATAAGTGAATGCCCAATTAAAATCACCCCTCCTCTACACAAAAATCAGCCTGGAAGGCCCAAGAAAAAGAGGAGGCAATCTGCTAAGGTGAAAAGCCAGAAGAAAGGAGACAATGTTGCTAGTGGTAGTGGGAGTCAAAGCCATATTGCTAGTGGGAGTGGAAAGCTTACAAGAAAGTTTATCCAAGTAACTTGCAGCAAGTGTAAAATTAAAGGGCACAATGCTAGAACTTGCAAAGGCCAAGGGGGTAAGTGATTGGATTTCAAGGGATTTTGATGTATGTAGGGGTATAAGTGTCTTTTTGGGATAATGTTATGTTTATGTGTATTGTATGTTTAGTACTTTATGTGTTTTGGGGTTTAAGCATTTTGGATGTTATTTTTGGTACTTGATAGTGTACCCCTGTGATGTATGGGAACAATTTACACTGGATTTGATGTAATGGCTTATGTTATGTTTAATGTCTTGATGTTATTCTCATGTATAATTTTTTGTTGTAGAACTTGACCAATATGCCCTTTTAAACAAAACATACAATTGTCATTCATAATGTGTAAACCACAAACTAAATAAATTGACCAATATGCCCTTTTAAACAAAACATACATTTGTCATTGATAATGTGTAAACCACATACAAAACAAATTGACCAATATGCCCTTTTAAACAAAACCACAAACAAAATAAATTGGTCAAAATGTACATACCAAATATAATCACCATTGACAAATTCTTGCAAAACATGTCTTACATTGCTTACATTTTAACCACAAAAGACTACCAAAAAGTATTGCCCAAAAGATTACATTGCTTAAACAAGATACTACCAACAAAATTAAAACACTATCCAAACCATTACACTTCAATATAATGCTTAGAAACCACCCAAACCATTACACTTCAATCTACTTCTTATAAACCAGAACAAACACGAACAACACCCAACTGCATAATAGGTAACACTTGAGTCTTGTGTTTTGTGACTTCAATTTGTTGATTGACCTCAACAGCCCAAGTATAATAGCTTTTGAACGTTCACAAATTGGACCATCAAACCACCCAATAAATTGACATTTGGATCCCTTCAAAATTTAAGAAACAAAAAAAGATCGGAACATGTAATGGGAGATTTATGCTGAAATCCAAAAAAAAACATCTGCGTACCTCAGTAGGGCATCCCCAGAAGCGTCTACCTGGATTTTTATCAGTCCATGTTGTGCGAACTATGGCCATTTTACCACAAAAACAAAGCACCATTTTTTATTTTGATTTCTTGAAGAAATCGAAGACGATCGCAGAGTTGAAGAAGACCAAAATGAGAACAACGACAAAGAGGGATTGAGATTCGTTCTTATAGGACTCCTTTATTAATATAAAATAAGGGGCATAAATAGGGAATGACCAAAATACCCCTGATTTAACTAGTCAAACATAACTTAACAGAGGGAAATAGACGGAAGTTAACCCATTGGACCAAATATGCAAGAAAATGAAAACTTTGGACTTCTGGTGCTAGCCAAAACTTTTTTAGACCAAAGTTGCAATTTTGTGTAAACCACATGGACCATTTGTGCAGTTTTTTCATTTTAAATTAACTATTTTATCCTCAGGGACCATTTCTACAACCAAACTACCCAAACTACAAGGACCATTTCTATATATCTTCTTTTTATTTTATTGAATTATTATATATTAATAAATATTATTTTTAATATATACTATTTATATATTAATAAATATTGTTTTATTAGATTATTTATTTCTTTTAATTAAATTTTTTTAATTTCTTTGTTATAAGATATTTTAATTAGATTATTATATATGAATAAATATTATTTTTAATATATAATATTTATATATTACAACGAATGATGATGGTAGTCACCTGCGATAACACCATTACCATCACCCGATCACCACCACCACTTTTAATGTTCATTGGAGTTTGAGTAGGATTTTGTTGGACCTCTAATGAAGGTTTTTTTGCGGTGATCCCAGAGCTTTTCGTTGATGAGCAGACGACACTTTTGCGTATTCTGATAACTTTGTGGTGGAACTAATAAAATTAAAAAGAATTAATATTATACAATAAAATAAATTAATAATATAATAAATAATATTTGTTATATAAAAAATAATAAACTAACAGTAATATTCCAATAAAAAAGAATTAATCCAAAAAAAGGAGTTGGAAAATTAACTAAAAGAAATTAATAATTTGATAATGTAGTATTTTGTAACACCCCAAAAATATGGATACAATTTTGTTTCTAAATTCACTCAATTCATATGATAGCAATCTCAAAATAGTCAAAAGTGTGTCATAACAACGTGTTATCAGAGTACAAATTCCTAAAATCTCAAAATGCGGAAACCATAGGGTGATGTGGTGCGATCAGGCCGGACCCTTCCCCTTTGAGCTGGAAGTACCTAAAAAATAAACTGAAAACTGTAAGCACAAAGCTTAGTGAGTTCTCCTAAAATATCACATACCGTACAAACATACAGCCAAACATATTTGGGTGCTTGCAATCCCCCTTCGGTCTATTTCAATTGGATACTATCAAGCATATCTGGGTGCTTGGAATTCCCTTCGGTCTATTTCAACCGGATATTGTCAAGCATATCCGGGTACTTGCAATCCTCTTCGATCTATTTCAACCGGTGATGCGACCTTGGCTCCGACCACCGACACTGAGGATGAATTCCTTTATCGGAGGGATCTGCAAGTCACAACAAGCAAGGTCGTCAGTCATTCTCTGGGAGGAAGTCCTGGGAAAATGCTCTGACGTTCAAGTCGGTGGGAGATATCTGGGTATGAGTGATGAGAACTGAGAGAGATCACTTACTTCTTAAGGCAAGATAGAGATCCTTTTATATTGAGGATCCTCGTTGGTCCGTAAAAGGGACAAAAATTGTAGTTCCGACAGGATCCGTTACTCTGATTAGCCAATCGTGTCCCCTCTTTGTCATCTGTAGCTATTGTATTTGTACTGTAGCAGAGAGTGCTCTTGATGGGGCCGGACCTTCCGTGCGGGCGTCTCACCCTGAGGAAATGCTCAGGCGCTAGGGCCCTGTTGGAGTGACCATGTTGGGCGTGGCTAAGCTGACTGGAGAATCCTCCGGCCCGAGGATCCTTCACTTGGCCCACACCAGGAGGCGCATCATCAACCGACTTGAGTACGCAAGTATACGCATGGGTACACCCAGCGTACGCCGGGATCACCCCGATGATGTGCATGCAAGGAGTATGCCGTGCGTACCTAATGTATGCCCAACATACTCACGAACCCTTCACCAGCCTTTAATTGAAATAAGTAGAATAATAGATTAATTGGCGACTCCGACGCTACACATTTATTAGGATAAAAATATTATAAATTAAAAATAATATTTATTAATATATAATAATCCAATAAAAAAGAATTACTCCAATAAAAAATAACTAAAATAAATTAATAATCCAATAAAATAATAATTATTAATATATAAATATTATATATTAAAAATAATATTTATTAATATATAATAATTCAATTAAAATATCCGATAACAAAGAACTTAAAAAATTTTAATTAAAAGAAATTAATAATCTAATAAAACAATATTTATTATATATAAATAGTATATATTAAAAATAACATTTATTAATATATAATAATTCAATAAAAATAAAAAGAAGATATGTAGAAATGATCCGTGTAGTTTGGTTGCAGAAATGGTCACTGATGGTAAAATAGTCATTTTAAAAAAGTTAACAGCCAAGCTGTAAAAGTTAACAGAAGAGGGACCAAAACCATAACAAAACTTGTTGAAAAGGACCAAATCTGCAACTTTTCAAAGGTTTGGACCATAACCACATAAAATGAGAAACCACAGGGACCATTTTTGCTGTTTTGTGTAACTTTTATTTTCGTGTTAACCATTAAACATGTCTTTCTGTTTAAAATATACCATTATGACCGGTAATAGAAGATTTTTCCGGTTTCCGACGTCTTTTCTGGCCAAGTATGATTTTTCCAGTCATCTTCTCCGGCGAAAATAAATTTCCGATGAGATGAGTTCTTGACATATTTTTCAGATTTCTTGTTTCTCTTTTTCTCTCTCTTTCTTATCTTTTGCCTCTTCTCTGAAACAAACCCAAATCAAGGTTTACATACACAATCACAAATCTAGAAATCGAATCTGAAAAAAGGGTGTTCTTGAGCCAAAAAACCTTTCAACTTCAAATAAAAAAAAGATTTTTCAGAACATGTAAACCCTAGAACTCAATCTTGAAATAGAGCAGCCTAGAAATCATAAACCCACTAAAATGTTGTGTTCCTAAAATCGTAAACCCCTACTGAAATCTTAAACCCACAACACGATCTTGAAGTTCTTGAAATCAGAGTTCAAAGGGTTTTCGAGTTCTGAAATCGTTTTAAGATCTGCTCAAGAATACCATTTTCCAAATGTGAAGTTCAAAGAGTTTTTTGAGTTATCAAAATTGTTTCAAATAATCAAGGGTTTCATGTTCGAAATCTGAAATGAAGCTTCAAAATCTAAAAAGAAACTCGAATAGCTCAAAATGTGTATGTGTTTATGTTTAAGATTTTAGAACCCAAAAAAGTCTAGAAAAAAAAAGTGTCATTCAAGAACTTCATTCGCCGGAAAAATCATGTTTCAAGTCATTATCTCTTTAAAAAATCTGAATAAAGACATTAATAATTTACAAATAGATTAATCAAGGAAAAATGTCATTGTGGCCCAACAAACTTACACATTTTGGTTTAAAAAGTCCATTTTGTTATTTTTTTGGTTTTATAAGGGCATGAATTCACATTTTACCAGCTTTTAAGACCATTTTCTAAAAAGTGAAGGGGTTCACTCGGTGACCCCCTTCCTAATCAGCTGGTTATCTTGTACATGTCATTTAAAAAAAAAGCCAACTCAAATGCCAAATCATATGCCATGTAATGTATCACTAAATGAGATATGTAACCCTTCCTCTACAATATATATTCTTGTTTAGTCGTTTTCATCTGCCCCTTTCTTCTCTTTTCTTCTACTGTTCCTCGAGAAAACTCTCCCTTGGATTCTTGCTATGGTCGTCTACATGAAGATCGATCTTCATTTTGCTGGGATGTTTATGAGATATCCAGTGATCAATTAATCAAATGGAGCGGAGCAGAGGTTTGAGGATGTGGATTTTGTTGGAATGGATGAAAACGAATTTGTGTTGTTCATTCAAAGATTCGCAAACGAGACATGCGTTAATGTGTACTTTTGCATTCCCGATATTTAGTTCCCTGATGGATTGAGGATAATAACAAATGAGAAAGACTACCAGGAGTTGATCGAAGTAGGGTAAGATTGTAGTTGTGTAATTTCTATATACATGGATCATGTTGGTGTTAATGTTCATCAATGGATTCTTGATGAGATAGCTGAAGTATGCACCCCCGAGGACAAGTTTTCTAGTGTAGGTGAAGTAATAGAAGAGTTGTATGCTGAGACAGAAGGAAGCATTGACCTAGATGAAGTGTAAGTGCAAGGTAAATTGGACGATAACATTGAAGATGGTGATTGCATTCCAATAAACAAGACCTTGAATGATGCGTTTTTGAACATGCTATACCCCAAGGAGCAGCCAATCCCAGACAGCCCACCTTATGAGGATCCATATGATCAGATGGATGAACACGCGCCAATTCTTGAGGAGGTAACAACTTTTAATGAAAATGTTCATTGGAAAAGCAAAATCATGTGTTAGGAATGAGATTTGAAAGTCCTAAACAGTTAAAACAGATGTTGTGTAATTATGTTGTTGCAAAAGGTTATCAATTGTGCTACAAAAAATGACAGTATGAGACTTTTAGTTAAATGTTGTTCGGGACAGTGCAAGTTTAGATTGTGGGCTTCATGGATGTGTGAAGAAAATTCTTTCCAGATTAAGTCTCTTATAGATGAGCATATTTGTGAAAGAAATTTCAAAATGGGGTCAATTGTAAACTATGCATGGATTGGTAGCCAATTCACAACAAAATTCTTACAAAAACAAAAAATGAGTGTTAGGCTACTTAAGGAAGAAGTGAAATGGAAATTGGAATTGATGTGAGTATGGGACAGTGCAGGAGAGCAAAGAAATATGCAATTGAACTAATTGAAGGCACACTAGTTGAGCATTATGCCGAGCTTTGGTCATATGGTAAGGAGACAAGAAGATCTAATTCAGGATAAACTATCAAAATGGATGTCAACAGTATGCCTGATAGGAAGACATATTTTAGTAAGTTTTATATATGTTTTGAGGGGCTGAAGCAAGGTTGGAAAGGCAGTTGTAGAAGAGTAATAAACTTGGATGGTTGTTTCTTAAAAGGTTTATGTAGTGGAAAGTTGATATGTACCGCAGGAAGAGATGCTAACAATCATATTTTCCCAATAGCATGGGCAGTTGTTTGTGTGGAAAAAAAAAAAGAAAATTGGAAATGGTTTTGGAGAATCTTAAAGATGATCTAGAAATGGTAAATGGTTTTGGTATTATCCTGATGTCAGATCAACATAAGGTATGTCACTTACTATACAACTTAATGTAATTTCTTAATGAATTTATATTTTCTTAACAAATTACCTTAAATTGTGTAGGGGCTGTTGGAGGTTGTGAAGGAGGTATTGCCTATTGTTGAAGACAAATAGTGTGTAATGCATATTGTTGCCAACTTCAGGAAAAGATTAAGTGGTGTACATTATAAGAGGATGTCTTGGAAGGCATGCTAGACATCCCCTTAGCATTTATTCAATGCGGCCATGAAAGAAATCCAACTGCTTAATCCTACAACATTTGATTACCCTATGGAAAAGAATCTAAAATCATGGTGCATAGCTTTCTTTCAAGAGTACAAGATGTGTGGTTCAGTTGAAAATGAATTATCTGAAAGTTTTAACAATGTCATTAGAGATGCAAGAAAAAGCCCAATAATCACAATGTTAGAAGAAATTAGGTTATATTTTATGGAGAGGCAATTCAATGTTAGAAGAAATGAGGTGCTAATTGGAAAGCCTTATATATGTGACATTATTAGTGATTCTGTAATTGTGGGTTTCTTCATTGAAGCTGAAAAAATACTTCTGTTCTTGGAACTGATCATGCAGTTGAAGATTTTTCGTGGCAGGTAATTTTCTCTGTAATTTTTTACTTAATACATTAAGCTTTTCCCATTACATTATAAATTTTTACAATTTATGTGAATTGGATAATTGTGATTACATGAAAGCTCAATCATATTGTTGAAACTTTTGGTTCCTCAAATCTTTGAGAAACTGACAATGCATGAGCTAAGAAGTCTTGTGGCAGAAATATCAAGTATGAGCACATATATAAATGGAGAAAGCTTTGAATTACCTCACAAATATGATTGGTTTATTATTAGAAGGATTTATAAAAACACAATCGACTTTAGAACTTATTACTCCCCCAACTGCTTTATTCCCTACTTCATCATTTGACAAAAATTTACGAGTCTCACAGATAACAGGTAACCATGAAAATTTCTACTTTTCTTTGAATTAAAAAATAAAACAACATAATAATTGTTTTTGTTGATAATAAAAGGGGATGTTTTTCTCACCATGTGATAGCATCATCATACATAGTTGAGAAAAGGGCAAGGGTGATCATGTTTGAGATTGGTGGATTTGAAACACTTTAAAGGAGGAAATCTTCATTAGTATCACATAGTGGTGATAATATTAATAATAACCCTTCAAATTCAAGACCCCCCTCAACAGAACATAGTGGATCGATGAGCTGGCATGAGCGCCACGTCATCAAGTCCAGACAACATCTTGAAAATCCAAATCCCAATCAAATGGATGAAGACAAATACTTTTCTGCTAGAGCAATGCAATTAAGCATGTATGAAGCATGGTATGTTTTTACTTTGTATTAAAATATAATATGTTAATACAAAGAAAACCAAATAAATGAAAGTATTTGAGATTTTTTCAATGACCGACTCCATGTATATGTATAATCAGATGTCTAATGAAAGACATGGTAGTTTTCGTCCGTCGCCAAACGGAGTAGCAAAACCAACAAACACAAAGGCAGCGCACACCCAATCATATCAGAGGGTCCCACTCCGACCAACAAAAAACCAAAGACAACTGATTTCAGTCAAATCCGAAGGGTTTGCAATAGTAAGAAAAAAGCAAAGTGTAGGGGAATTAAGGGGACCACGTCAGAATCTATTAAAAACAAATACGAATGAAAATCGGGAAATAGAAATGGATTACTCGAGTGATGACAATGATGATGAGTTTGGTGGTGAAGATGAACATATTGTTAGAATCGATTCACCGAGTACACTTTCTTTCCCTCGACCTCTATAACCACTTTTTTTTTAAGTTGTTAGAAAATAAAAATTTGATGTATGGTAAGATATTTGATATGGTGTTGTAATTTGTAAAATTAACAAACCAAGTCCTTATCCTTTATTGTTTATATTCTTTTAATAAAATAGGTAAATGAAATCTTGTGAATCCCAACCAACCAGTCTCATGCCCAAAATTCAGTCTTGTTCCATGTAAGAGCATCCACAATGGGGGTTAATTAGGGGTTCAATAGAATTTAATTGAATATAATATAGAAGATATAGAGGGTGGAGTTAAATGGGCATTGAACACATCATAGGCAATTTGAGTGCAAAATTGTGAGTTTTTCATGATTTAAATAGAATACACACTTTCACTTCTAGTTGGCACTTCATTCAACCCTCTTCATTCAAATCCTATTGTAGATACCTTAAGATCGGTCAAAATGATCAAAATAACAAAAAAAAAGTTAAAAATAATAAAACAAATAATTTATTTTTATAACCCTAACTTGGGAGTGTCTCTATATCTCATCAAACATAGTAACACTGAATAGTAAAACACATTAATATTTTTTAGTATTTTGGTCTCAGGTTTGGTCATATTTCAGAGGCCTCGTACCAAAATTTAGGTCCTATATTTTCTTTTTGTAGAATATTATTATGTAATTTTCTCATGGTTAATTAATATATTATACTTTCATATACTATTTTAATTATATATATGTTTAAGAAACGTGTTCTGTGTTCTTAATCGAAATCAAAGCCAAAACATTTAATGTTTCTTGAGAAATAGTAAATTGTAAATAAAATTTTAAAATTTTTAGTTTTGAAAAACTTAATTTTACTAATGTAATGGTAATGGAAACTGTCTATGATATTTTGTATGTTAGACAATAAACTAGATAAGTATTTATTTTTTTAAGAAATTTAGTATTGATTTAGTTGTAATACATATAATTGGTAAATTTTTTGTAGATGTTCTAATTTATTGAACAAATCATCACCATCAATGTATGAGATATCACTATTTTACAAATTCTTTTCAATATTTTTCATAATAAAAAATGTCTTGAGACTACTTGTATTGCTTAGCACTTCACTCCATTAAACCAAACCATATATAGAAAACATTAAAGGAAATTTTTGATTGGAGAGCCGGTACGATTGCACCATTCACACACCCTCAATTGCATATAGTTTGCATTTTACAGTTAAAACTATTTTGTCCTTGTAATCATCGATTATATAATGTGGTTATTTACTTATTTTGTTGTGATATTGGTCATAAATAATTGTTATCCTAAACTATAGAAAGGTTGCTTCCATTGATGTTCTCAAGGTAAAGAGGGTGATGCCCATGTTTAATCTTGATTCTTCCAACTCGAAGATCAAATTGAAAACTAAATATCAAGTTATGTTTGGTTGATAAAAAAATCACATACCAAAATCATATTTTTACAAATTTATTGTGGTTTGGAAATTTGAATTCTGGTCTTTTAGAGTTCAATCCATATACTTTAAATAGGCCTCGACTTGCTCTTTAAAATGATCAAAACAAAATAACTTCAAAAATAGTCTTGAACTTCAACTTTATATTGTATTGTTCGGGAAGGCATTTCGGGTATTGGTTTGATTCTGTTTCGGTTCCTTCTGTTTGAAGAAAGGAAGAATCCCATATATCACTTCTTCAAGCTGTTGTTAATACAAGGATTTACAAACCGCATAGAAAAAGTTTTTAACCCCCTTTAATTTCAAAAACATAACGCATGCATTTTTTATAGTTAAAAGTTGAAAATTATTAAGATATTCTTATAGTAAAAAAACCCTACGACGATAACTTTTTTCCTCCGGGTCAATTGAGTAAGATCACCGGTCTAAAAAGAATCAAGTAATGAAATCATTGTTTAAGGAGATGCGACCTCCTTCTAACGGGTTTCAGGTTATGGATAAAACTGTATAGGTAGAGAAAAATGTATTGATGTTAATGCTTTTAAACGGGTTACTTCAGTATTAGGTACAATGATGTTTTTTTGGAGATGATGAAAATGTTTCCATATATCTGGGGGGTAAGATGTGTATTATGTCTAGGAGTAAGGTGTGTATTAAAACAAATAACTTGGCATGTATTGATGTTAAGGTTGTGGCTTTGGTTATTTGAGGTTGTAGTTAAAGAATATTCAACATGGGTATTGGATATAACGAATGGGATTAATTTTAGTCGACCAACAGGTTCAAAGGGTATCTCGTTAAAGATATTTGTTGGAAGAATTTAATAGATTTATAGGGATTGGTGCTATGTTGGGATATGATATGAAGGAGTCAAAGTTGATCTCTAAAGATATTTGTAACTTGTAAGTTTTGGTGTTGTTAAGGTTCATATATGAATTGCTTATCTCTTAGTATTTGTAGGATCCATTCTTAAGAAACGAAAATGGGTGAATTACTTGTGTTTCAAGCATTTGTGTTTTCTTTTTGGGTTTACAAGAGACGTTAATAACTAGTATGAATATGTTTTTAGCTAAAAAGTAAGTTGGGAAATTTTCATTTTAACAAAAAGCTAAAAAAATGTTGTTTTCAAAACCGGCTTTGGGGGTTGTTTTTTTACTTTAACTTAATAACCATAATAAGTTCAGGACTTAATATCTATAGATATACTGGTATGTTTGTTTTAATGCATAAATTTTGTCTTCACGGTTTAAGTTAATAAGTAACCTTTATACATTTAGACAGCTCTATTTACCAATTTACCCCTACATTTTTTTGTCCCGCCTACGCCCACACCATTTTTTCCTTTCATTCTTTTTTTTTCTCCTTCGCCAGTAGATTGATTTGGTGTGGATATTTAATTTAAAACTATATTTGTGCATTTTTAGAATCCCAAGTTTTTATAACTTGATTTTAAAAAATAATAATAATTGATATGTAAGAGCAATTTGATTTGATGCAATTCCTTTATATTTAAATTAATTATTTATTTGCAATTACAAAATTCATGAATGAAATTGTGTTCCTAATAATCATTTACTATTATTTACCAATTACCATTGCTTTTAAACAAAACGATAAAATAACATTTACTTTACATATCATTCAAGGCTCAACCCTTTAACACAAAAAAAGAAAAAAAAAATTCACCAAAATTTTTATAAACCCAAAACTTCTTGACGAGAGGGTCGACTCTATTTCTACAAACTATCCAAAAAACAATTTTTAAAGAAAAAAAAAAAAAAAAAAAAAACTTGGTGTCAAATGTCAATTCCTTCATGCCTCATAAAGCATACCAACCTCGATACGTTGTTGAAGTGGCACACCTAAAGTAGGAAGTCCCGACCTACAATTACTATGCATAAACTCATAAAACCCAAGCATAAACCTATCAAACCTCGTACACTTCTTACTAACATAAAACCTCGTTTTCCCCCTAACATGAACCACAGCCTCACGAAAATCCCCCATCTCCCTCCCCTCAAAACTCTCAATCAAACAAACAACTTGAGAAACAAAATCCCCTTGTAAACTAACCGAATCCGCATACCCATATTGAATCAAACACCCGTAAACCCCTTTCGGCCCTAACGGTTTAACCACATATCGTTTATCGGGTCCCACTTTCGGGACCAATAAATACCTAAGAGTAGTTAACACAATGACTTGATGGATTGATTTCATGTTTTTAAGGAAGTGACCAAAGACCGGGGTGAAGCCTTCACCCCTATCTTGGATGTTAGTGTAAAAAAAGCAGAGTCCTGGGACCCGTTGCAGAGACGGGTCTGAGATTAGGGTTTTCAGGTGGTTGATATCGAGTTTGTGAGTTAGTTCGTATTGGAGTTTTCGTTGGCGGCCGTAGAACCAACCGAACATGATGAAAGCGAGGATTAGTGAGATGGCGAATGGGATCCATCCGCCTTGTTTGATTTTGGTGAAAACGGAGGTTGTGTAGATTGTTTCCAATGTTAAAAATACCAAAGTGAAGAGAGTGACTAGAAGTGGAGGTGTTTTCCATATTATGATCATTACTAGTATTAGTAGGAGAGTTGTTATGAGCATCACCAGAATGATTACCACACCTGAAAATTATCTTATATGAGGTTAAATGAATGAAATAGTAACGTTTTTTTAGGGAAACTCTATATATTTTGCTCTCATAATCGATTTACTCCTTATATGTTTTCTTTATTCAAAGAAGTCTCAAAAACCAACAATTGTATTCATTTTGACTTTTTTACCAATTCAACAGGTCATCCCACTTTCAATAATTACACTTTTCGCCTAGATTTTAAATTTTATTACAAATTTGGTTCAAATTTACGCTTTTGGACCAGATTTCAAAATTTTGTTACACATTCATCCTAAATTTAGCTTTTTACATCTTTTTTTTTTCAAAACTTTGGTTCGAATATGTATATTTATACAAAAAATATATATTTTTCACATAAAAAATCTTCTTTTTTTATATAATTTAAAAAAAAAACCATTTTTATGTGAAAAATATGGTTTTTTTTATATATAAACATGATTTTATACAACAAACAAAACATATCCGAAACAAAATTTTGAAAAAAAAATCGTAAAAAATTAAAACTAAGATGAACGCATAACAAAATTTTGAAATCTAGGCCAAAGGTGTAAATCATCGACCAAATTTGTAATAAAATTTAAAATCTGGCCCAAAAGTGTAATTTGTGAAAGTGAGATGAGATGTTGACCGGGTAAAATGGTAGGTCAAAAACTCAAAATGAATACAATTGCCGGTTTTCGGGACTTAATTAAATAAAAAAATATATATAAAAGGACTAAATCGATTGATTATGAGACCAAAATATAATGACTTTTATGGAGTTCTTGTGTTTTTTTTTTTTTTTTTTTAACTTGGCAAATATAAAACACAAGAGATGAGTAATGAGGAGGACATACCGAAAGCATTTCCAATCTCTTTCCCATCTCCAAAAATAAGTATGACTGCAACACAGAGAACCATGAGAGTGTAGTTTGTTTCAGGGGAGTACACCTGGCCTTCATTGCTTGATGATGTATGCACGATTTTGATGCGTGGGAAATAATCCAGTACAACGGATTGTTTGATAACAGAAAATGTGGCTGATATCAAAGACTGACTTGCCACAATAGCTGCCAGCGAGGCGATTACAAACATAGGCCAATATAAGTTTTTTGGTATGAATTTGTAAAATCCATCTTCATGATCATTTGGATTCTTGATTAGGTATGCTGTTTGTCCCGCATATGTTAGAACCAATGATGGGTATATCAATGATAGAAAAGCAATCTGTCACATGTCACAGAGTGTTAGCAATCTCATTTCATTTAATTTTTTTTTTTTTATTGTCACAATGTTGTATTTTTTTTTTTTCTTTTGTAGTTTAAGGAAGGTAAGGAAAGAGAAATGGAATAACCTGAATGGATGGTCTATTGAAATGTCCAAGATCAGCAAATAATGCTTCAGAACCTGATTATAAGAATAAAGAGTGTATTCCACTTTAGTCATCAGTTTTAAAATCTTATAATACACCCTATCTAAAAAATAAATAATCATTTATTCAGAGAGTTAAATGAGAAAAACAGCAACATACTTTTATTGATTTGTTTATCATATTCATATCATCTTAATTCCATTTCTTCTCTTATTACTAATAGGCAATAGTATAGTGTTTAAAATAATAATAATAATAATAATAATAATAATAATAATAATAATAATAATAATAAGACAAAACTGCAAAATTGGTCCCTGTGGTTTGCGAAAAACTGTGGATAGGGTCCAAAAAGTTTTCAACTTGCATTGAAGGTCTAAAATCAAGAAATTCCTGTGGTTTTGGTCCTAAGAAAGTTGAAATGACTATTTTGCCCTTTTATTTTTAATTAATAAAATATTAAAACAAATAATGAAAATATATAAAAAAAAAAAAAGAAATTAAAAGGGCAAAACAGTCATTTCAAGTCTTTCAGGAACCAAAACCATGGGAATTTCTTAATTTTGGACCTTTCATGCAAGTTGAAAACTTTTTGGATCCTATCCACAGTTTTTTGCAAACCACAAGGACCAATTTTGTAGTTTTGTCAACAAAAAAATAGTAATTTTTATCATTTAAAACTTCAACTCATAAACAGTTAACCTCTATTCAGCATCACTTCTAGGAAGAAGGGTAAAATGGTCATTTACTCGATAAATAACCAGCCTATATGTTCATACATCACTTTCTACAGACACACATCATTTACCCATCCAGAAATTTAACTTAACAAAAAATAGTTTTTAATAATAATAATAATAATAAAAGAAAAAGAAAAAGGCTGTTACCTGTTATGCAAAGGACCATACCATTAAGCAACAACCATCCCTCATGGCCATTCCTTGAGAAGAATTGATAGATGTAATGTGGTGATATTGCCTTGAAAATCGAAGGGTAATAATATATGATGTTGTAAATTCCAATAACAGGAGTTGTCAATGTCCATGCACCCATGATAGGTGAGAACAAAAAACTCACTCTTCCAGTTCCAAATTTTTGAACCAAAAACAAAACAACAAGAACTAATGCAGACAGAGCTTCCACCAGAGCTGAAAATTTAAAAAAAAAAATCATAAAAAAGATGACAAGATCATTATAAATGTAGTTGAATAAACAAAAATCAGAGGAATGATGCACAATCAATAAGAACTTACAGTTGCTGAATTCTGGAAAAGGACCCCTGATCCCATCCATTGCTGACAACACTGATTACAAATTTTTAAAACAAAACACAAAATCAATATTAAATAAAAGTGAATATAATATATAAATATTATTTTATAGAAGCAAACCTGAAATGGCAGGAGTGAGTATGCCATCACCAATTAACATACACATGCCAAGTATTGCAATGAAAAACAATACCCTTCTTGCAATTAAACTCCTCTCAATAAACATCCCAAGTCTACTTGGCTTTTCAAATCCTTGATGCAAGTTGTTATATGAAAGACTTGATTGTGAATTCACACTTGTTGTTGAAGTAATACTTCCAATGTTCATATGCCTACAAAGTAATGAATATAGAGCAAATGTTCCACCTGGCGACCACATCATTGACTAGTCAAAGCTTGTCCCAACATTATCCAAATTCTTGTAAATAAATTAAAAGGAATATGACATTATGACATATTGACATATACCTTCACCCTGATCATCTGCTTTTAAAGCTATACAAGCATATTTGACAACTCCAATTAAAGTAAGAGTCCAGAACATGATGCTGTAGATTCCCAAATAGTCATCTTTTGTTGGAGATTTTAATGCCATTGAAGGGTAGACATAAAGTGGAGAAGTCACAAGTCCTCCAAAAACAACTCCTAATGACTTGTAAGCAAGTAATAGAGTGGCCCACTTATTAGTACCCTAAATCAAAACATATAATTAGATATAAGAAGAATGCAAGGAAAACAAGTTCCAAATGTAATAATTGTCAGAGCCTAAGTCAATAAACAGGAATTTAATATGCTATTTAGTAGAAGTTAAAAGAGAGTAGTGAATCACAAGTTGTTATATAGAGCTGAAATAGTCAATGGAGTTGTGGGCTCACTCAACAGTATGCAAGCATTATTAAAGATTATGAAAAGACAGCACATAACTGATACCCCTAATGAAACTGTTAACAAAACAGAGTGGGGATTTATTCATGTTGACTATTGAGGTATTTGAGTATTTCTACTCTTGTTTATTTTCAAATGAGATGATTCTTGAAAAGGCATTGATGCAGTAATATGCACAGGTATATCCTCCTATCACTTACCTAATATGGTAAGGTTGTCTTTAATAGATTAGGTGAAAATATATTCATGTCCTACAGATGAACAGTGAAATATTATCATCTTTGATTCATTAGGTGAATATCCATTGTAAAGATAACCACCTAAGCCTATGACCCATGCATCATTTAGCATCAGGTGTGACTAATTACAACATCATATTACCACTCCTGTTAGTGCAAACTTTCTGAAAGTAAACTAGAAGTAATATAAATTCTATAAACCTCAATATATGGATATGAATTAAGTTCAATTGCACCCTGGAAAGACAGATTCAACACCATACTTTGCCCAAAATCACTCTGATTCTAGGGTTTAAATGTACACTCAACATAAAACAGTGATAGGCACTATGAATAACTAAATGCAGCGATAATAAGACCAAACTGAGAGGGAACACTTGGAATAAAGAATTTTTTATACCCTAATTTCGGACTTTATCTTCTCCCAAATCTTCTTATTCAACACTATTGAAGAGGGAAACAATCATCAATTTCTCATAGAAGAACAACATATTTCACTGGAAAGAGGATAACAGATTAGAGATTTGAAAAATCAGCTATATGCTAAACGTCCTGATGAGGATGCATAAATCCGATATCAATTTCTACATAATTAGCAGGGGAACATGTTTACATTTCCGATTCATCTAACAGTGAAACTGTTCAAAATTACTACAATAAAAATGAAAAACTGAAACGCGGAAATTTGCGATGAGTATAACTGCAGTTTTCAAAATGCATCCTGAAGATAAGAACACGCATCGTATCAATCAAACATGCATTTAAGTTAACCACATCATATTATAGATTACGTGAACGAGCTTCTAAGTTCGTTCGACCGACAACCACATGCAATAATTAGAAGACATAGATTCGATAGAATTCGATAAAAACGTTTAAGTATGTTTGCCAATTCAGACGATTAGAAATACCTGTTGGTTGCAGGAAGAAGATGAACATTGGGCAATATTGAAACGGCTATTGGCGACGGTGATGGTGGCGGCATTATCATCGACGGCCACCGGAACCTCCCCATTGGAACCCCCTGTGTGATCCATTGAAGAATTCCGAAGGTCGCAGCTTGTTAATCCCCTTACACTGGCATGTGTGATGTGATGTGAGCTCCTTGTTATCGCCTCTGTTACTTTTCGTTTACACAGGTTCTCAATGACCTTCGAGGAAAAGTTGAAGTAGCCAAGTTAGTACGAGACAAGTTTCGCTCTCATATTTAATAGTATGATGAATCTGAATTAGTTAATATAATAATAATAATTTAATTTATCGTTATGCTATGATTGGATAAGATTTTTTTGAATAAGGAAAAATTATGAATGGTATTAATATATGTATTTTTAATATTAAATATAATTCTATAAGTAGTGTTTGTTTTTATAGGTTTGTTCAGTATTAAAGTCAATGAAATAATTATTCGCTAAGAGAATAATTTAAAACTATAATAGTACCGAACTACCGATATAGGAAAAAAGTATTATTGGTTTATATAGTTTCTTTTAGACAAAAATGCAAAAATGGTCCCTGTGGTATACAAAATTTTGACGTTTTAGTTCAAACCTCGAGTTTTTTGGATTCATGGTCCATTTGGAGTGGTTTGTATGTGAAAATAGTCCCTCCGAAAATTGAAATGAATATAATACCCTTGTGGTATTAATTTTTCATTTTTATTTCATTTTTTTTTAATTTAATATTTATTTTAACAATTAAAAAAAGGGTTAATGTCACTGTAACCCAACCAATTATTCGGTTTTTGTTTAAAAGGTCCCTAATGTACTTTTTTGGTGGTCTAAGTCATTAAACTTATATGTGACCCGTTAATTATACCAACAATCTATTTTTTACCCGGTTTTACC